>NC_141536.1:154597498-154923748 GCF_021556685.1 Rattus norvegicus
TTTCTTTCAGGACACGGTTTCTCCCTGTAGCCCTGGCTGGCTTGGAATTTCTTTTCTTTTTTTAAGGCTCACTGTATTTTTAATGTGTTTGTGCAGTCCATTGCCTGTACACATACATGTGCCTGCAGAGGCCAGAGGTGTGGGGTCCACTAGAAGTGGAGGTAGTGGTGACTGTGAGCCACCATGTAGGTGCCGGGAAAGGAGCCTGGTCCTCGCAGTTTAATTCTGAGAGCCATCTTCCTTCTGCAGAATGGAAACAACCAACCCAGTTTAAATGTGGCTTCCCAGCTCAGCGGGTTTGGGGGATCTTGCTGGGTGGTGGTAAGGTTTGTAAAGCCCATGGGGCTCACTGACCTCTCCACTTGACCTGACTAACCTTAACTCTGGTCAGTTTTTAAATCAGAGCCGGCAGGCACTGGAGATGAAGATGGAAAGCCCCACTGGTGCTGCTGTGATGAGGCCCATGCTGCAGTCCCAGGTATTTTTTTTTTTCCTAGCAGAGGAGGGTCCAGTCCAGGCTGGGCTCCTGCCCGGCTGGTCCTTAGCCCATGCTTGTTAAAATAATTCTGAAGTTTTTGTAAGAATTGGCTGTCACACAGCCCCTATACTTTCTCTTTCAACCGCACTCTGGCTTGGTAGTGATGAGGGGCTGGAGAGAAGTGGCTGCTTCATTAAAACCATCAGTCAGCTCACCCAGATCGGTTTCCTTTGTGGTGAACTACTGTATTGTAAGAGAGCCGCTGAGCATTTGGGAACGTGGAAATGCTTCTGACCCTGGGCAGGGAGGGCACATGCTCGCTGGGCAGCATTTGGAAGCCATGGGAACGATTTTTGTATACTTCCCTTTAGTTACTGAGAAGACACTTGTGAGTGTTCTGTCTGGTTGATAGCTTGTGTATTGCGGGGCCCTCTATGAACTGAAGTTAATTGGTCTCTCTTGGCTCCCAGCAGGCTTTCTTTAATGCCCAAATGGCAGCCCAGCAGAAACGAGAGCTGATGAACCATCACCTGCAGCAGCAGAGGATGGCGATGATGATGTCACAGCCACAGCCTCAGGCCTTCAGCCCACCTCCCAACGTCACCGCTTCCCCCAGCATGGACGGGGTCTTGGCAGGCTCAGCAATGCCACAAGCCCCTCCACAACAGTTTCCGTATGCGACAAATTATGGTGAGCCTGGCACGTGATGCCCTTCCCATATAATAGTACTGCTATTAAAGTCACAAGCTTCACCAGGTCTGCTGTGTGTGTGTGACACAAAATGCTGCTCACTCCATCTTGTTTGTCAGGAGAACTGTCTGGTGGAGCTGCAGGGAGCTGCAGGGAGAGTGTGTGTTCTCTCAGTTAGCCATCTTTTTTAGCCCTAGCAACCTCTCCCCCTTATTTGAGGAGGATCACATAACCCTCCTCTTGCCTGTTCTTCATGCCCCGGCATTGAAAGATGCTTCTCTGGACACTTGAGCCTGAGGGACAGATCCCAGATACAGGATCCCTTTTTTGCTCAATAACTTGGGCACTTACCATGGTTACACTAATCAGGCCTGCCTTTGGGGAGATTCTGGGATAGACTAGGATAGATAGATGCTATAAGAGAGTGCGGCCCTGCCCACCCTGGTGCTCTAGGCAGCATCTTTCCTTCTAAACCAATGACCTTGTCATCTTGGTGAGAAGCAGAGCAACAGAGCAGCTATGTGTAGACTTTTCCGTCCTTCCCTCCCCATCTTTGTTGATTCTAGCATGCCGAGAGCCTAAGGATGCAGCATTGAGCACTGATTTCTGTTCATTTCTTCAAGGAATGGGACAACCGCCAGAGCCAGCCTTTGGTAGGGGCTCTAGTCCTCCCAGTGCAATGATGTCATCAAGAATGGGGCCTTCCCAGAATGCCATGGTGCAGCATCCCCAGACTGCACCCATGTATCAGTCCTCAGAGATGAAAGGGTGGCCATCAGGGAACTTGGCCAGGAATGGGTAAGTGTGTGACTTACTTTACATCCTATGCTGGGGCTGGGCCCCGTTTCCCAGTCACACTTGCTGGATGGAGAGCTGACATGCTTGGCTCTTAGAAAGTGAGGCACGGGCGGTGAGGTTGCTTTGTACTATGCAGTGTCTGAGCATGCTGAGTCCTGGCGGTTGTGAAAGTGAAAATAGGAGGCCGTCAGGCTGTCAAGTTTTTCTCAGGCTGGGCGAGGTAGCGCATGCCTTTAATTCCAGCACTTGGGTGACAAAGGCAGGAGGATCTCTGTGAGTTCAAGGCCAGCCTGGTTTATATAGGGAGCTCCAGAGCAGCCATAGAGAGGCACTGTCTCAAGCAACAACAACAGATTTCTCTGGTGTTTTCTGTCTAGAGGAACATTCGATAGATGGACTGTGACAGTCTGTCCTGTGGTCTGAATTGATTTGGAAGTAACATTACCCTCTCTTCACAGCTCTTTTCCCCAACAGCAGTTTGCTCCCCAGGCGAACCCTGCAGCATACAACATGGTGCACATGAACAGCAGTGGTAGTCACTTGGGACAGATGACCATGACTCCCATGCCCATGTCTGGCATGCCGATGGGTCCTGATCAGGTACGAGCGTCTCCCAGGAAGCCTTCTTTGTTTAGACCCAGAACCCTAACAGTGTTCTGGGGATTTAAACAGCGGTCTGGATATAGAACTTACACAAACTACTACAGTGTTTTGAAAGCATTTGGTTTGAAGGCCCTGTGCTGTTAGATATTTGTGTTGAAGTGGATTCTAAGAGCGGTGCATGGCAGCGTATGGACAGTGGGTGGTTATCTGCTGTGCTGACCCTGTGTTCCTCTGTTACAGAAATACTGCTGACATGTCCCTGGTGGGACCGAGAAGGAAATCACTGTACAGATGACACTGCACAGGACCATTGGGACATAAGGAGTCATTGTCTAGGCATCCAGCTTGGAAGCAAGGCCAGCGTGACCACCACCGGGTGTTCCCAAGTGCTGTCATCTGAGCAGAACTGGGTCTCAAGCTGAAGCGCACTGTCTACCTGATGCCCTGCCTCTGTGTGGCATGGTGTTCTGCCTCATGAGGATGTGATCTGGAGATGGGATGTTCATGATCACCACTCTCTTACGTCACTTCCTTCTGCCCCACCAGCCAAAGTCTTCACATAAATCTAGATGGCTAGGGTTTCTGTCCTGCAGCACTGGAAGGGGAGCACAGACTGCCTTGAGGCAGCAAGTGGCCCTGTGTCCTCTCCTGTCAGTGCAATCAGTGTTTCTACGCTCGTGTCCTTTACAGGGGTAGTCCCCAGAGTCTGTTGTCCTGGATCTCCTCCTGAGGAGGTCCCCATACCCCGTAATTCTCAAGGATTTGTCATTGATGTTTAATGGCTTTGCAGAAGGGAAAATGAGGTGGCAATATTGAATTTTCCCGCCCCAATGTGCAGCCAAGTGCACTTTACTGAGGAAGTCACAGAGAAATGCAATGTTCTTGAGGGCATGAGGAATGGTGAACCACATTCCTGGTTTTTGTCTGCACTAATCTGTTAGGACAAGAACATGATTGTTTTTTGTTTGTTTGTTGTTTCTTTCAAGTACTGGCGTCACCCTTTGCCTATATGGTAGAGCAATAATGCTTTGAAATAAACTTGTGAAACCCACGGCCAGGTACTGCACTCTGAATCAGAAGCTAGCAGTGCTTCTGTGAATACACTTCTTTTTGTAAATATGATCTTTTAAGATATTGTATTATGTAAAAATATGTACATACCTTTTTTTGTAGGCCACAGCAGCTCATTTTTACAGAGTTTGTGAAACTAAATATTTAACATTGTCGATTTCTGTAAACTCCATGCAGTGAGGCTACAAGCAGAGGAGAGAGACATCAGCAGTGCCCAGCCTGCGGGCAGGGCAGCCTGCCGCTCCCTCGCCTCACAGGCCTCACTCCTTGATCTCTTAATCTAAAGGCTTTTTAAAGCGATCATTTGTTTAGATGTAGGCATTTAAATTTTTTAAAAAATTTCTTTACCAGAGAACTACGCACTTTGTTAATTTTTGGGGGAAAGAATAGATATGGGGAAATGAGCTTTAAAACAAAAACAAAACAAAAAACAAACAAAAAGCACCAAGTTTAAAGACAAAACCGAAGCAAATTGATTTAAAAAAGAATCTTGTGGTTTTTTTTTTTTTTTTTTAAAGCAGTCCGTAAATTAAACGATAATAATTTTGGAAAACTTGAGTATGTAGCCCGGGTGATTCCTGTTACTTAGGACTGAGCCCCACATTTAGGTCAAAGGCCCTGGGCCCTTGCTGTGTGTGGTCTGGTGTCTGCCCAGCTCTCCTGTTGCTCAGCTCATGGGGTCTCTTCCTACCTCTCCATGGCATCAGGGTGCTGAGTTAGAGTGACACCTCAGCCTGTGCCAGCCCCTCCCGCCACCTCTCTGCCTCCTGTTGGCACCTGTCCTAGTCAGTTTGGAGTAGGGAAACCAAGCGTATGTAACACCCATTTTTTGGGTTTCTTAGGTTCAAACAGTTAGATGACATTAGGTTATTAAAACATCTGTAGCTTTCAAGTCTCTGGTGTCATTTTCTGAGAGCCAGTTAGTGTTTCAAAGTCAGACGTCTAACCAGCTCTCCATCTCCCGGAAGGGAGTACCACTTCATTCTCAGAGCTCTCAGTGAGTAAAGCTTGAGTTTCCAGAACACCCCCCCCCCCCAGGGTAGATTAGGTCATAATGGACACCCCCTGTGATTGACCCACTGTCCCTCTGCCCTATTTCATTGTGTGCTGTTCTTTGCAGATGACACCTTCAGAGCTGGCCGGGCAGGGCTGAGCCTTCCTCGCTTAGGTGTGTAGGCCAGGGTGGTGCTCCTCCCCTTGGAAAGACATTTAAAACCCAACTCTGGTTCTTCCAGCACCCCGGCTCCAAGCTAACTGGTTGGCACCTCCTTTTTGTATGGGGAGAAAAATGAAGTTTATTATGTTTTTATATTTTCTACTTCCTGATTTTTATCGGTGCCAGTTCAAAATTCTGATTTCCTTTTACTAGCCTTTGGGATGATTTGTTGTTACCTGAATTGCCCTTTAATCTTTTTGGGTCATTCTCTTTGTACTTTTCTTGCCTACCTCGCCTCCCCTCCTCCCCAGCCCCTCGTTAAACCTAGGTGTCTTTGGGGCAAACAGTATAAAAGTATTCTTTTCATCTGCTTTTACGATGTGGGGACATTTTCAGTACCTACTTTTTTGCTGAATCCAAAGATATATAAATAAAAAAATGTATTATTTTATGAAGATCAAAATGATATTAAGGATACACGTTTCTTCAAAAATAAACGAGGCTGTACTGTTTCTGTTGGTATTAGAGCACTTCCTCTCCAGACTGCCCCCATCGGCTCATCAGGAGGAGACGCTGAGGTGACTCGGGGGCCACACAGAGGGTTGCCACTTAACAACTTGCCCATTCAGTCCCTTTCTGTCTATGGCGGTCGAGGGTTCTGTCCCCAAGCCTAGCTTAACCAGGAGCAAACCTCTAGGCTGGCTGAAATCTGGCCCTGCCTTGAAGCACAGGGGTTTTTACCTCCAGCGCAGGCGATTAAAAACGGGGCTGAGTTTTGTTTTTCTTTGCCTCCTCCCTTTTCCTCTTCCTTTGAAAATGCGGAGTTTTGAAGAAGACAGGAAATGTCACTCCAAGAGCAGTAAATTCTCAGGAACTGACCGACACCACTGAGAACACATTGGGGGTTAATCACGGTTATATTAAGTGTCACTTCAGACGATGTCATCCTTTACACTGCAAGGAGTCAAAACCACGTCGAAGTCGGTGACTCAGTTGGATAGAGCTTTGGACGCCTTGCCGACTATCTTGTAAATAAAGGTTTCTATTTAAACCTCAGCCTAAGCGTGCTTTTCCTCTCCTCTCCACACCCAGGTCAGAGGTGAAGGCGGGATAAGGACTAAGAGCGCTCAGTGTCTGTGAGGTCCGAGGAACGGTTCTTTTTCCTAGGAGCCTGGACCTGTTCAAGGCATTTGAAAACTGTGGGACCATTTAGATCAGTGATTCTCAGCCTTCCTGCCTGCCACCCATTAATTACGTTCCTCATACTGCAGTGATCCCCAACCGCAAAGCTATTTTTGTTGCTACTTCTTAACCGTAACTTTGCTACTGTTGTAATATAAATGTCTGTGCTTTTCTGACGGCCTCAGGCGACCCCCGTAAGAGGGTTGTTGGTGCCCCAGGTTGAAAACCGCTGGTTGAGAGAAATGCGAGTGAGGGCCCTCTGATGAGACCCATTGGGTTTCCACCTCCGCCTGCCTTTTGCTCTGGCAGCCGCAAGGACCAGTCTCCCTACTCAGTAGAACAAAGGGCTGACGGAGTTGAATGCTTCGCTGTTGAGAAGCACTTTACAGAGAGCCGCCCCAGAGCCGGTGAGACTTACCTGTGAGATCCCTTGCCGCACGGATAGGTTTAATGTTAATGTATAACCCTCTGCTTCTCCAAACCCTCTTGGCTGAAGTTGGACAACATCTTGAGTGCTTCAAGAAAAGAGTAAAATAATAAAATGATAGTGCAGCAAAAAAGTTCCAAGATAGCCTTTTACAAAAATTCAAAGATTTTTTTTTTCATACCAAGAGCTAGTCATTGGCTGGGGGGGATGTGAACACTGGAAGATGGTACTTTTATACTACAAAATTGCTTTACAAATACAATGTCATTAAAACACAGGACACACATCAACTTGGGGTTTCAGTACCTTAGAAAACATCAGTTCTGGGATGGATATGGATAACAAAGGAACGAATCCTGGGCAGGAACAGAAATGTCTGAAAGCTCAAGGGATTACCCTTGACACCAGCCACAGAGTGTTTATTGACACCGCGACTCTTGAAAATGGGATTTCGTATTAGTGAGATTCCCCCTACAAGTCCCTGTGTTGGTTACATGTGAGCAGTCACATATGTACAGTGAAGGCAGCTTCTGGGGCAGCCGGCTCATCCAGC
Source organism: Rattus norvegicus (assembly GCF_021556685.1). NCBI lineage: Eukaryota > Metazoa > Chordata > Mammalia > Rodentia > Muridae > Rattus > Rattus norvegicus. Next base: position 154,604,457 of record NC_141536.1, read on the forward strand.
CAGGTGAATGGTACTGTTTTGTGCTATAGACCATTGTCAAGACTGCGCTGTTGACAGCACCTGGGACATCCGTGCTTTCTCCAAAGAATAAGAAGGTTAAAACAAGCTTGTTTCCCTAGTGGGGAAGGGGGTACAGGGGAGGGGATGGGTAAATCCCAGCAATTTCCATCTCTGGAGGAAAGTCCATGGGAATTAGTTCCTTTGTCTTGGTGAGCCTCTGAAAGGGTGAGCGGAGACTCCAGGTGTCAGGACGCATCCTTGTGCGGCCGGTGAGGTTCAATCCGAAGCAAAGCGGGGCAAAACAATGAGCCTCTGGAAGTCTTGGCGTTCTCCTCGGGATTTCCTGTCCCAAGTGCAGACCCTGCCTCCTGTCAAGTCTCCCAGTTCCAGCATCGATCTCCTCGGAATTGGGTGATTTTTGCACGCCTGGGCAGCCACAGGAGGCCTCTGGTTTTGGAGGTTCCTCTCCATGGCCGATTAGCCTTCCCAACCTTCCCATAGCTGTCCCCTGCAGAACAAAGTACACTCTCAGCCTTTGGTGACCATGCTGTTGAAGTCAGCCCCACACTGCAGGTGTTGCCCTAAGGATGTGGCTGACGTAAAGGAGGACTTAGGCCATGAGGAAAGGCGTCGTTCCACCCACTTGCCTCACTCAGCCACACAGTGACTGCTTTTTAAGGATTGGGGTAGAACTGTGACTAAGGGTTTGAGGTGCATATCCTGGAAGCTGGCACATTTTTACTGTCCTCGTAAAGTCACAGAGGTTCAAATGGTGAAGAGGGATTCGGGGAGACCAGGTGGGTCACTGCAGCAAAGGGGAGCTACCAGTATTAACACCAATATTAAAACGAATTCTCATTGGCATTTCTGAGAGAATCTGGCAAAGCTGTAGCTGGACCCTTTGGGGAACGATCTGGGTCTCCAATTTAGACATGAGGCCAACTGCAGGTTGCTGCAGTCTGCACATGGCCCGTGACAGCCATCATGCTGAAAAAGGCACACACTGTCAGCGTTTCTGCAGCCACATCCTTCAAGGTGTCTGTCAGCTGTAGGACCTAAGCACATCTCGGCTCTAAGATTACAGACTGTTACAGAGAGAACAGCGATCTAAGGATCAGGCATTAAGTGTGAAACGTAGTCACATTATCTTACCGGAGAAGCGGCTATGGCTTTGTCTTAGCAGGGGAGCAGAGGATGGTAAAGATAGAACATGCGGGAGGACCCAGCTCCGGAGAGGAAACTCTAAGGCTGGGTGGAGTTTGGTGGTAGAGCTCTTACCTAGCATGAGTGATTCCTGGCTTCAAGGCCAGTAGCAAAAACAACAACAATAACAACAACAAGAAGAAGCCAGACAAGAGCAGCAACACAAACGAGCAAGTCAGAACCAGCTCTGCGTGTCTGCAAACTAGTTTTTCAACTCACAGTGATTTGGAAGAGGGTCTCTTCATTTCTGGCCATTTTCGACGCTGAAACTGCCTAAATATTCAGATGCCAAAAGGAAAATTCATGTTAAACACGATCAAGGAAATCATGTCTGTCCGTGTCCCCCCCCCCCCCCCCCCCCCCCCCGCCAAAGGGCTATGCAAAGATGATGACTAGAGATGACATCTATCTCTTACGGTCATTATGCCCCAGATAGACAGTTTCTCAATAGGTACAACCATTAACCAGGACAGATCAAGGTGAGGGAACTCAGCCCAAACTTTAGGAACAAAAGCAAATACCTGTATTGCTCATAGCTTCCTCCGTCTCTAAGCCCTAAGTAAGAGATGAACAGAGTTAAGAACTGTTAAGGGTGAGATGGTACAAACGTCTGCAAGCCCTGTGATCGCCAAGGAAGACACAGCTAAGAACCGCCTTCAATTTGCCAAATGCCGGTGCCAGAATGTTGCTAGGGTTCCTTGCTCAGAGTGAATGATGCTAGGTGGACTTGTAGATCCGCCCTGCTGAGCCCGGTTAGTCAGTCTGTATACATTGAGCCTTCCTTCACGATTGCCTTACTGATGGAGAAGGGGAAGCAGGCACAGGCGTGGGTACTGGTGTTGCACAAGGCTCATTGTGGGTGGGTGGGTGGGGGACCCCGTGAATCCCTGAGGATATGGTGGTATGACCAAGCACATGGGTATAGAGTCATTCAGTGGGTTCACTTTACTCACTGTTAAGCTGGGGTAGGGTCACCTCAGAGCTGTTGTGACAACTCCCACACATGACCATTTGGCATTGTGCTTGGCACAGTACTTACACGAGATTGCACAACTGTCACAAAGTAGCACTCAAGAGTCCAGTGGTTTCTTTTCTCCGCTGCAGACACTCTGGCCCCTTTGTTCGAAACACCCACTCCCCACTTCCCCCACCCCCTACTGCAAGGCAGTCTGGTACACCTGGGTCTGTCTCCTCAACTTCCCACTTTCCTGATAGGAACTGGAGGCATCGTAACACAGACGCTCCCTAGGCCTTCCATGTCCACAGCTTTTGTAGTTCCCTTTACACTTGGCTGACGCTAATAAACACATGACATCTAGCTGGCCAGGTGTGGTGGCGCACACCTTTAATCCCAGCACTTGAGAGGCAGAGGCAGGTGAATATGAGTTCGAGGCCAGCCTGGTCTACAGAGTGAGTTACAGGACATAGAAGTGCTGGTTTTACCCCACTCATCCTGAACTCAGGGGTAGCCTGTGCCATGTCCTTTTCTGCTATTCACCTTGTATCACCATGTGTGGGCCTTCCTACTGAACCTCAAGTCTGTCATCATCTCTCCTACCGAGCCCTGGGCATAGTCTCCCTGGATAACCATGTTGTGTGCCACTGGATCCAGCGTCATCCTCTGTTTAGTAATCACTGCCGTTTTAAAATGTTGACTTTCACTGCCCAAATGTAAACCCTTCCGTCAACCCTCCCCAAAGCAATCAAGCCTCAACTTTCTTTTGTGGCCCATACTACAGTTCCAGCCACACGGGGCGACTTTATGCTCCTCCCACTTCCCAGCGCTCCAGGTTTCCTCAGCGGCTGACAGTTGCTTCCTCTACGATGGTCACCCCTGATCTATCGAAGAGCTCCGATGAACACAGCATACTGCGTGTTCCTGTCTCACTCCGTTCAAGCCAGACGCCTCCTAGTGTGGGTCCTTGCCCTGAGCAGCTCCACCCCCTTGCTCATACATTTGCTGCCCTGGAACTCGGGAGGCTAAGTTCTTCGTGAAGGATGAGTGAACAAGAGGGAGGAAAACGGAAAAGAGGAGTCTGTGTCCTGTGTAGAGTGTATGGGTTCTCTGCTCCCAGAGGCACGGCTTCCCTGCGATTCTGGGTTCATCTATGGGGCAGACGTGACATAAGCTCTTCTCTGTAGGCTCCACATGACACAACTCACCCAGGTCCATATTGCGGGTCCGGGGGTTACACTGCTTGTAGCCTTTGCAGCTCCTTAGCTCCATGAGCTGGACGTGCAGCTGGTTGAGAACGTCCCTGTCCAGTGTGTTGACCGCGTTCATCAGCTGATGGGAAAGGGTAGGGGTCAATGGGGCATGTCCTGGGAATCTCTTCACACTAGGGCACTTAACTCAGGTGGGCGGGGAGTGGAGGTGCTACGGGGGCAGTATTAACACCCAACCTTGATTTCTGCAAGAGCCACAGTGCTGGGGAGTTAAATGATGGCTGAGTCTCTGCCGGGTCTGCTCAGTGGAAATGGGAATTCAGGAGAAGACACAAACCACGCGTGGGTGCTTAACCTTGAACTTCCGCAGCTAGGCGTTAGGGATCTTGCATAGCCCGGTTTGACAGGTCTAAGTCTTGGGTTTGACAGTACCCCCTTTTCCTCTTGATGGAGGGACTTGGTATGGAGGTGGGTCAGGGGTCTTGGGGCTTTGCCTAGTCTGGCACTACTGATGGTCACTAACTGGCGTAAAGTATGGGCTAAAGTGTCAGAGCGGGAAGACTGGCAGTCTGTGGTAACTGGCGGTCTGTGGTACTTGTACCATGAGTGCTGACATTCTGAAGTCGCACCGCATGGAGCGGCGTCGGGCTTCTTTTTTTTTCCGGAGCTGGGGACCGAACCCAGGGCCTTGTGCTTCCTAGGTAAGCGCTCTACCACTGAGCTAAATCCCCAGCCCTGTGTCGGGCTTCTTGAGTGAGGTCGAATGGTTGGACATTACAGAGGTCACCTTCCAGAATGGTTAAGGGGCCAAGAGTTCTGGTTTCTAGGCACCTTTCCTGCCTGTGTGGGTCTGAGGCACTTCAACCGCATCTGTACTGAGGTGGTTTACGATAGGGAGACACTGCACAGAGCTTGCCTTGGGCTATGCTGGTTGAATGTTAGGATTGCTTGTCTCCATGGCAGTCTAGAGTGCCCGGAAGGTGGCCAGCGTCCACACAAGTACCTGCTGAGCCCTGTAGTCACTCTGTGCCTGAGGGAGAGGGGAGAGCCGTACTGTAGATCAGACACAGGGCAATGGAGGGAGACGCATGTCAACCGCACAGAGTCCCAGACTCCGGGTGGCCTCGGAACTCAGCCTTCATGGCTTAGGGACCTTGTGAGACTCCTCTGTTCTTCTGCAGGCATCTGCCTGTCTCCTCACATGCCCGTTTCCCTCTCTCTCTAACAGAGCCGGTACCTGGTAGGGGTCCGTACTGAGGTCAAAGTATTCTATGAAGCCAGTTGCGAATTCACAGAAGAGGAAGTTGTGGGTCTCGTTGATGGTCCGCAGGCACCAGTACGTGTTATTGTTGGCGCTGGTGCAGGCGCAGAAGGGTCCCACTGCGGAGGGAAGAAAGCAGGTTCTGAGTGTGCCCCTGGAAACGTGAGTCTGTCAGACAGCCTCCCTGAGATGGGCTCTTAAAGGCCAAGTAACAGGCACAGCTTCCTAAGACACCTCCAGCAGTTACGGCCCTCTGAAGCCTGGCCGTGCGAAGACCTCTCATCCTCTGCCTGTTTATACACAGGCTCCCATCCCCTGCCTGGCCCTGTCTGCCCATGCGCAGATCCCCCATCCTCTGCCTGCCCGTCTGCTCACACGTCCAGAGCGGCGCGGTCTGCCAGTGGTGGTTGTCGTGAGTAAAGCACGTGAGGCCCGGCATGCTGCACGTGTCATTGTTCTGCAGTCGCTTCAGCAGCTTGCGCAGTTTCTTCTTGCGTTTCTGCTCCCGCAACAGCCACACCTTGTCTTTCTCCTGCAGACCCTTCCTGGGAGCACAGAGGCCCACATACGCTTAGGACCTCTTAGGAGTCAATGACCTCAGCCTCGTGGTTCACCCTAGTGGCTGGGCAGAGTCATCAAGGGCTCCAGGTCCCTCTGTTGTCCAGGCTGCAGCAAGGGCCAGACCCCAGGGCCTTTCTCCTCCTGTAGCCTCCTCCTTCAGCCCCACCTTCCAGCAGCATAGAAATGGGTACCCACTGCTTAGTGTGGCTACAGCACCCTATCTAGTCACGGTCTTGGTATGGACCTGGGGACAGCTTCCCCAGGGACAGCACAGACCTCACCTTCCAGGGGAAAGCCAGTCCAGCCTTAAGTTTCCTTGTGTGTTTTAGCTCTAGGCAGGTAGCCATGACACCTTACCTCTTTGGCTTACCCCTGTCCTTACCTGAAAGGGTGCAGGCTGGAGCCCTTGTGCTTGAGGCGGCCTTTGTGTTGGCTGTGGTAACTGCAACAGACCCCACAGCCCCAAGCCCCAGCGTCAGAACCTTGCAGGGTACCCTGGCAGGCGTGCAGTGGGGTTCACTGCTCTTGCCCCCTGTACCCTCTCCTGGGTGGCATGGAGGGTTCTATAACCCCCTGGTTGCCAGCTCTGTGTTTAGCTTAGATGTCCCAAGTCAGACTTTACAAGATCAGGGTGGGAAATAATTTAACCCGGACTGGAGGCTGGGCCTGGCTTCAGTTGGTGTCAGCCCTGGCTTCTGAAGGCTAATTCGTGTCATGCGTAGAAGAGGCTTTTGGGACCGGCATCTTACAAGGCCCGAGTCAGCAAAGGTGTTCAGAACTGCGTGGCTCCTTCAGTTTAAATCAAGGAAGATTCTTGTACCAGGTTCCCTAGTCGCATGTGTTAGCTAGGTGACTACCACACTGGGCAGTGACTGCAGAGAGACTCCATTTCTTTTCGCGTGAGGCGTTCTCTCAGGCAGGCAGACCCAGCAGTTCCCAAAGGCAGTGAGCAGAAGCCTGTTCCTGACTGAACCAGCTGTGCAAGGCAAGGCCCTGCGACCTGTTAGAGCGTCACCCGAAGGGCGGTCCCTCCTAACGGAAAAGCAACCAAAGGGGATGGGGCGCAGTTGGGAAAGGTGCATGTGCGTCCCCTGGGTGCACTGGTGTTCAGGGCTCGAGTGGGCCCTGCGCTGCTCCCTCACCTGACTTTGTGACAGTCACATTCTTCTGGCCGCTTCTTCTTCAGGTGACCCCTGACTTCTCGAAGGTTCTTAATTTTGTTCTGCAGGGTTTCAATCTGAGGGAGGGAACAGGAGGAGCCTAGGAACCACGGGGCAACTTCGGGTGGGAAGGGTACAGCCACATCTACATTCGTGGCTCTGCCCGTGGAAGGGGGACCTCCCTGAAGGACCAGACTGCTCCTCCCGCCATTGGAGCTCATGGAGATTATAGGAAGGTTTGTAGCTCTATCGGGGGGCCATCTTGCAGGTCTAAATAAAGCATGCTGCACTGTCCTCAGACAGCCAGGGTTGGACCTTTGGCCGGCTGCTAGATCCCATGACTCAGATTCCTATTCTGGGATTGTGGGTTCTGGGGTTCCGATCTTGCTTTTCCCCCCTGCCAGGTCCCCCTGCCCTTCCTGTGGATGCTTGTCACTAGCTTAGGCTGCCTCAGTGGCCACACCTCATGGTCGATGTGCAATTTGTGGTCTTTCCAAGCCTGCAGGGACTTGTACAGGTCCAAGTCACACTGGACTGTGTCATTCTCAAGGATGTAGCACCTGCTCAAGAGAAAAGGGTTGTGAGCGACCCTGAGGGGTGAAGTGAGGCCCAGCCTGCCCTTTTACCCCTGACCTCCAGCCAGACTCTCACCGATGGGTCACTTTAATGGGATTGGGGGCAGAATAATCTGGAAGGCCACCAGTACCACTGAAACTTCCACCATCCTTGTCATCCTGGTCTTCAGGGGCCCCTGGCCAGTGACGCTTGGTGAGGTTGCGGGGCAGCGGCATGTTATCCAAGCCTACGTGGTATACCTCGCCATCCACCTCGATGGCCACAGAGCGGATGGAGCGGTTCCGGGCATAGCTGGTCTTGTACTCTGTGGACGGCAGAGGGGATGATAAAGTCAGTGGGGCTGGGGCAGGCTGGCCAGGCATCCCTGGCCATGGATCTTCAATGGGGACAGAGATGAATCCCATCACGAGTCTCAGTGTTGCTTGATGTACGGGCTTGGGAGATCTACCCTTGGGAAGGGGTCACGGGGGGGCGGTGGTCATTACATTGGGTAGGCTAAGCAAGAGGTGACTTGAATTTCAGGAGAGCTGGGGCTTTGCATGTAAAGATGCTTCCACACCTGAGTTTGGTCCCTGTGGCCCGTGTGGTAGAGGGAGAGAGCTGACTCCTGCAAGATAGCCCAACCTCCACACGTGTGGGCCACAGATGGATTTTTGGGAGCAGGGGAGTGTGAAAGCACACTGTTAGTATGTTCTGGTGACCTAATCCTCCTTTGGCACTAAGGCCCGTCCACGCCACCTGCCTTCTTGTCAGGCCCTGTCTGTCTGTCTGTCGGCCTGCTTCTCTCACCATTAGAGGGAGGTTTGAGAACACCGCTACCCTCTCTAGACCAGAGAGCCTTACCTGGAGGGAGGCACCAAGCCTACAGTGCCCAGTTGGCCCTATGAGCTTGGCCTTGGTCCCTTCCACACTGCCACCTAGTGGCCTGTCCTAGCACTGCTGCCCTCTCGAATGGTAGCTTGTGAGGGCTTGTGACCCTCGCTCCAAGGACACCCCTCTCCCCCCCCAGGCCTGGAGATGAGCATCTGTGGAATTGCTTGAAAGTTCACATGGCCGGAGCCCTGGCTGCTCCTCCTGCCTGGTTTGGGCAGGCCCATGACACATACTTTTCTTAAAGAGCTTCCGGCGTCCAGCCAGGCCCAGTTTGTAGTCCCCTCCGCCGCCGCCGCCGTCACAGCTGCAGGCCTCGCTGCTTTGGCCGTCGTACTTGGGCACCAGGTTGGAGAGGGCTCTGTCACCACCGCCCCCGAACCGCACCGGGCCTTTACACTTGTGCAGCTTCAGCGCCCCAGAAGCGTCCTCTACACACTGCCACTTCTGTGGGACACAACAGGGCTTCAGGGGTCACGACCCCCACCCCGCCCCACCCCCGTCCCGTTGGCCACACCCACCTCTCCTCTCCCTGCCCACGCTCGGCTTGGCAAATGCCGTCCATACCCTTGCCAACTCCAAATGCCTGCTTCTCGCTCCCGTCCACACTTAGCTGGACCTACCACCGCGTTCACCGGTGCAGCCTCTGGTGTAGTTGTTCCTGTCTGCCTAAAGCCATGTCCCTCATAGTGGTCGATCAGCCTCCCCACAGGGCCATGTTAGTCCCACTTAAAACCTTCTAAGGCCTGAGCTTCAGGATCCGAGCTGCTAATACCTAGTCCCGATCTCCCCACCTGCCCCTCCTGCTCTCCTCAGCCCCCCTCCCCCGGAATCTCTTCCGGTACTCGTGGGTGCTGTTTTCAGTGAAGCTGAAAATCTCGGCAGGAATGTCATGATCCCCACTTGGAGAGGATCCCTGCTGACAGGAAAGAGCCTTGTCCCAGAAACGGCTGGGGGACCTGGTGTGCTGGAGCTGTGGTAATAGCCCAGTGTCCTTGACTGCTCTTCAAGGTCTTGTTCAACCCCCCTCTCCCCCACCAATCCACTCACCGGGTGCCCGGAGTCTACTATATCACAGCTCCTTGCTGTCCTCACAGCCCTGGGTGTGGGGGAGTGGGGGCCCACTCCTGCTTGTTCCACGTGTCCACCGGCCTCTCATCTCCTCCCTCCCTTTCTCCCTACCTTCTGAGGCTCATGCCCGGCTAACTCTCCTTCCCCATTCTCTACAACCCACCTTGGAAAGGCCTCCTCCGGAGGCCAGCCCTTCCTCTCTCTGGATACTACCTGGATTAGACGTTTACTTAGCGTCTCTCTTGTAATCAATGTTCTTTAAAATAAAAAAAAAATCTTGAAAGCTATTTCCTAATTCCCCTATAGATGAAAAGCTTAAATATAAACATAAATATAAACTTTTTTTTTTTTTTTGGTTCTTTTTCTCGGAGCTGGGGACCGAACCCAGGGCCTTGCGCTTCCTAGGTAAGCGCTCTACCACTGAGCTAAATCCCCAGCCCCATAAACTCTTAAATACAAGAGTATACCACACAAGTCAGCAGGAGGGTGACGCCCATTGCCTCCTGGTGCAAGGTCACACACCCAGAGGACACTGCTACCCAGACAGGGACCAGAGCCTCCCATGGAACCCTGGGAACCACACCCCAGAGGGCCGGAGGATTCAGTCATCTCCTCACCTGCCCTAGCTGCTCGCATGCTGTCTGGTACTCAGCCCTTTGACACAGGTCCTTCACACGCTGATACTTGGGCAGGAAGTTCTCCTCCTGGGCGTTCACTTTGTCACCCTCCCTCTTGTGGAGCAGTTTGCTGAGGGAGATGCGGGGCTGGTTGGACTGGGTGGGATGCTGAGGCAACTTGTCTTTGCCTAGGCTGCAGCCCCTACATAGCTCTGTGGAGACCTACTGTGGAGGACAGGGCGTCTGGCTGCTTAGGAGTACCTGGGTTTTAACGGGAAGTCTACAGGAGCCAGTTTGCCCCAGATGGCCTGAGTTAGGATTAAATGAACAGTGATGACATTGTACAGGTTCTGCCAAGTATGTTGAAAGGGGACATGTGGCCTCCAGATTCGAATTCTGCATCAGTCACCCAATCGTGACAGGGGATTTGGGCATAAGCCTCCGAGTCACCCAGTCACCAGCACAGAACTATTTCGCCTCCTAGAGTCTGTGGCCGCTCCTCACAGGGGTCTCCCTGCCCAGCAACTCACCCTCTTTCCACCAGGAAGGAGTCTCGCCAGACCCTCAGCTTCTTTTTCAGGTGGAACCTAGAAAACAAGCAGGTCCAGCTTCCTGTCTGCAGGGTCCCCGTGTCCCCAGCCCTGTCCACAGGTCCTTCCACCTGGGGCAGGTGGAAGTCATTGAGTGACACTGGAAAGTTCTCCATGTCCCAGGGGCAGGGCTGCTTCTCCAAGATGTGGTCTGAATACCTCTCTGTAGTTGACGTTACCTAGTTACACGGGCATTTGTCTGTACCCCGATTCTCACGTGTCCAGTGCCCCTACACTCTGCACATGTGTCCTTCCAGCCCCCTTTGTTGGAGGATGTATTGTCTTACAGGGGCAGCCACCTGTAGGTCTCAGAACTGGGCCCTCTGGGAGGAAAAGTGAGGAAAGGCTCACAGAAAGATGCTATCCAGGGGCAGTTTCATGGTTGACCACAAGAGGTCGCTCCTGCCTTTCTGGTTCCTCGTCTCTAGCCACCTTCCTTCCTATCTGTTTTTTGTCCATTGATGCTTCTTCAGTCACCCAGGACACCTGGAACATGTCCCGGTAAGTCACACCACCCATCACTAGGGCCATAAAAGCCATAACCATTGGGACGAAGAGTCTGAATTCTTGGTTATCATTTTATCTCTCTAGGATTGAAATAACACAACCCTCCTTTTACTGGGTTACTATTACTGGGTTACGCTGCGGGCCAACCTGCTGGAGTGCCCTGGTACACAGCAGTGCTACTGTTAACGTTGGGACTTTCATCATTTTAGCTTTGGAAGGCCCTTAGCTCCAAATGGGAGGACAGAATCCCAGAGAGGGCTGGCCCTTCGTTCAAGCACGGGTTAGTGCAGGGCACCTAGATCCTCAGACTAGTGGTCCTCCCAGTTACCCATGGTTGAGTTCACCCTGGCTAGAGAGCCTCCTCCCCTGGGTCTGTCCTGCTCCCTTCTCACCGGTTCACTGGCCGCTCTGAGTCCAGTAGTTTGAGGATGGACTTCCCGTCCATGTCTGCAGGGATGTCCAGTCCAGCGATATCCAGTATGGTGGGGGCCAGGTCAATGTTGAGGACGATGTGGGGGTTCCTGGGAGACAGGGGGAGTGGAAACTTGGCCACCTGGGTGGTAGCTTAGCTTGGGACAGAGGCATCTGGAGGTGAAGGGGGAGGGACATCTGCAAGTGAGGAAGCTTCCATCCTGACCCTCTGACCCTTACGGAGCCCAGTTCCAGCCGTACCGTCCGGTGCTACACTGTCAAAGTTACCTGCGCCAGTGCTAACCTCCTTCGCCTCTAGGGTACATGCCCGCCCTCTTGTTGATTCTTGCTGGCTGGGCATGCACAGTCTGGCCTCTAAGACCCTGTTAAACTCTACCCAGAATGATCTTCCTCTAGGCAGCTGTGTGACGCCTTTAGCTCTTAACAATGAGTCTCGTGACAAGCCCCATATGGTTGGGGACCCCACTCCTGGGACCACATCAGGGTGATCCACTCAGTAGCTATTCGTGTGAGTGAGAGTGGCCCAGAAAAGACCTGGCTAACTAGCAGGGTGGCTGGGGAATGGGTTGTCACTCCAGCCACTTTGTGGACAGATGTTCAGCTAGCTGTCTCACTAGAATCGTTCTGTCTCTCTCCCTTGTTGGCTTTGAAGATGGGCTGTAAGGCTTCTGTGCAAGCCCCAGTCCTCCCTCGGTGCATACCTGACTGGACCTGACATGGCGGCCATGATTGGTAGCTTTTCTTTCATCTCTGCCGCCTACAAGCACTTCTGCCTCAGGTTGCCATCTCAGAGGTTAGGCCAAGGAGAATGGCTGAGGGCCTCGGCCCATTGAGGAAAGAGCAGAGGGCAGAAAGCTTGCTCCGTGGTGCCACCGGAGCAGGCTCAGCTGACAATGGCTCTCTGAGATTTCCTCCTCAACAGCCACCAGACCAGCGACTGCCCAGACGGGTGGAAATCAAAGCATCTTCCTACGCACTGGTAACACCCATGCTCTGGCATTTCCTGGCCCAGAGCCCCACCTCGCTGGTTTTCATGGGAGTTCATAGCTCCTGGCTTCTGCCTCAGAAAGAAGGGTACACAACTCCTTGGAACCCACCCTGGGCTACACAATGGCTGGTTCAACTGTTCTAGAATTGTGCCCCTGAAGGGCGTGGCTTGGACCTGTGCTGAGCTTCAGACCAAGCAGAATCCAAGGTCTCCCTGTGAGCCTGGGACCTGGGGCACGGATACCGGAGACAAACTTACAGAGAGCCAGCTTCCACGCTGGGGCCCCGCACATAGAACGGGACCCTGATGTCAAACTCATAGGGCATGGACTTGCCCTTCACCAGGCCAAACTGGCCAATGTGGTAGCCGTGGTCGGCGGTGTACACGATGTAGGTATTGTCCAGCTCGCCCGTCTCCACTAGCATGTCATAGATCTGCAACAGAGGCCAGAGGTGACGTGGCTAGCCTAGTGCGAGGGGCAAGGAACTAGAGACCTCTGGTGTCAGCATATTTCCCATTTCATCCATGTCCTGGGGCAAATCCACTTCTGTGCAAGGCCCCTGGGACTGGACAGGTTATAAGGCCACTGCCCTCAACTGTTCCTTACACTCGTTAAGTTGTGGAAAGTTCCCACGGGGTGAGGGTCTTGGTAGTTTTCTCTCTGGCAGCTGGTAGCTATGTCCCACTTGCGCTGACCCTTAATAAATAACCTTGGATGAATGAATGAATGCATGAATGAATGAAGGAGGGAAGCTGGATGTGGCCAGGGTAGGCATTTATACCCTGAAATAGAGTCCTGCATGAGGGTCTGCAACTGGCCGGCGTGGCTATGGAGCACACGAACTGTGTCTAGCGTGGCCAAGGAATGGACTTTGAATTTTATATCATTTTGATCTAAATTTAGATAGCTATGGATCCCTTTTGAGTAAGCTGTTAGCCCACACAGTGGAATATAATTCCTTAATATCTGAGGTGTGTGTATGAGTACATTCTGTCATGTGTGTGAAAGTCAAGGACAACTTTTGGGAGTCAGATTTCCCGCGCCCGTGGGTCCTGGGGATTCCGGCACAGGCTTCACTATGGGTGAGCCTTGAAAACTGTGTTCTGATGGAAAAAGCCAGTCCCCAAAGGCCATATTTTTATGATCCATGTGTAACGGAATGCCCAGATTATCAGGAAGGGCTTAGTACCTGCAGAGACTGGGGTGACGGTTAAGGGAAGGTGATTTTCCCGCTGGGGGGGAGGGGGTGATGAAGATGTTCAAACCTGACAGGAGTAATGGTTGTACAACTCCATGTGAATGCACATGGCGCCGTGCACGTGGCCAAGCTGATGTCAGTGAGCGCTGTGCACGAGGTTTAGCTGATGTCAGCGAGTGCTGTGCACGTGGCTTACTTAGCTGGTTAGAGCGCTTGCCCAGTGTGGACGAGGCCCTGAGTTCAATCCTCAGCAGCGCATAAACCACGTGGCACTCCCTGTCATCTTAGAATGTGGGAAGTGGAGGCAGGAGGATCAGGAATTCCAGGTCATCCTCAGTGACATGGTGAGTGCTAGACCAATGTGGGCTACAGGAGACTCTGTCTTAAAAACAAAACGAACACCCATTGCGTCCTATACTTTATCTGAGGGCATGAGTCACAGCTCAGTAAAGCTACTGTAATTTTAAGTGGGTTTTTGTTATTGTCGTTGTTTGTTTGATTTGCTTTTTTTTTTTTTTTTAAGAAACAAAAGCAGCCAAGCAAATAGTGGTTTTTATATGTAATTCCAGAACTCAGGAGGCTGAGACAAGAGACTCCCCATGGGTCAGAGGCTAGTTTAGCTATTTAGTGAGATCTATGCCTCCCCAGGTTATAAAGAACAAGACTCTATTTTTTTTTTTTTAAAGAAAGAAAAGCAGCAGGTTGCCGTGGCTTTTACCAAGCAGCATAGGCTCATGGGGAAAGTTCAGGAGTCAGAGGCCTTCCCTCTGGATTTATCCAAGCCCCTTTCCCAGGTGGACAGAGTGCTTGACTCTTTGACTTAGGTTTTCAGATTAGGACAGAGGCCTGCTGGGGGGGGGGGGGGCGAGGGGCGGGGCCTACCGTCTCCATGGAGTCGTCCACAGACATGAGGGTCTGCAGGCGTTTGCGCTGTAGCATGTTGGTGAATTCCATGTGAATGGGCTTCATGGGTCCCGTGTAGCGCATGATCCAGTGCTTGTCTGGGTTGGGTGCATAGTTGTAACTCGGTGTGCTGGTGGCAAACATAAGCAGTCAAGAAAATGTCATGGGCAGCTGGCTCCAGTTGGGGGCAAGTGAACTGGCCTGAGGTGTTAATGGGAGGGGGGTCCCCAAGGGCAGAAAGCCAGCAGCTTGGCATGGGTCTTTCTTTGAGAACGTTCTGGAGTTTACTCATCAACCCTCTCTAGTTGAGAGCCTTCTCAGGCCCAGAACTTGATGCCAAGTCCCCATCCCTGAACTGCACCTTATTTATTTCCCAGCCCTGGGGCACACCCATGGCTGTCACTCTGGTGAAAGGAGGATCACAGGTAGGTGAGCTCTTTGCACTAAGCCTTGGTTTGAGAAAGCAAGGGACGGATGTAAAATTCAGTATGTCACAGCCGCGCACACAGGGCCCACACACTCTGAGAATGTCCACCTTTGGGACACAAGACATGCTTTTGGTTCCTTGTCACAATTATTCTTCCAGTTGCGATTTGATCGTTCTTTGAACTAAGATGGTAAGATCAGGAGGAGTTCAGGGCTTACTTGGACACCGCGAGAGCTTCCCTGGGCAAAAAAGAAAGCCAAAACCAAACCAAAAAACCCCCCAGAAACTGTAAATACAACCCACCAGAAGAGGGCATCGCTCCACCATCCACTGGGTCTCAAAACATGAGCACCCGTTCCCTCAGATTAAGCTGAAATTACAGCCAAGGGTTGTTTCTTGCTTGAGACAGACAGGCTAATCAGAGTGGAGTCTGGAGGGGGATGGGAGGCTGTAATGAGGCAGAGGAGGGCGGGTTTTCTTGTCAGAACAGCCAGTGCTCTCCCCTGCACTGACTCCGGCACTGGCCCTGCCTAGGGACCCCAGCACTCGGTCACATGTCAAAAGGTCTTGTACAGAGATGGTACCATGTCATCTCGCAGTAGTCCCACAGATAGGAAACTGCTACTGTGTGCTTCTGAAGAAGCCAGGGCCTCATGGCTCACCCAGCTCCTGGCAGCCCCCTGCTGCTAAATCCTTCCCAGCCCACATGTTCTTTGATTATGAGAAATGCCCGTGTCCTATGCGGCTGGCCCAGGGCATGACCTGCTTGTAGAGCATTCTTGGAAACAAGCCTCCTTGTCTCAGGGAGCTAGAAGGGGCTGCTGGGGCGGCGTGGGTGGTGACAGAGCCACACAGTCAGCAGGACTATGAGGAAGTCACTCCCTGGGACCCAGTTTAGACTCCAGGATACAATGGCTGTCCCTGACTTCACTAGGAAGTCTATCTGGGAGCCTCCTGCGTGGAGGGTGGCTCAGGTGGCCATGGGAGCCAACGAGTGACTTCCATCAGTCTTTTACTCTGGGAGACAGACTATGGAACTAGAAGTTAGAGAGCTGGGTCCTAACTCAGGGCCTGGGCCAGCCAGCTAGTCACCTGGCCCAGGCTGGGCTCCTCAAACACCTGAAGAAGGTTTGTGTGTCCCTAAAGAGCCTTCAGTTGGCCACCCCCTTTCCTTACTGGAGGTGATGCCCAGAGGCGACCTCCTTCATATCGGCCAGTGAAACCCTTTATACCATGCGTCTCAGAGCAGCAGGCTGTGACGTCACAGATCTTGGGAGGGCTTGCTCCCAGATGTCACATGCTGGAAGATGTGCTGAGGGCTGGCAGGTGTGTGTGTACATGTCTGTGCGGATCTGTGAGCTTTGGTACCTGTATGTTCACCTAGTCATGTGCGTCTCTGTATCTTTGTGCTTGAGCGTATTTGAACGTTTGCATGTGGCTGTTTTGGTGGTGCGTGTCTGTGTTTACCTGTGTTTGTCTCTGTGTGAGTTCTTTTGTGCCTGTTGTCTGTGTCTGCATGTGTACAGTGTGTCTACATATGTGCTGTGTACATGTATCTGTAAACGCCCATGTACATGTGTGAACATGTATGTTTGTGTGCCTGTGTGCATGTGCTGTGTGCCCCATGTTTCTACGTGTCTATATTTCAGCGTCTTGAATGCATGCTTGCATGTGTGTGGTATAGTGGGGGAGGAGAGCCCTGAGAGGACCAAGGGAGGTGAACAGTGCTGGTGGTAGCTCGCTCAGTAATGCTTGTCATAGCACGAAAAGTCTGCTCCAGGAGCAGGGATAAGGCAGGCGCGGTGAGAGTGGGGGATCCCAGCTGAAGGCCCTGCATGACACCATCCATGCAGAACTCTGCCTCCTCTTCACCTCGCCTTGTCATAGTTGCCCTCCTGCAGAACTGTTAGGAGCTGCTGTCTTCCAGGGCAAGAGCCTCCCAGAGCCCCCCCCCCCCCCCCCCCCCGAGGCCTGAGGAGTCTCTGGGTTAGGAAGTCTCTTGCTATTCATTGTCAGTCTGTAATGCCACTTCAAAGGGACAGTGCGGGAGCAGGCAGTGTCCAAGATCACACCCCTCTGGTAGGAACTTGGCCCAGGATGGAGTACTGCTGGCCCCCCTCTCTTGGAAAGAGGGTAGAGAGGCCAGCGAGTGAGGGGAGCTGGGCAGACAGGCACCATTGGTACAGAGGCTGTATGGGGCACTCAAGGTGAGGGTAGCCTGCTGCCCCCCCAAATGCGGTTCATCGTCTCCTGTCAGCCCCTCCCTGAAGTCCAGGGATCAGAAGGCTAACATACCCATAATCCCTCTGAGTGCGGCACACTGTCAGAAAATAATTAGGACTGAGCTGGTGGGGGAGGGTGGCGCATTCTGACCGTAATGAAAATTAAACACCCTGGATGTTAAGGCGGAGTCCAAATTACCCTGTCCTTGCTGCTCTACAATGTTGCAGCGGCGAGGGCTGCTGAGTGTCACTGCTGAGCCTGAGGGAGTCTGAGGCCGAGAAAAGCCAGAACGCTTTTCAGAAAGATGCACTAGCTGATTGGGTGCGGGACTTGGGGGCTGGGCAGTGAGGTGGGAAGCCTAGTGGTGGCTGGATTTGGATCCAGGTCCTGTGGTGTCGCCGAAGCTGGGTGACCTCTGTGTTTCCTCATCTGTAAGATGGGGACACTGAGACAGCATCAACAGTGGCCCTAATGGCCCGCTGCTTGGTCTTCACACTCCTATGAGGGCTTCTCTGATGGCACAGTGAGGTGTGTGCCCTGTGGAGGGAGAAGGGATGGTGGCTTCCATTTTTGCCTCCTTCCCTTTCTGCAGTGCAGCCTGGAGAGGCCCACACAGCAAGTGCTAAGATCTGTGTCAGGACCTCAGCTCACCCCCGCACGCACCCCCAAGCTCCTAGCACAGGGTTATGAGGCTGATGCATGCTTGCTGTTCAATGGTGCTAAACTTAGGAGTCATTTGCTATGTGACAACAGGGAATCGTTACACCAGGGTCACCATGAAGATCTGAGACTTGTTGCGGCCAGAAGCTGGCGGAGCTGTGGACCCTGTGATGTTTGATGGCACTTAGACTGGACTTAGTCACCTAGGAACTGTGAGGTGTTTCCAGAGAGATTTAATTGAGGAGGTAGGAACCCGCCTGAATGTGGGAAATACCATCCCATAGACCAGGGGCCTGGACTGACACAAATGCCAGCATTCCTCTCTGTGTCCTGACTGTAGATGCAATGTGATCAGCTGCCTCCTGCTCTGGTCACCCCACCCTCCCAGCCATCATGGATTGGACCCTCAAACTGGGAACAAAAGTCAATCTTTCCTAAGTTCCTCTTCCTCAGACATTTTGTCACAGCAACCAGAAGAGTTCAGGCTTCAACCAAACAGGTTTAAACACATGATATAAACACAGGCTGCAGAGATGGCTCAGTGGTTAAGAGCACTGGCTGCTCTTCCAGAAGTCCTGAGTTCAAATCCCAGCAACCACATGGTGGCTCACAACCATCTGTAGTGGGATCTGATGCCCTCTTCTGGTGTGTCTGAAGACAGCGACAGTGTACTCAGATAGAATAACACAGGCTCACAGCAGACATGCAGAACCTCTGAGTGTGAGGACACGGATCCCAAGCAGGAGGCACCTGCTATGGGCTAGGGCCAGGCTGGCTGATCTGTGTCTCAGACCCACAACTGATAAACAGCCGGATTCCTAGAATCTTTGTGCGCCTTACCGACTAAGCCATCTCTCCAGGTAGCTTCCCCTTGCCCTGCCCTTGATGTCTATTTGGTTTTTGAGACAGGGTCTCATGTAGCCCAGGCTAGCCTCAATTGTCTATGTAGCTGAGGCTGGCCTTGCACTACTCTTGACCTTCCTGTGCTGACCTATCAAGGGCTGGCATGGTAGCTTTTGGGTCCTTTAACCAGGAGGATTACAGGGGAGGCTCAACTACATTACTAATGTCCTGTTGTCCCTAAGGTGGCTCTGCCACCTTGAGGCTGAGGCTTACATGTGCTGGGATGCATTGGGGAAGAGGCGTGAGTACTGGGGTGCTGAGTCCTCAGGGCCGTGGGGAGCTGCGTGGCTGATGACCATGAGCACAGGTCTGTGTGGGTACATCTTCTTGGATGTTCGGAAGAAGCTCACACTGTCATTGGTGATGAGATCTGTGAGGTAATCCTGGGGTGGGAGAGAAGGGAGGGTGGTGAGGACCAGGAGATTTACACTGAGTGCTCTCTAGGTGCCACACACTATGCTAGGCATGAGGTACAGAGGTGTGGCCATGGTTTGGTCACTGCCCTTAAGGAGGCGATGGCAGGATAGACAGCAGAGAAGCAAGCACAGCTCACGGCTGCCATGACTGTCAGTGTTCATTGTCACCTTAACAAGATCCAGGAATCACCTGGGAGACAGACTTGGCCACCTCTGTGGAGGGGATTATCCTCATTTAAATGAGGTGGGAAAACTTGCCCACTGTGGGTGGCACCATTCTCTTGGCTGGCATCCTGGCCTGAACAGAGAGGAACCGAACAGCAGCAGCTTGCGGTCATTGCTTTTGTCAGGGTATCACAGCAACAGAAAAGAAACAAGACTCAAGGTTTGGTGGAGGAAAAGAGACCAGGAGAGTCAGGAGCTTGACAGGAGGGGCTGCCATCAGCCCCCATTTCATACCAGACAGAAAGGAATAATGGTAACATAATTGAGGGCTTATGGTCCTCTGAGAATGGCCATGGTAACAATCCCCCCTTAGAAATGAAGGCACAGAGAAATTCAGTTGTTCTGTGTTACTGTTGAATATTGGAGTCCCCAGAAACTGGGCTTGGGGACATCATGCAGCTGGAACAGTGAGGGGGCCTCTTTTGGGAGGTGGCGTCTGAGTTAATTCTAGGTGGAAAACCTGAGACACAGCACTGGAGGATGTGAGCGTCCTCTGCGAGGCCAGGGGTGAGCTAAGAGCAGGGTCCCCCCGCTTGGGCAGCGGTGGGTGTGGGATGGGGTACACAGCTTACCGTGGAGTAGTCAGAGCCATGCTTCTCCTTCATCCCATTCCGGCAGAGTGTGTAGTTATAAAAACGCGAGTTCTTAAGGAGTCCAACCCACTCCTTCCAGCCAGGCGGCACATATGAGCCGTTGTATTCATTGAGGTATTTTCCGAAGAAAGCTGGAAGGAATCAGAGGTCAAAGGTGAGCGAGGGAGCAGCCAGGCTTGGCCTTGGCATCACTCCATGATGCTGACTAACTTGAGTGTTCACAGCCAAAGACCAACACACTTCAGGGAGCCCAGGGCCCCTCCTCACAGATGTTTGTGCGCACGAGTTAAAAAAATCTATAGTAGGATTACAGGGAAGAAACAAGGGATTTGAAATATGGCTATAGAAATACTGAAATAATTTACAGTGGATAGTATGTCCTTTAAAAATTAAGATATAAGGCTGGAGAAATGGCTCCGTGGTTAAGAGCACTGACTGCTCTTCCAGAGGTCCTGAGTTCAAATCCCAGCAACCACACAACTATCTGTAATGGGATCTGATGCCCTCCCTCTTCTTGCGTGTCAGGAGACGGTTACAGTGTACTCATATAAATAAAAAATTAAGATATCAAGCTGGGTGGTGGTGACGCAAGCCCCTAATCCCAGCAGTTGGGAAGCAGAGGCAGGTGAATGTCTGAGTCCAAGGCCAGCTTGGTCTACAGAGCTAGTTCGAGGATAGCCAGGCTATCTGGAAAAACAGCCAGGGCTATAGCCTATATCTTAAAACAAGCAAACTATCATGGTTTGCATATGCTTGGTCAAGGGAGTGGCACTATTTAGAGGTATGTCCTTGTTGGAGTAGGTGTGTCACTGTGGGTGTGGGCTTTAAGACCCTCACTCTAGCTTCCTGGAAGCCAGGATTCTCCTAGCTGCCTTCAGATGAAGATGTAGAACTCTCAGCTCCTCCTGCACCATGCCTGCCTGGATGCTGCCATGTTCCTGCCTTGATGATAATGGACTGAACTTCTGAACCTGTGAGCCAGCCCCAATTAAATGCTGTCCTTTATAAGACTTGCCTTGGTCATGGTGCCTGTTCAGAGCAGTCAAACCCTAACTAAGACACCAACAAACAAGTCAGTGATTTCTATGGATGCTAACGCCACGGATTCTGGTTTGTGGCCCACAAGCATGGTGGAAGCTGGTAGGCTGTGTCTGCTGCTGTAGGTCAGTGAGAAGAGAGCTGTTGGCTTTTTAAAGCGGCTGTTTGAACGAGAACAGCCACCATGAGCTACTATATTTGCATGTTTAGTCTCCAGTTGGTAAACTGTTTGGAAAGATTAGAGCGTGTTCCCTGGTCAGACAGAGGAGGCATGCTGCTGGAATTGGGCTTTGAGGTTTCAAAAGCCCAAGCCAGGCCCAGTTTCATCCCCTATGCCTGCTGCTCAAGGATCAAGATGTAGGACTCTCAACTCCTCCTGCTGCACCATGTCTCCCCGCCTGCTGCCATGCTCCCCGCCATGATGACCATGGACTGAACCTCTGAAACTGTAAGCCAGCCCCAGTTAGATGCTTTCTTTTATAAGAGTTACCTTGGTCGTGGTGTCCATTCACAGCAATAGCACAGTGACTAAGAGACCCCTTGTCCAGGCTTGTGGGTGTTTGTACTCCCCAGTCCCAGATGAATTGCCAGCACTCCCAAAGTTGGTGGATGGGGAGCAACTGAGGTTCTTGAAAATAGCTGGGGTGTGTCAGCTGGCCCAACACTTGGGGATCTCTTGGGTGTTCTCGGTCAAACTTGAACATGGGCTCTGATTCAGCGGTTTGAAACGTGAGTGTTTGCTCCAAAGAAGAGCATGCAGTGGTTCATCAAAAGTCGCACAGAGGGGTTGGGGATTTAGCTCAGTGTAGAGCACTTGCCTAGCAAGCACAAGGCCCTGGGTTCGGTCCTCAGCTTAAGTTGCACAGGGCGAACTGACAGTGGTACGCTCAGAAAGCCAATAGAAACAAGTTTCTTAGTGGGAAGAGGTGTGGATGAAACGGGATATATTTACATAATAAAAAAACTGACATGGGCTTGCGCTACAGTGAAGAGCGTGGGTGCATGCTAGCAGAATGAGGCAGACCAGATAGAGATACGCTCTGTAAGGCTTTACAGAGCTGGAGACGGCTCAGAGGTTAGAGCACACACACTGCTCTTACAGAGAATCCAAGTTTGGTTCCTACCGTCAACTCTGGGCAATGGTCCTTAAACTCTAAATAAATCCCAAGATGTCCATCCCAGTGATATTTTCAGATGGTCTAACTTAAAGAAATTCAAAAGCTGGGCAGAAGAAACCTCCAGGGCTGGTGGGTGTGGGTGCAGGGAGGGGATGCGGTTGGAGGGGCCTGGGAGCTCTCGGCACCACAGTGATGCTTGCAGAAACATTGAGCTCCTGCCTTGGTGGCGCGGCCGTCTCTGCCACAGCGGATTTCTGTGTCTGTGTTGGTCAAGAACGATGTCAGCGTTAACAAAACCACAGCAATTCACGCTTTATCAGGAGGGGAGACCCAGAGCTCCTCCCTGGGGGACGAAGAGACAGAATATTCTGCTCAGAGGTCAGACCCCAGTCCTCTATTTCCAGACAGGGACACAGAGGTCCCAAGTCACTCCACCACAATCAAGGCCGGCACAGGACCTTGACCGTGTGTGGTGAGAGAACTCGAGAGCACACTGATCGGAGCTATCTGTGCCCTGTGACTGTGGAGTAACCAGTGGGCGCTGGTACAACACTCAAGATAAGGGAGATAGAGAAGGAATTGCTTACAGGGGGAAGAGAGGAGGGAGCTGGGCTCCTGTGGATCCAGAGGACAGTGCTGGGCCCTTATCATTCTGTTCTGGCCCAGAACTTCAACAAGGAAGTAAGTAAATAGGACACCACCACCCCTACCCCTGGAATACTAGAGGGGGTGTGGACAGATGCTAGATGGACCAACACCCAAGGTGTTTGGTCCCCAGCACTCAAGCTGGGTGGCTCACAATTGCATGTAACTACCGCTCCAGGAGATCTGGCGCCCTCTTATGGCCACGGTGGGCAATTACACACAGCATATCCTCAGACTTACATATATATGTAAATAAAATTAAAAAATACATTACAATTAAAAATAAAAGTAAAATGTAAAAAGTATATATGTACATGGATGGGAAAGTTTCCCTTTGAAGCCACTGAAGCACGAATAAGAAAACAGAGCCAGTTGTCAATAAAAACCACAGTGACAGCATATGGAATTGCTGATGTGTGGTAACAGCCCCAGAGCATTTATGGATTCCACTCCACCCAACAGCCTTTGTCATACACTCGCAGTGATGGCTGGTCACCTACACACTGAGCTCCCAGAGGTGGTGTTAGGATTTGAGTCTAAAATGTGTCCCACAGGCTCAGATGTTTGAACTTGAGCCCCCCAGCAGGTGGCGTTGTTTTAGAAGGTTGTGTAACCACGGGAACACACAGCCTGGCTAGCCAAGTGGACTGCTGGGGATAGGCCATGCCCTAAATGGAGGGAGCGGTGCTCTTCCCTGCTCATTCATTCTCTGTACAGGGGATATCAGAGTTCTCTCACCTGCTCTTGCACCCAGTTCAGGACCCCTATGAAACCCAGAAAGACATCACCCAGGCTCCACAAAGCTCCAGAAATCGGGGCCTCAGTCAGAGGCTTTTAGTGCCAAATTAGATTTTGCTCTCATTTGATTAGATTTCCCGAGGGCAGTTTTTAAAATGGTTATTCCGGCACCAGTAGAGGCGGGAGAAACAGATTAGCGTGGGCCGGGGGCTGGGAGTTGTAGCCAAGAGAGAGAGAGAGAGAGAGAGCAAGCTGGAGCCAGAGCCAAGAGGAGAAGCTCAGCCCGGACCGTAGTGGATCTGGAAAACTTGTAGTCTCTGAGATGGTCCCTGATGGAGGGGTCTGGGGGCTGGTGCTGGGGAGAACAGGTGGTAGCAGATCAAGACAATGGCAGGTCAGGAAAGGCCAGAGACAACGTGCAAGCTGATACCTGTGCCCAGAAAGCAGGGCTGGCCCGATATCCCCTGAAAGTGTATGCAGCAAGCTGGTCCCGTGAGCCGGGTCCAGGCCCTACACTTACGTGGGGGAAGAGATGTGCACACCCTGCCCTGACTGTAGCCTACAATTCCTGGCTCTGGAGAAAGTGCATAAACAGCAACTACCACGGTTTATTTACAAAGGCCTGTCACCTGTCACCACAAGGCATAAACTGATTGTGTAATGGGCAATCTGTGTGGACGGGACATCAGGATCAAGGGTCAAGGGTGTCCCTTCCTGCACGGTCTGCCGTTGACACATTGCTACACAAGCCATTCGGTTCCCGAGTGGATGGCAGGGTGGGTAGTGTCACCACCTCAGGCACGCGGTGACAGAGCAGTGACGTGTTTTATGAAGCAGATAGTCACTAGAGAGAGCTCGGGGACAGAGAAAGTGCTCTAGGGAGACGCAGGAGACATATGACATGTTCAGGGGTGTCAGTGTTCCTGAGATGTCATTTGGTAGCTGGGGGACCTTAGCTGAAGGCATTCCTACATGACGCCAGTGAAGAAAAGTGGGCGGGACAAAAAAATAATGACATAGGGAACCCAGTGACAGCTTACAGATTATAGGGTCTGTGGAGGTGTTGTGCAAACTGTAGACCTCTTCCCAAAGGAAGTGGCATTGCCTGGTAAAACTCTAAGAACTCCAAACAGGACAGGCAAGATATCTCAGAAGGGGCTGGAGACATGGCTCAGCGGTTAAGAGCATTGACTGCTCTTCCAGAGGTCCTGAGTTCAAATCCCAGCAACCACGTGGTGGCTCACAACCATCTGTAATGGGATCTGATGCCCTCTTCTGGTGTGTCTGAAGCCAGCTACAGTGTACTTATAGCTTATAATAAATAAATAAATAAATCTTAAAAAAAAATCGAAGTGGGTAAAAGCACTTGTCACTAAGTCTGACAACTGAGTTCAGTCTCTGGGATTCATGTGGTGGGAGAGAAGAGACTCCTGAAAGCTGTCATCTGACCTCTACACACAAGTGTGCACACACAAAACATAATGTTAAAAAAAAACCCCACATAACTTCAGATCCATCACCTCCCAAATCCTCACATTAAAGGAACTCATGCAGAGATCCCGCAGCAGTGAAAGCCGAGTGCCTTTGGCAAATCTTTTATTCCTCCCTTTACTTCCTGAAATAGAGTCTTGCTATGAAGCACAGGTTGACTTAGAACACTTGATCCTCCTGCCTCAGCCTCCTGAGTGCTGGGATTACAGGTCTGAGATGCTGTGTCTGGCTCTTTAGGTCTGTTGAGCTGTGGTGGAGACAATCATGTCCCTCTCTGGGCGCCTGTTAACCAGAGCTGTTAACCTGGGCTCCTCAAGCGTGTGACTCCAGGGCCTTGTGGATATCAGAAACCCACTCCAATCCCTGATCACCACGAGACACGGCTTTTCCAGACACAGAATCCACAGTAGTTGAGCCCGTCCCAGGTTCCTTACACCATTTAGTTTGACATCATTCTATGTGGAGAGTTGGCTCTCTAGTCTGGAATATCATGATAAGAAAACGAGTCTAGATGCAGAGGCTGACTGACTGTTCACGTATGTTGCTTAAAACCACGACACGAGTTCCCAGAGTTACAAATGCCATCCCAACACACATTTGCTCCTCAGCCTGTCAGCTTCTTACCTGTTAGCGCCTGCTTTGACTGATGCCAGACGTGCGACACCACCTGTGTGCTCACCTTCCCTGAGGGATCAGCCCCCACGCCCTTCCCTCGGCCCTGTCCACCGCTTAACATGCAGAGCGGGCAGCTTGCCTGGCAAGCGCCTCCCCTCCTGGCTGTCTCGCTCCACTTGTCTGTGTTAAGGGGTGCTGGGGAGCCATTCGCTGCCTGACAGGAGGCCCAGGCCCTTCTGTTATCTCTCCTAGCTCTGAAACAAAACTCAAATTGCCTCATAACAATGTATTTGTGGTCGGAAAAAAAGCTGCGTCTTGCAGCGATCAGGGCTAAAGATGAGTTGGCTGGGAGCCTGGGAGGCGTTGCTGTGGGCATGAGGGCAATGGAGGGTACAAATGGGAATCTCAGGACAACTGGGCTGTGTGTGTGTGTGTGTGTGTGTGTGTGTGTGTGTGTGTATGTGCACGCGCTCCCCTTTTACCCTGTGGTGCAGGAGGCATGCAACAGAATGGATAAAGGCAAGCCTGCAGAGTGACCACATCTATACGTTGGACCTGACAACTCCTTGCAGAACACCATGCAGAGGGCGGCATCATCCCTCTGTTTCCTTTGGCGGTGATGGCTGAACACTAGGGCTTTCCACTGTGCAATAGGCCAGCTACCCACAGGAGGTGAGATGGTGACAGATACATCCTGGGGTCTGCTGCAGGGCTGGCTGGAGGGCTATCTCAGCCTGCAGGCCCTCCTGGAGGGTTAGCTCAGCCTGCAGGCCTGCCTGGAGAACTTGCTCAGCCTGCAGGGTACAGACTGTTCTTCCCTCCCTGGTCCCTGGCCATCTGGGTAGAGCTGTCAACAGGGCTGTCTCAGGGACAACAGGAATTTTGGCACAGGCTCACCCTGCACCACCTCCACCCACATCGAACGCCCAACAAAGCTGATGAATTAACCACTAAGGAGAAGAAGTGTTCCGGAGCGGACCTGCTGAATCCCGCTGCGTGCGGCTGACATTTCATTAAATACTTATTTCTGTGGGCAGGCCCCTTCTATACCGTGGACCCAACTCCTTCCCACATCCACACGGTTTCCTCTGTCTTTGCCTCCTCTCTTGTAACCCTGAAAGAGCCTGGCACCAACTCTGATGCCTCAGTCCTCCAGGTCCCTATTGTCAGCCATCGTGTCCTGCTGAAGTCACACTCTACCCGTGGTTCACACTTTGAGTCCAGAGACCTTAAAAGCAGAAAAGGGCATTCTGTCCTAAGAAGCGACCAGGAAACCATTGTCCAGGAGTTGTCCCCAAGTCCTCAGAGCCCTGTGGTGGCTCTCCTGAGTCCATGTCAGCCCACTGGGCAAGAAAATCCAAAAAGAGGGAGAAGTTTAGGGACTGGAGGTTTAACTCATTGGTAGAATGATTGTCTCAAATGCATACAAGACCTTTAGAAGGAAAAAGGGAGAGGGTGAAGGGAGGGACACACACACACACACACACACACACACACACACACGCACACACACATGAGAGACAGGCAGAGACAGAGAGGGGGGGGAGATAGAGAGAGATAGAGAGAGAGAGAGAGAGAGGGAGGGGGAGAGAGAGAGAGAGAGAGAGAGAGAGAGAGAGAGAGAGAGAACACTGCTCAAACCTCCATAAATAGCAAGAAGGATCCTCTGAATTCGAGACCACCCCACTACTGTGACGTGTGCTTGGCTCATGGGGTTCAGACCCCTAGCATCTTAAATGCCCCAAGACATTTCTAGATACTGCTCCCTCTGCCTCAGACACTCACACCTCCTCTGTCCTCTCACAGACCAGCCCTTAGTGTGGCATCTGACGAAAGATGCCCCTGTCTCCCTCTTTGCCTCTGCACCCAGGGGTCACTTCTTCCCACAGTGTCTCTGAGACCACCCCATTGAGGTACCTGCTTTCCCATATGTCTCTCCCCTCTGCCCAGGACGCAGGTCCAGAGGGCCTGTCTGTACACTGTGGCCCCAGCCCTGCTCCTGCCAAGACTGGGTAGGTGATGAGCCAGCAGCTGACAGGATCGATCTGACTGAAGGGTTCAGGCTCCAGAGGCCATGCTGCACACGCGCTGGGCAAGCACTTTATTCCCAAGGTTTTCTATGGGCTGGAAGGATGGCTCAGTGGGCAAAGACATCTGCTGCCAACCCCGAGGACCTGAGTTCAATCTCCAGGACCCACGTGGTGGAGGGAGTGGATTGACATTTGCGAGGCGTCCCTTGTACTCTGCCTTCAAGCTGTGACATGCACATACACAGTGTAACTAAAATAAAACCCAAAACCAACCCAAACTAAAATTCCAAAGGCTTTTTTCTATTTTAATATGTGTAAGAGAGCCTTGTGACAGGAATGGGGTGCAGGGGTGGGGGGCTGTCAGCCGAGTGCAGTCTGTGCACAGACAGCTATGAACTTCAGTGGGGCCAGCGGGAGTGGCTCTACCTCCCTGGGGACACTGATGAAGTTTCCTGTCACACTGTGGGCATACGTTCCTGGCACTGTTAGGTAGCTGTGAGGGGGACTATAAACACATCTCCCAGGATTCACGCTGGCCTACAGCCAAGACTGGTGTGGCCTGAGAGTCTGAAGGGCCTGGTTTCCACTCAAAGCATGCAGGCCAGCTACTCAGGCAGGAGCTCTCCACGCTGCCTTGGTGACTGCACCTAGCCATCGGGACAGTCACCAGCGTGGCCGCAGTCAGCTCATGGGAAGAACACCAAGGAGAAATGAGGGTCCTGACTCTTCTAGTGTGTGTGTGTGTGTGTGTGTGTGTGTGTGTGTGTGTGTGTGTGTGTGAACACTTGTCCTTGATGAACTGAAAAACGTTTGTCTGAAACCAGATGTAACTGGTCTTGGTCCAGAGACTCCCAGGACAAGGGAAGGACTGTCAGGCTTCCTGCCCAGAGAGACGCACGTCTATCTATTAGCAGAGACTGGTGATGGAGGGCCCAGCCAATGACAATAAGCATCATTCCCCGGGGAACCGGGAAGGTCAGCGACAAGTGAGGTGGAACAAAAAGTCCAGCCTTGCCAAAACCAGACTGCTTGGGTTCACACGCGAGGACTCCGGGGAACAGAAGGGGCCGTCACCCCACACGGCAGCTTCTCCCTACAGCTGTCGCTGCTTCCGCACAGGTTTTGCTGGTTTTACGGACTCTCTGGTCTCATGCACTCATTTCCCTGCAAACTGACCCATTGGATGCTAAGCAGGTGTTTCAGTATGGCCTCCCATCTGTCCCCAGTCTGCTCCTCATCCAGCGCTGTGGTCAGAAGGACCACACCTTGAAGTTCTTTGGCAGGCCTCAAACTGTCTCCACAGCCTGGCAGCCCTGTCTACAGCACGGGTCCAGGCTAGGATCCTCAGCTTCTGAGGCTGGAGTCCTTTCCTGAGCCCTGCTGCCTCCGACCTCCGACCTCCAACTTCTGGCCCCTTCTCCACGGCGGCCAGAGACATTCTCTTAAGTCACCAGACTAGTTCCACCACACCTTGCAAACCCCATGTTCAGCTCCATGTCACCCTTGTACAAAACCCAGAGTCCCTGTCAGCCTGCAGACCCCTCCCTGTGTAGCAGTCTCCTACCCAGCTCTTCCCTTAGCCTGGCAGCGCCCTGTCCCGCGCCAGGTCCTTTGCTCTGGTGTTTCTCCTGGGAAGACCTTCTCTGCTGCAGATGCTTTTTGGGACAATTCTTCCACTTTGGCAGAAGTTTGTTGGGTCACCCCCCGAGTGGCTTCTCCTTCCTGACAGTTTCCTCATGCTTATTGTCAGCAGTTTACAGCTTTTGTTTCTGTTTTTACCTCTGTGACTGAACTTGAATATCATCTCAAGAGGCAGGAAAAGGCTCCTGCGTTCCATGTCTTCTGCACCCTGTGTCTGGACGACAGCCCCGTGAGCAAGCCCTCAAACCTGTGGGGTGTTTATGGGCAGCAGAGGGGTGAGAGACCCCACGGACACGAGGCCGTGGAGCCTGTGCGCACTTGCCTAACAAGAAGCCTGCAGGTGCTTTGAGCCTGTCTTTTGCCTTGATCACGTGATGTGTGGTTGCTGAATCTACAGGGACACTGAGGCAGAAGCAGGCCGGAGCAGGCCGGATCAGGAGTAAGGAGAGCAGGCATGGCAGTGCTGAGGTACTGGTTGTTCACTGAGGTGAACCTGAGGTGAGCAAGACAGAGGGACAGGACTCAAGGGGAAGGAAAGGGTGGAGGGAGGAGTCTAGCTATTGGGCATTCTAGAAGCACGAGATAGCTATGGGGTTTAATATATTCTAGGGAGAGTTCTTTTCTGTGAGACAAAACTTACTATGTAGCCCAGGCTAACCCCATATTAAAATACTCCTCTATCAACCTCCCAATGATTATTCATGTGTGCCATTCTAGAGGCACGAGATGGCTATGGAGTTTAATATATTCTAGGGAGAGTTCTTTTCTGTGAGACAAAACTTACTATGTAGCCCAGGCTAACCCCATATTAAAATACTCCTCTCTTAACCTCCCAAGTGATTATTCATGTGTGCCACTGCAAACAAGGGAGGGGCTTCTTTTTTTCAAGATTAAAAGAAAAGATTATTTTATTTGTATGTGTGTGTATGTATTTATATATGTATATATGTATGTGTGTTTGTATATAAGTATGTATGTTTCATGTGTGTGTATATGTATTTGTATATATGGATATTTTTATGTATATATGTGTATGTAAGTGTATACACATGCATGTATGTATTTATATATGTATATATTCATGTATATATGTGTGTGTCTGTATGCTTATGTATATATTGTGTATCTATATATATTTGTGTATTTGGATATCTGTATGTCTATATGTGTATGTATGTATTTATGTATATGTATTTGTGTATGTTTATGTGTCTGTGTGTCTCTGTGTATATATATGATGTGTATGTGTATGTATGTGTGTAAGCATGCATGTGTATGTTATATGCATTTGTGCATACAGATATGTGTATGTATGTGTATACATATGTGTGTATGCATGCATGTGTACATGCATGTAGTGTTGTGGTGGAGGTCAGATCCTCTGCAGCTGACTTCCAGGCCTGACTTGGGTTCTGGGAACTGAACTCCCTCTCGTCCCTTTACCCACACTGAGTCATCTCTCCAACTCTAGGAAGGGTTTCCTAATCTGCTTTTGGAGCCGGAATCCAGCAGTCTGTGAACTGGGGTGGGAGAGTTCATGTTGTTTATTTTCCTTAACCTCTAACTAGCATTCCTTATTATCCTGAGGGAAGGCTACACACTCCAATGACAGAAGCTGGCTAAGGCACCAGTGAAATCAGGAACATCTATCTACCTACCCCAGGACAGTCGCTACAAACATTTGAAATATCACTTACTCCTGGTTCCAGACCTGCCCATCATCAGTGATGGAGCCTGGACACAAATGTGGAAAGAGAGGGGCTGGGGATTTAGCTCAGTGGTAGAGCGCTTGCCTAGGAAGCCCAAGGCCCTGGGTTCGGTCCCCAGCTCCGAAAAAAAGAACCAAAACAAAACAAAAAACAAAACCAACAAAAGAAAACAAACCCCACCACTACCACAAATGTGGAAAGAGGCACGAATGGCAGTCTATAAGACACTGGGATGTAACTGTCTTCCTCTGCGACTCTGGGCATCTTCTTCCACCATTCATCTGCTTCCTGTAGGAGCTACAGGACAATGGCTTCATCCATGTTGACAAATACCAACCGGAGGGTGAGTAGGCCCAGGAGCTCAGACCCTATCCATCCCTGCACCTGTCCTTCTTGAAGCATTCGGAACTGGGCAACTTTGACCTGCTGTCACAGGGTTTGGGGGCTGCGGGTGGGGTTCCTGGTCTGAGTGGCAGAGACACCCCACTAAGCTTGGGGAACAGAGCCACAAGAGAAGGTGCCTTTGACAAAGCCCAGGCTGCTATAGCCCTTGCACATGAGAGGCCACAGGCTTGAAGCCTTTTGGCAGACAAACCGTCTGGGCTGAGGAGGCAGGGGTGGAAGTGTGTTAAATAAACCCGAGTCCTGGTCTCAGGCTAGGCCAAGCTCTTTTGAGAATTGCAGCCAGCTCTGTCTCACTTGTGGCTGCTGCTGTCACGGTTACCGGTAACCGGAAACCATGGGGGCTCCCTTTGGGTTTGAATGGTGAACTGCGAGGGTGCAGGAGAAATCAACTTAAATCAACTCAGTTACATTCTGCATGCTGACACAGGAGTGTTCTGACCTGAGAGGTGAATGGAGGCAGAGGAAGATGGTGGGTGATGTTCCAAGGAGCAGAGGGTCAGAGGTCACGGAAAAGTTGCCTTCCAGGTTAAGAGAGTCTGCTGTCTGCTTGCCTTCCTTCCTTCCTTCCTTCCTTCCTTCCTTCCTTCCTTCCTTCCTTCCTTCTTTCTTTCCCTCCCTTTTGTGAGGCAGGGCCCCTTGTAGCCCAGTCTGGTCTGGAAATAGCTGTGTCACTATAACCTTGAACTCCTGATCCTTACTTCTGAATCCTGGGATGGCAGCATGTGCCAGCATGACTGGTTTATGAGGTGCTGAGGGCTAAATCCAGAGCCCTCTGCACAGCTCCCAAGTGAGCCACATCCTCAGCGCCCCCACCGCTAGATTTCTGTGGTGGGTGTGTTCTCTTTCTCTGCCTGGCATGCATTCAAATACTCATCTTTGTGTAACTGGGGCCGGGTGGGGAGTGTTAACTGACTCCCAGGGAAGAGTGGGATGGATCTGGAAAGTTCTCTACATCAGGGGAGTGGGTGAAGTGTGTTTTATTCAGAAGCAATAAGGTCCCAGGGCAGGAATGACGGTACCACAAAGAGGGCCGGGTGGCCCGAGCATAAGCAGAATGGAAGAGTGAGAGGCAGGAGATGGGAACAGGCGAGCCCACCAGGGAAGGAGCTGTGGGCTTCTCTGAGGAATTCAGAACAGCCAGGGTAGGGGTTCAAGCACAGTGCGGCATTTCAAGGCAAACCCTGTTGCCCCCTTTGGGGAAGAGAGGTGGTTGGCTAATCACCAGGGGAAAGAAGGGCTGAGGACTGAGCCCATCCCTTTCCAGGCTCCTTTTTCCTACCTGCTTGTTCCTACTGGTACTGTTGCTATGGAGAGAGCTTGGGTTGCGAGTGACCCCAGGGCATCAGGCCAAGGCTGGGCAGTGGGTGCAGGGACCTGGAGGGGGTTGCTTGAGTTTCTAACTGAATGCAGGCTTCAGCCTCCCCTGCCAGACCCAGGCAGCTGTAGCAAATGACAGAGTCCATTCATTTTCCAAAACCCTCGTTAGCTGGGAGGGAGATGGGTATCAGGGAGAAAGGCACTATGGCCTGCTGAATCACTGTCAGGGTAAACTGGCCTCAAACTCTCAAACCTGCCTCAGCTTTCTGAGTGTTTGGATTATAGGTGTGTGTCCCACGCCTTTAAACGGCAATGGGGCTTGAATCCAGGGCTTCCTGCGTCCTAGGCGAATGCTCCCCCAACTGAACTAATTGTTGACCCTTTCCTTTTAAGGTGTGTATGTATGCTTCTGGTGTGTGTGTGTGTGTGTGTGTGTGTGTGGAATGGTGTGTGTGTGTGGTATGTGTGTGTGGTATGTGTGTGTGGTATGGGGTATATGTATATGTGTGTGCATTCCTGTGCGGTGTGGAATGTGTGTGTGATGAGTATGTTGTGTGTGCATGGTATGGTATGTGTGTGTGAGGTGAGGTGTGTCGGTGTATATGCATTCCTGTGTGGTGTGGTGTAGTGTGTGTGTGTGGTGTAGTGTGTGTGTATGTGTGTGTGTGTGATGTTTTGTGTGTGTGTGTGTGTGTGCACGCACACGTGTGCACATGCACATGCAGGCATTCCTGTGTGATGTGTGGTATAGTGTGTGTGTGTGTGTGTGTGTGTTATGGTATATGTGGTATGTGTGTGTGGTGTGTGGTACACTGTGTGTGTGTGTGTGTGTGGTGTGTGGTGTGTGGTGTGTGTTATGGTGTGTGTGTGTTATGGTATGTGTGTGTGTTATGGTATGTGTGTGTGATGTGTGATGTAGTGTGTGTGTGTGTTATGGTATATGTGGTATGTGTGTGTGTGGTGTGGTACAGTGTGTGTGTGTGTGTGTGTGTGTGTGTGTGTGGTGTGTGGTATATGTGTGTGTGTGGTATATGCGTGTGTGCACTCATTCCTTTGGTGTATGTGTGCCAGCGCAGGTTGATGTCAGGCGTCTTCCTGGGTTACTCTCCACTCATATACTGAGGTAGGGTCTCTCCATGAGCTCAGACGTCACCAGTTCTACCAGCTTGCTCCAAGGAGTTCATCTTTGGAGACTGGGTTACAGCTGGGCTCACGTACCCTGCCTTTTTCCAGGGCGCTGGGGATCTGGCCTGGTCCTTGTTTGCTTTCCCCACTATGCCGTCTTCCCAGCTCTCTGCCCTCTCTTAACTGCAGACCTGTGCAGAAGGGTGGGGTACAGGAGGGGCAGAAAAGCCACAGGAGCCTTTACAGCAAGACTGGAGGACCCATCAACATAGGCAATTCCCACCACCGCAGGGACTGTGACACATTAGACCCCTCAGAGCTGCTCTCAGAGGCATCTCACCGACAGCCCCTTCCTATAATGACCAGTTTGTAAGCTTCCTGTATTTCCTCCCAAAAGGAATTCCCGGCTGAAAAAAATTTCTTATGCCAGTCACCCCCAAAGTTGAAAGAACATTAGGACAGCAATCTTCAAGAAAAATAAAAATGGGGGAGATTTATAACAAAGGGAGGCTTCAACCGGAAACGTCTCCAGCACATCCGTCAAGGAGACATGGGGTGGCAGTCAGGTGCCAGCGAGGAGACAGATTCCCTGGGAGCGCAGGCTGGTGGGTGCGTGGCATTTGCAATTCAAATACTGGTTGCCACTGCCATCAGGGAGAGGATTTTCAGAAATAAGGGATCTCTTGGAAAAGCTTTGCATTCGATTATAACATCATTCCTGTCAGATTTAACGCTAGGAAACTTTGGGCATATTGTAACTCTGCCAATAACCCCAAAACAACCAACCACCAACGACGACCAAAAAAAAAAAAAAAACTCCACACACACACACACACACACACACACACACACACACACACACACACACAAAACCCTTCCTTATTTATATAGAAAATAGACTCAGAGTCAATACTCGGAACTATAATCATAAAGTAATCCACACAGGCGAATGACTTGGTGGGAAATGGAGAAGCCATTTGCAGAGATCCACCAACTGCTTTAGGCTGCATCCCGTATCACCCATAGGGGGCGCTGTGCTTCCTTGAGGAAGAATCTTGCACTTAGGTGGTCTGGAGCCTAACATCCCCTCCCTCCCGTGTGCTTGGTGTGAGTTAGCCTCCTGTCTGCAGAGTTAAAACCCAGTGGGCAGACATGGGGGGTACACAGCTATGGTCCCAGCCCTGGGGAGGTACTAGTAGGCACATTGCAAGTTCAAGGGCAGCCTGGTTCTGTGAGAAGACCTTGTTTCAAACATCAAACAAAACGTAGCGGTAGTAGTGGGCTTTGGGCACTGAAGCCTTTCTTCTGTCCCATGTCTACTGAAGTCAGGCCTGGGGGTGGCTCTGGAAGGGAGGACAATGACCAGTGGGGGGTGAACACGTGAGCCATATTGTGACTCTTCAGATACTCTGATCCCTGATCCCTGCCCAGTGACCTTATCTGAACCCTGGCTTCTGTGACCAAGTTAAGAGAAGCTTACAGAGGGTTAGCGGCGAACTGCAGGCCCGTGCTGTCAATCTAGACACAGAAGCCAGGATCTGAGAGCCATGAGGAGACAGAAGCAGACAATGGGGGAACCTGGGGTATGGAGAGCTGAGGAGGCTGGAACAGTAGTCCCTTGGGGACAGCTGATTTGGGGTGTCAGAGGAGAAACATCTCTTGCTTTAAGATCCTGGGTTGTGGTCCTGGGTCTCTACAGCGCTAGTGAACCTGTGAGTGGTGGAGAGGGGCTGAGGGACAGTCAGGGCTCAGATGGACACCTGGACCTCTGCCCCCACCTCACCCGTACACCTCAGACTCTGGGGACTGAGAACAGACCTGTGCTTACTCCACTCTTCCCCTATTTGTGTGTGGTCTGTGCATGCCTGTATACGGATTCATGTGTGTGCATGTATGTAAGTATAGTTGTATATGTGAGTGTGGAGGAAGATCTGGTATCTTCCTCAATCATCCATCCTTTCCCCCCTCCAACAGTTGGCAACTTTTTTTTACATTTATTCATTTGTGTATGTGTGTATTTGTGGGGGTGCGTGTGTGCCCCAACTTGCAGTAGTCGGTGCTTTCTACTATGTGGGTTCTGGGGCCCTAACTCAGGTCATTGTATCAGGCTTGGTGGCAAACATCACCTGCTGAGCCGTCTTGCTTGCCTCTACCTTAGTATTGAAGATGGCTCTCACTAAACCTGAAGCTCCCCAATTGACTAGGCTGTCAGGCTAGTTATCCCCAAGGATCCTCTTGTCTCTGTCTTCCCAGAGCCAGTGAGAGGCACGAGCTGCCTTTTTATATGGGTCCCAGGGAAGAACCTCCTTGTTCATTGAGATGAGTGCTTTACTGACAGAACAGTCTCCCAGCCCCCATGCTCCCTCCCCCTCCCGGCGACTTTCTCCTCCTGAATTTGTGGGGCCTGGTCACACCATCTTGGGGTAATGCATATTATAGGCACTGGACAACTTACCCACGTCATAATATGTGAGGAAGGGGAAACTGAGTCTCAGGGGAAGTGTCCCAGCTCACAGGCACCAGTAATGCTAGAGCTAGGGCCTGCGGGCAGGGGGAGCTCACTTATGTAAATCTTAAAGGTGTTGAAGAAAGGGTTAGAGACTTGGGGTTTAGGGGAATTTGGGGATTTAGAAAAGATTGATTTTGTGTGTACAGGTGATCTATACGTGTACCACGTGCACTGTGTAGATGCCTGCTCCGTACACGTGGAGGCCAGATTGGGCACTGGATTCTCTGGAGCTGGATTCACAGGGGATGATGAGCCACCGGGTGAGTGCTGGGAACTAAATCCAGGTTTTCTGCAAGAGTCTTAATTGTTCTTAACCACCAAGCCATTTCGTTTCAGGTCAGAGGTTCTCAGCCTGTGGATTGAGCCCCCCTTTGCCAAACCTCTTGTGTCCAAAACTATTTACGCGACGGTCCCTAACAGTAGCAAAAGTACAGTTAGGAAATAGCAACAAAATAATTTTATGGTTGGGGGGATCATCCCGGCATGAGGAACTGTATCAAAATGTCACAGTGTTTGGAAGGTTGAGAACCACAGTGTTAGATGGTCTCATGTAGCCCAGGCTAGTTTCAGACTTTCCACGTAGATGAGGATAATCTTGGACACCTGATCCTCCCGCCACCTTTTATGGGCTGAGATCATGGGTATGTGTCATAATGTTTCATAATGCTTGGCTCAGATAAAGGACGTTGAGCTGGATCTGAGAGACAGAGTAGCAGGAGAAGCAAGACTTTCAGTGGGCTGCACAACCCAGGCAAGGCCCAGACAGACTCCCGTGCTGAGAGGTAAGTCTTTCCTACTGTGGGAGGAGCCCAGACTCCAGGGGGCAGCTGGGGACTCTGCAGTGACAGGCCAC
Source organism: Rattus norvegicus (assembly GCF_021556685.1). Taxonomy (NCBI): domain Eukaryota; kingdom Metazoa; phylum Chordata; class Mammalia; order Rodentia; family Muridae; genus Rattus; species Rattus norvegicus. Next base: position 154,641,242 of record NC_141536.1, read on the forward strand.
ACAGGTCATGTGCAGGTAGGCAGGCGAGGTGCAGCTGGAATGGGGAAGGAGGGCGCTGTGTGTGTGCACACACAGTCAGTGTGTCCCTGTGTGTGTGCACCCAAGTGTGTCCCTGTGTGCACTCAGGAGAAAGGAAGCCAGCAGCAGACTTGCAGGAGGAAGGCCAAGGGCAGAGAAGGCTGCCATTGTGAAGGTGGGGACAGCTGCGCCAGGGTCCAGAGAAGCATCCAGGACAGCTGAAGTCTCCCCTGTGTAAACAGAGAGATGAAGGAGAAGCAGCCCAGGCGGGGAGAGGAAGTGAGGGGGTGGGCTGCTGTGTGAACCCATCCAAGCATCTACTGTGGGCCAGGCTGTCTTGGGCCCGGGAGATGTGGGAGGAACTTGGCAGTTTAGAAGTCAGTCAACAAACAAGCCATGTGGGAGAAAGGGCCAGAACAAGGGTCAGAGGAAGCAAGAATCAGGGCAGGGAACACAGACAGGGAGGGAACAACACAAGGGACCACAGATCAGCAGACAGATCCCTGCTGGGCGGCGTCAGACTTTTAGGGAAAAGAAAATGACTAAGGAGATGGGGTACTGGGGTTTTCACGGAGGGTCCCTTGAGGAGAGGATACAGGAACACAGACGTGAGAAAATACATGCAAGCCATGCGTGAGTTTTGAAGATTCTGCAGAGCGCGCATTCTCAATGTTCCTAATGCTGTGACCTTTAATACAGCTCCTCACGCTGTGGTGACCCCCAACCATAACACTATTTTCACTACAACCTCATAACTGTAATTTTACTGCTGCTATGAATCATAATGTAAATATCCGTGTTTTACGATGGTCTTAGGCGACTCCTCCCAGAGGGTCAGGATCCGCAAGTTGAGAACCGATACTTTAGAGGAAGGGTAGAGCTGAGGCCCTGAGGTGAGTGAAAGGTCGACTGGCTGTTCCGGGACAACGAGACAGAATCCCTGTGGGTGGAGCAGCTAACAGGGGTGGAGGAGCCCAAGAGAACCTGGACAAGTGGGGCAGCTCCTGGGAACCCTGTGGCCGCTTTGGGGGCGGGTCTCCATCCCTAGTGGGTGGGGCCTGTGCGGAGGAGCAGCAGGGGTTCTGATAGGTCCGTACTGTTTGCTGTGTGGGGGATGAGGAAGAGCAGACTTCAGGGATTAGGGGTGGGAACAGAGTGGCTGGTGGACAATCAGCAGAGGGAGGTTTGGAAACCTGAGACTGGCGCTCCGGTCTCCACCACAGCTCACTGGGTCTTGGGAATCAGGGACTGGGAACATGCATGCATTCATTATGGCTGCTGGTGGCTCACCTGAGTCGAGCGGGACAGGTACATGTAAAAACAATGACTAGGCTGTGGGTGCTCAGAGGACACCCCAGTCTCTGAGACACGCAAGTCTCTGACACGACAGGAGCCCAGACCAGAAACTTCCACTACTGAAACCCCCTGGCTTCTACTCTTGTGTGTTCCTTGCAGACACCGGCAGTGCAGACGCGGTGTAAGAAGACTGAACAGTGCGCCTGCTGATCTTTTAAGAGAGGCAGGATGCGGAGTTAACTGAAGTGGTGCCAGAAGACGCCAGTGGGACAGACAATAAGCCGGTGTCTGTGCTCAGTGAATCATGTCTGTCAGGCAGGACCACGAGGTAACACACCCAGGGCAGGGGAGACTCAACTGTCAATAGGGGACAGAGGGGTCCTCGGAATGATCCCCTCGTCCTCAGATCTCTGTAAAGGGAGGTCGACAACAGGAGGGACATCACGTCACTCCATCTGATGTTTGAGGCACAAATCACACTCTTCCCAACAGGGACTGCACAGTTTATGTGCTTCGGACATTGACCCATTGCAGTTAGAGCCAAAGCTTTGTTACACAGCCAGAGCCGGGGCTGGGGCTGGCCTTGTGGCTGGCCCTGGGTTCCACATCCAGCACCAGATAAACCAGGCATGGGGACTCACCCCTGTCACCTCAGTATTTGGGAGGTGGAGGCAGACAGATCGAAAGTTCTAGACCAGTCCTAGAAACTCAACGATCTGGGGGAGGCCACATAGGCTCTGACTCAAAATTTTAAGTTATTTTCGAAACGTGTTTTGCGTTTTCTTTTTACATTAATATTAATTAATCATATTACATATATATGAGGGTCCTGCTTGCCTGCGTGAATGTGTACCATCAGTGTGGTGCTCGTGGAGGTTAGAAGAAGGCATTGGATGCCCTGGAACTGGAGTTACGAATGGATGTGAGCCGCCATGTGGGTGCTGGGAAACAAACCTCAGGCCCTAGAAGAGCAGCCAGGGCTCTTACCTGCTGTGCAATCTCGTCAGCCCCCAGTTTTGTTTTGAACCCCTTAGTGTTGGGAGAGTACAGATATACAGTATCAGGCTAGCTAGCTTTCTTTTCTTTTCTTTCCTACCCCTCTCCCTTTCCTCCTCTCTTCCTGGCTATCCTCAACACGCAGCAGAGGTTGATCTTGAACTCCTGATCCTCTGGCCTCCATCCTGGCAATTGGGATTACAGGCTTTGTACTACTAAGTCCAGCTCTAGCTTCCTTTTTTTTTTTTAAATTCTTGTTGTCTTTTTTATTTTTTAAAGATTTATTTATTATATATGAGTACACTGTCGCTGTCTTCAGACACACCAGAAGAGATCCTATTACAGATGCTTGTGAGCCACTATGCGGTTCTGGGATTTGAACTCAGGACCTCTGGAAGAGCAGTCAGTGCTCTTAACCACTGAGCCGTCTCTCCATCCTTGTAGCTTCATTTTTTTTTTTTTTTAAGCTAGCTCCGTTAACAGCCCTCTGCACTGTGAACTTTGGCATGTCTTCCTAAGCTCAGCTGACCTTCTGGATTCAAGGACATCACTAACACAAATAGTTAATAACTGTGTCTGGGACATACCCAGACACATATCCCCAGTCAGGATATGTTTTCAGTGGCACAAAGACATACCCAGAGCCAAGACTACACATCCCAGGCTCCTTTGTAGCCACAAGTACTCAGTGCTCACAGATCTTGTTTCTCAGCAATGGGAAGTAAGGAGAAACAAGAACCTGATCTGTGGGCCAGCTCTTGGATCAAGGTCACCCAGGCAGCAACGGATTTAGATGAGAGTCATATGCAGCAGATACCCTCACTCCCTCAGCCAGACTTAAACCCAACTCAGTTAGCTTCCCTTGACGCCCAAATGGATATAGGGTTTGACTGACAACCAGGCCAGGACTATTGACTTTGTCCTTGGGGCCATACGCGTGTAATATAAAAAATATGCCATACAAGTATTACCACTGAGCTACATCCCCAGCCCATATTGTATGTTTCCTTTTGAGGTGCACTGTCACTGCTTAGCCCCAGCAACCTTGAACTTGTGATCCTCTTCTTACATCAGCCTCCCCAGCAGCTGGAGGGCACACCTGCATCGGCCTCCCCAGCAGCTGGACAGCACACCTGCATCAGCCTCCCCAGCAGCTGGAGGGCACACCTGCATCGGCCTCCCCAGCAGCTGGATGATGCACCTGGTTTGGTGACTGTCTACTTTGATGGTCATTCCTTTTTGTTTCCTGTGTGACTATCATATGGACTTTCACCCCATCATAAACCCCATAGTGTTGTGGGATTAGTAATTTCGCCTTCTGTTTGATGGGCTGTCCCCCATATCTCTGAGTTCCCATGGCCCCGGTTTCTGTTTTGATTATGCTACACAAGCTTCTCATTTCATGTTCCTCCCAGAAGTCTTTGTGGGAGGTGTGGTCTTTCTGCCTTCGAGGTGACTGGCCAGATGAACACTTTTGGGGGCCTTACCCTTCATCTGTTTCCATATATACAATCCAGCTAGAGCTGTTCAGAGCACTTGAGCCATTCCTGTCCACAGAAACATCTTCTTGGGCCCACAGCATTTGTTTTTTAAAGATGAAATTTCTCAAAATTGAGAGACTTTGCTTTTAAAAGTTCAAACGTAGAGATATTTGACTTTGAGCTGACGTGGGTATCATTTCTAGCCCTGAATGGCAGCTGCACCCTCCAATAGGAGCCACTGCCCTGCTATGTCAGTGCCTATCCCCATCCCAGCAATGTCCAGTCCTCCCAACCATCTAAAGCACTGGCCCCCCAGAGACCTCTAATGTGTGCTTTCTGCGGGGACCCCAAGCCGCTGGAGCTGGTTTTTACAGCTGAACCTGCTCTCGGGATGATTCTGGTGGTGGGAGGAGCATGTGGGGAGTAAACAGCTCCACCCACTCCCCCTGGGCATCTCAAAACCTTGATGGATGGCTTTAGGTCAGCTACAGGAGGTGCCTGGCCCTTCCTCACTCCCACTCGACACAATGTAGCGCTTCACTAAAGAAGGGCAAGTCCCGGGGTTTGCAACATCTGAGCCATATCATCTGGTTTCCCAACTGCCCTGGCCGCTTGCCAGCGTGGGGATTGTTTTTTTTTTTAAACTCAAGCAAGTTCAATGAGTTGAGTCTGAAGGATTTGGCCAGGGCGAAGTGGCTGGGCTGGGATGACAGCTTGACCTCAGGTGTCAGCCTAGCGAGCAGCCTTTTGAACTCGCCACAGTGCTTCCGTCAAGTCCGCAACAAAGACATCCTGACACTCGAAACAGTGCAGTCAAAATCTCTCTCCCTGTGGCAACCTCTTTGTCATCTTGGTTACTCCCACAGTGGACTGGTGAGTCCACCATGTCTGTTCGTTCCTCTCTAACTCCAACCTCAATATTCTGGGACCTTCTCTCGTTCCTCTCTAACTCCAACCTCAATATTCTGGGACCTTCTCTCACGCAGATGGTCTCAGTCAATAAAAGAGTTTTAAAAACAGAAACCCCAAACGCATGCAGGGATATCTTGTGACCTCCCTGCAGAGATTTCACAATCTCCCTGGACTCTCCAGTTTTCAAAACCCTAGTTTCTTTGAAACGGCTGTTTTCTGAACCTACTCCAGACACATATACCATGCGCGCACAGAAAGAAGCTGGACACGTCAATGGGAAGTGAAACCTCTTCTGTGTGTGACCCAGACTTATCTTGGGGACCATTGCAGTGTGAATGTCACACCCAGGGAAGCTCATCGAAGGCACAAGAGGCCAACTGTCCCTTGAGCAGGCCCCGACAGTGTCTCCCCACCCTGGCCCTCACCTGTCCGGTAGCCAGTGCTGTTGAGGTACACGGCGAAGGTTCGGCTCTCATGCTGTGCCTGCCAGGAGGGCGAGGAACAGTTCTCGTTGTTGGTGTAGGTGTTGTGATTGTGGACGTACTTGCCGGTGAGGATGGAGGAGCGAGAGGGACAGCACATAGGTGTAGTCACGAAGGCGTTGATGAAGTGTGCCCCGCCCTGCTCCATGATACGTCGTGTCTTGTTCATCACCTGCATGGAGCCTGCAAGCAGAGGATACTTGTGAGTCACGTGGACTGCGGGGGTGGGGGGGCTTCCAACCCTGAGCCTGGAGCCGCAGGCAAGCTTAGGAAATCCATGGGTTTGCACGGGCCAGACCCCTCGCCCCCAACCCAACCAGAAAGGCCCTGGTCGCAGTGCCACTAGACAGTGGCATTGGGTACAAACCTGCTTTTAAGTACCTTGAGTTTGATTCAAATGCTATTTTGTACATAAATAGTGTCTTTTCTGCAGAGTGCTAATACACACAGATCACTTTTTCTTCCTTTGTCTTTTTTTTTTTTTTCAGCAGTCACAAATGCAGATAGGATTAGGCTCTGTTTTGTTTGGAAGTTTCCCAAGAATTATCCACTGAACTGAAGTCTAGTCTAGCCAAGGCCCAGCCAGTCTCTCTGACACTTGCAGCCTCATCTTGGAGCCTCCTGTATGCGTTTGGAGTCTATACCCTGCTACCTTCAAAGCTAAGCTATCTGGGCCTCCAGCTCCTGGGCCTCCAGCTCCTGGATCCTTCTATAGCTCCTTAGGAAAAAAAAGTCCATGGGCTGGCATGGGCCAGACCCTGCTCCCCCACCAACACAACCAGGAAGGCCCTGATCTCAGTCCCCCTAGATAGTTGTACTGGGTACAAACCTACTTTTAAGTACCTTGAGTCCAGATTCAAACCGTGCTTTGTACATAAATGGAGCTCCTGGACGTAACTGTCCTGGACGTAACAAACAGAGTTGTACACAAACAGCTCCAGGACGGCCATATGCTGGACCTCCAGCTCCTAGGCACCTCCAGTTCCTGGGCTTCTAACTCCTAGGGTCCTTCAGTTCTTGGATCCTCTATATGCTGGGCCTCCTGGTCCTGGACCCCTCAGCTCCTGAGCCTTCCAATTCCTAGGTACCTCCAGCTCATGGCACCCCCAGCTCCTGGACCCTATATAGCCTGGGTGATTCATTTCCCGGACCCTACATAAACTGGACCCTCAATGTCCTGGGCCCCCCATCTCCTGGGCCTCTGATCCCCCTATAATAGTGTGATAGGCCCTTTAGTCACACCAAGCATCGAGGGTTCGTCCCTGACTGACCTTGTTGCTAGTGAAGGAGACAGCAGGAGACAAGGAGATGAGTATGTGTGGAGGCCTAGTGTGTGTGGGCTGGGACCTCGCTAGTAGCACACAGTAAGTGTGAAATGTCCGTGTGGAGAACAGATGTCACACTGCACACTGAGGGCGGAGGCTCAACAGTGAGATCTACTGGAACACTCCATGCTTGCCTTTCCTCCCTTCTATGGCCAGCCTCAGTTTCCCCTTGCAATTCTTTTGTGTAGGATTTCACTATGTAGCCCAGGATGGCCCAGACCTACCAAGCCCATGCTGGCTCCTGCTATAACCAAGGATGACTTTGATCCTCTTGCCTCTGTATCCTGAGCACTGAGCACTGGGAAGATTGGCCTGTGTCACTATGCCTAATTTATACTGTGTCATGGTCACGCTGGGCAAACATTGCCATCTGAGCTGCATCTTCTACCTGTGTAGCACAGTCTATCCTGGAACTCACTCTGTGGACCAGACGGGCCTCAAACTCAGAGATCCACCTGCCCTGCCTCTGGAGTGTTGGGAGGAAAGGTGTGCACCACGATCGCCGCCGCCACCGCCATGGCCCGGTGCACAGTGGGGTTTTAAGCTCTGACTTTTAGCTTGAACACATTGGGTGCTCTGGGGTCTGCTGCGCTCCGTATCATAGCACAGTGTGCAGTGGATGTTGGCTTCACCTCCTAGATCACACGCATCCAACAAGCCCTGGGAGTCTCTGCATTACGGCCTACTAATTGGTCTGAGCTTTGGGACCACGGGCCGTCCCCGGGGTGGAGAGCGGCCGTCCTCGGGGTGGAGAGCAGCGCTCACAATTGTTCTAATTACTAACACATGGGTCAACTGCTCTGCATACACAACATGCAAGGTTATTTTTCAAAGTGTCCTTTTCTGAGCAGGAGCGCAGCTGGGGCACTTGGTAACTAGTGGGGCCACACAGTGGGGAAGGTGGCAGATGAGAGCTCAGACCTAGGCAGTGGCAGAGTGGTGAATGTCACTTTCACCAAGGCCTGCTGATGGTGTCCTGGGGAAGCTGTGAGTCACGACTCGTACGCCCCTTGGGAAGAGAAGTGTTCTCTTATCATGACATCGATGGGGTGCCACAGGGCTTCTCTCCAATCCCCAGATGTGCCCCTTTGGGTGGCTCCAGGGGAATGTGATGTCCATGCCTGTTCACACACAGGGACAGTTCATGGAGTGGTGAGGGGCAGGTGATCTTAACTGGCTTCCTCTGCTTGAAGCAAGTGTCAGCAAGAGTCGGTTCACTATAGCATGGTTCTTCTTGGTGGCATTAGGGGAGGAGTCGTGATGAGAACTGGGAAGGGGACAGAAATCTAGAGTCTGGCAGACACCAGGATGCAAGCCAGCCTCTTCCACCCTGGATGCCCGTACCTGTCTACTGATACCTGGTGGGCCACATCCAGAGTCAAGCTCTGGAAGCCCTTCCCTTCACTTCAGCTACTCAGACAACATCTGGCTGTTCCTGGGGCCAGCATTTCAAGTGCTGTACCATTCAGTGAGGCAGCCCACTGCTTTCTGCATACACAGACCATCAGACTTTGCCAGCTCCTTTTGGGTAGGCAATAGCTCTTCTCCCCAGGACTAGATCTACTATCTCCCACTTGGGTGACATGCCCAGGGGTGTGACCAGCACTTTAATCCCCCCTCTTACCATTACGCAGCCACAGGACTTCCACTTTGTCCTCAAACTCCCTAAGAGCCTCAGTCCTGCCTTTCCTTCTATGAATATGGTTCCTAGCACCCATGCTTTTGTATGCTACACACACACACACACACACACACACACACACACACACACACACGCACGCATGCACGCACGCATGCACGTACACATGCATGAACGCACCAGCTCTTCCAAAGGTTCCCAGCAGTACCATCCTGGCTATGTGTTTTCCTCCCTGGCTCACTGTTCCATGCCTCTCCCTTGTTTTAGGCTTGTAGCCCCACGCTGCTGCCTCCCGACCTTCCTTCCTCCATCCACCCTTCCTGCATCCCGTCTGTAGTTCCCACTGCTCCGGGCCCACCTCACAGTAGCTCCCTCCTCCGCTGTCTTTCTTACACAGATCCCTGTGCTATGGGTGGAACAGACCCTCCACGGGGCCTGCCATGCCCTCTCCCTACCTGGCAGCTCCTATTGGGGAAGAGTGGGGCAGGAGTGACAGGAGTTCTCAGGGCCGGGATGACAGCTCTGTGTGTGCATGGGAAAGCACAGCACATTGTGCCTCCTTTGCAGACAGTGACCTGCTTTATTGAAAGGGCCCCAGCGTCGGGCTATAAAACCCACTTCTGCAATGTGGAAACACATGACCTAATGGCTCACAGGACTAATGGCTCTAGGCCAGAAAGACATAGCCACACACAGGGAAAGGGGCCAGCTTTCCTGTTTCATGTGAAGCAGCCAGCCAACCCAAACTTAGGCTGTCCAACACAAAGCAGGCTTGGTTTCTTCCTTGACCAAAAACCTTGCCACAACCCAGGGCCAGGGTGAGGTTAGCCTGACATCTCTTGGTGTGCTTCTGATGGGCAGCCTTCCCTCCTTCATGGTGGGAGTTAAACTTCAGGACCCCAAACCCCTGACTGCCAAACATCCCATAACCCATGACTGTCTTCTTGTGAATAGGGGCACTTAGCGTACTACTTGTGGTGTGTGTGTGTGTGTGTGTGTGTGTGTGTGTGTGTGTGTGTGCGCGCATGTACACATGCACGTGTGGGCACTTCGGCATGTGGAAGCCTGAAATGAAGTACCTTTTTAGATAGGGCCTCTCACGGAACTCAGGCTCACTGACTGTCCAACACCGTTGACCACAGAACAATGGAGAGTCTGCTGTCTCTGCTCCCCTCCCCCGTTCCCTTCTCCTGAACCAGGGTTACAGGTAGGCCTAAGTGTGTGCCACACCTTCATTCTTCACACGGGTGCTGGGGACCGGAGGGTCACATCCTCATGTTGTGTGGTAGGCACTTGACCAACTGAGCTATCTCCTTGTCTGTCTATCTGTCTGTCTGTCTCTCTCTCTCTGTGTGTGTGTGTGTGTGTGTGTGTGTGTGTGTCTTTATCTGATGCAACTCCCTCCCTACCTATTTTTTGGATGCATTGTACAATGCATTGCAGGCAGTAGAGCCAAAGGTTTACTGGGCTGGGCTGGAGATCAATTGGTACAGTCCTTAGCATTTGAAAAGCCCTGTTCGACCTCTGTGCATTGGCCTGTAATCTCAGTATTGAGAGGTGGAGGCAGGAGGATGAAATACCACCCTCAGCTATGAAGCAAGTTGGAACACGCTCGACACACACACACACCCACACCCACACACACACCACACACACACCACACACACACCATACACACACACCACATACACAGACACACACCATACACACACACAACACACACACCATACACACACACCACATACACAGACACACACCATACACACACACAACACACACACCATACACACACACCACATACACAGACACACACCATACACACACACAACACACACACCATACACACACACCACATACACAGACACACACCATACACACACACCACATACACAGACACACACCATACACACACACAACACACACACCATACACATACACCACATACACAGACACACACCATACACACACACCACATACACAGACACACACCATACACACACACACACAACACACACACCATACACACACACACACCACACACACACCATACACACACACCACATACACAGACACATACCATACACACACACAACACACACACCATATACACACACACCACGCCACACACATAGACACATACCATACACACACAACACACACACACACAACATACACACAGACATACCACACACACCATACACACAGACACCACACACACAGACACCATATACACACAGACACCACACACACACTAAAAGTCGGTGTTTGTTGATCGAGCAGGTGAGATTATCTGTCTCTGGCACCGCCACGCTGAATTGGCTTGTGTTTATTTTTATAGTGTTGATGATAGAACCCAGGCCTTCGAAGATTCTAGACAAGAAATCCCCACCAAGCCCCAGCTTCATTTGCTCCTGTCAAGCCCTGAGTCAGAGCACCAGCCATCTACGGGGACTTAGCAGGTACCAAAGACTGACTTTCCTCCCCTTCATCTGCATGTGGACACGTGTCTAGGCAGACCAACTGTATATGGAAGCCGTCGGTTAACATTTGGGTGTCCTTTTCATCTGCTTTCTAACATCTTTTGAGATTGGGTCTCTCATGGAACCTGCCACTTGCCCATGTGAGGAGACTAGCTGGACAGTGAACCTCAAGGATTCTCACTTCCTGGCTTTTATGTGGGCACCGAGGATGGAACTCAGGTCTTCATGCTTGTGCTGCAAGCACTTTTAACAACTGAGCCATCTTTCCAGCCCAGGGACTCTCGGGATTGAAAACATGAGGCAACTTTTGCCGTCCCTGGTGCTGAGGCAGCTCTTGTCTGATTCTTCCCCAGAGACTTGCTACCCAGGGTTGGGGGTGGGGTGTATACCACCCCCACGCAATAAACTCCTAAGGCTCTTTGGACAGCTATCTAAGATGATGCTGACCTATGCTTGCTTGTTTTACATCATGGGGAAACAGAGTCTTTGAGGGCGGGGCCTCCTTGGGAAACTGGTGGGAGGTAGATTGTTATGGGGGACAAACACAACCAGACTTACTAACCTCAGAGTCTTGACGCTAATCTGCATGTGAGTACCCCAGCTCTTGCCTGGACTACTGCAGGAGGTGCTTCTGTGCTGTCCTTCCCTCCACAGAGAGCAATTTCTAACAAATTAAGCAATGTCGTCATGGCTCTCCCGACACTCTCCCTGAACTCGTGCCTCACCCTGAGCAAAAGGCAAAGTCCACTCTACCAGCTGGTTTTGTATCAACTTGGCACAAGCCAGAGTCAGAGAGGAAGGAGGCTCCCTTGAGGAAACACCTCCATGAGATCCAGTTGTCAGGCATTTCCTCTATTAGTGATCAAGGGGGGAAGGGCCCCGCCCACCCACACTGGGCGGTGCCATCCCTAGGCTGCTGGTCCTGGGTTCTGTAAGAAAGCAAGCTGAGCAAACCACGAGGGGCAACCCAGTAAGCAGCACCCTCCATGGCCTCTGCATCAGCTTCTGTCACCAGGTTCCTGCCCTGACTTCCTCTGGTGATGAACAGCAATGTGGAAGTGTAAGTTGAATAAACCCTTTCCTCTCCAGCTTGCTTTTTGGTCTCGGTGTGGTTTTGTTGCAGCAATAGAACTAAGGCCGATAGAATAGAACCCAAGGGACCTGGAAAGTCATTGTCCTGATAGCCCCGCCTTTCCCTTCTGGCTACTTTACCCTTCTAGCCACAGTGGGAACACCCCAAGCACACCCCTGTCTCAGACCCGTGCACCAGCTGCCAGCTGCCGCAGCTCCAACCCTCATTACATTCTGGTTTCTTTGTTTGTTTGTTTGTTTGTTTGTTTTTGTTTTGTTTTGTTTTTCCGGAGCTGAGGACCGAACCCCGTACCTTGAGCTTGCTAGGCAAGCACTCTACCACTGAGCTAAATCCCCAACCCCTACATTCCGGTTTCTTCAAATACAAACGCATACTATCTCCTCCGAGGTTCTTGCTGGGTGGCCTTAAAGTCGCCGTGTCCTCCGCTTGTCTCCACTGACTAGGGAGGAAGGGTTATCTTTGCTCTGAGTTATTTCAAAGTTTCCAAGAGCCGTTTCAAGGGACTGAGCACACGGCTGTCAGTGGGTGTGCCTCTGGCCTCATGGGAATGCCCCTGGCCTTCTCTTTCGGTTTTTATCTTAGCCACAGATAACCCAGCACAGAATGTTCCAGTGAGAGCCTTTGGGCAAAGACCCCGCCTCTCTGTGGAGCCCGAGGTACCTGTGAATAACACAGGGGCAGTCACAGTTGAAGGCCACAGTCAGACTGCCGGAGCACTTAGTCACGTCTTCTCAGTGTCTGAAGTGACTGGTATTTTGAAAACCAGGACATTTTTCTGGAATGTCATAGAGGCTTCTAGAGCACTTGACCTTTGGACACGGTGGACTCTTGCCTCTGTAACAAATACTAAGCACTGTGGCTGGGCGGCCATGTTGGAATGAAGGCGAATACATTAACGCCCTTAATTGAAATGCTTCCTTCTGATCGTGAGGAAGACTTCGGTAAGTGAGTCACGGTTCCAGGGGCTGCCATGGTGGTTCATTGGGTAAAGTGCCAGTCACGCCAGCATGAGGATCTGAGCTTCATTCCCAGGACCACATAAAAAAGCAACAGGTGGTGATATGTGCCTGTAATCTCAGCAATTGTGTGTGTGTGTGTGTGTGTGTGTGTCTCTGTGTCTCTGTGTATGTCTGTCTCTGTGTGTGTATGTCTCTGTGTGTGTATGTCTGTGTATATCTGTGTGTGTCTGTGTATATCTGTGTGTGTCTGTGTGTCTGTGTGTATGTCTGTGTGCCTGTGTGTGTGTCTGTATGTCTGTGTGTGTATGCCTGTGTGTATGTGTCTGTGTGTATGCCTGTGTGTGTCTATGTGTATGTCTGTGTGTGTCTATGTGTATGTCTGTGTGTGTCTATGTGTATGTCTGTGTGTGTCTCTCTGTGTGTATGCCTCTGTGTGTGTGTCTGTGTGTATGTCTCTGTGTGTGTCTGTGTGTATGTCTCTCTGTGTGTGTCTGTGTGTATGTCTGTGTGTGTCTCTCTGTGTGTATGTCTGTGTGTGTGTCTGTGTATATCTGTGTGTGTCTGTGTGTCTGTGTGTCTGTGTGTATATGTCTATGTGTCTGTGTGTGTCTGTATGTCTGTGTGTGTATGCCTGTGTGTATGTCTCTGTGTGTATGCCTGTGTGTATGTCTCTGTGTGTGTGTCTGTGTGTGTGTCTGTGTGTATGTCTGTGTGTATGTCTGTGTGTGTGTCTATGTGTATGTCTGTGTGTGTCTGTATGTCTGTGTGTGTATGCCTGTGTGTCTTTGTGTGTATGTCTCTCTGTGTATGTCTTGTGTATGTCTCTCTGTGTGTGTCTATGTGTATGTCTGTGTGTGTCTGTATGTCTGTGTGTGTATGCCTGTGTGTCTTTGTGTGTATGTCTCTCTGTGTATGTCTTTGTGTATGTCTCTCTGTGTGTGTCTATGTGTATGTCTGTGTGTGTCTGTGTGTATGTCTGTGTGTGTACGTCTGTGTGTGTGTCTGTGTGTATGTCTGTGTGTGTGTCTGTATGTCTGTGTGTGTATGCCTGTGTGTCTGTGTGTGTATGTCTGTGTGTATGTCTCTCTGTGTGTGTCTGTGTGTATGTCTGTGTGTGTCTCTCTGTGTGTATGTCTCTCTGTGTGTGTCTGTGTGTATGTCTGTGTGTGTCTCTCTGTGTGTATGTCTCTCTGTGTGTGTCTGTGTGTATGTCTGTGTGTGTCTCTCTGTGTGTGTACTCCCGAATGTGAGGGTGGTGGTAGGGTGTTGTCAGCAGGAAGTGATGGGGGTGGAGGTAGGAAGATCAGGAGGAGTTCAGCCATCCTTAGTTGCACGGCAAGTTGAAGAGACCCAGTTGCAGAAACCAAACCAACCAATCAAAGCAGAGCTGGGGATGTGGTGCCTTGGTGGAGCACTGTGCCCAGCATGTTCAAACCCCGGCGCCTGCTGACCCAGGAGACACTGCTGGAGTGCTGAGAAAATCGAATGGATGGCTAACCTTCTGGATGGCCCATGGGTCCTGATGCACCCCCCCCCCAGGATACCCACCCACCCACATTTCCTGTGCAGCAATGGCCTGGAACGGGGCTGGCTGTGGATAGAAAGACAGAGGGTGCACCTACCGCCTGGCTGGTTCTACTTCTGCCCAAAGGTACCCAGAAGCAGAGACAGAAGGGACCATTCTGTAGCAGTCAAAGACCCCAGAGTGCAGATGGGACAATAGGTCCTGAGCTCAGGCCGAGGGTAAGAAGCATCTGTGTCCTGCTCCATCCCGAGGTCATGACATTGCTTGCCATGGTCATGTGGTAGCCCTCACCTAGCTTTGAGTGTCCCTGGAATGTCTACATGGGAAAGGGATCTTCCTATAGGTCACCTTCCTCCAGAGACACCTGTTTGACAACTTTGGGAGATGAGATGTCCCAGAATAGTTCTGTCCAGGGACGGGGGTGAGAGGGAGGCAGCCAGCAGCAGCCAGAAGCAACATCTGGGCAGAGGCAGGAGCTGAGGTTCATGGCGCAGTAGACACTGTCAGCTCCAGGCTCTTCAGGCAGACGAATAGCGCAGGATCCCACAACCAGCATCTCAGATACGGTTTCCCGGCTGATGGTGTCAAGGGGGGGACCCTTCTGATTCTGGGGAACTCCAAAATCAAGCTGGTGCTACAAAACCCCAAATCAACCAGGCAGATGCCCAGGAGGCCACGCTGAACTCAGCTGCTCAATGCTGGAATGAAACTTCACAGTTAAGCTGTCAGTCTCTCCTTTGTCATCTGCTGGCTCTGCTGTGGAGGCTTCTGGGGGAGAACCCCAACCATGTCCCTCAGTGGCAGGGTGTAAATGTGGGAACTCTGAACGACTCGTCCCTACAGGCACATTCATGTACAGCAATCTCGCTATACCAGATAAGTATTTAAGGACACAGTGCTTGCGAGTGCTGCCCCAGGTTTTGGGGGGGCGGGGATATCACAGACCCAGTTACCAAGTCACTAAAAGTGACACCTGAGAAGCGAAGCCTGCAACCTAGCTGTGGCTGGCTAGTTTTATGTCAACCGACACAGGCGGGAGTCATTCCGGAAGATGGTACAGCAATTGAGAAAATGACCTCACCAGATTGGCCTGGAGGCAAGCCTGTGGTGCATTTTATTGGCTGGTGGTTAAGGTGGGAGAGAGGGCCCAGCCCACTGTGGGCGGTACCATCCCTAGGTGGTGGTCCTGATTCCTATAGGGCTACAGGCTGAGCAAGCCATGGGAACAAGCCGGTAAGCACAGTTCCTCCATGACCTCTGCTCCAGTTCCCACCCCAGCTTCCAGTGATGACGGACTAAAGCTGTTAAGATGAAATAAACTTTTCCCTCTCAAAGTTGATTTTGGTCATCGTGCTTTATTGGCACAGCGACAGAAAGCCTAACTAAGATGCCGCTGTTCCTCCTCTAGCTCTGTCTCTGCATAAGGCACCGTGATTGGCTCTGTAGCCCCTGCCTGGCACAATGCACTTCCTACCCAAAAGCAGAACGGGGATCCACTGCTGCTCTCCCTCAGCTGGCTGCTCGGCAGCACCAGCACCCCATCTGACCAGCCCCTCCCCACCCCCAAGCCGGTCTCCCTTCTTCACACTCTCATCCTCCAACCAACCCCTCCCTACCCACAGTTAGGACCTTTGCAACAGGACGCCTGCCTGCTCAGGGCATGTCCACGGTCTTCCGTCAGCCTCATACCAAGATCCTGACCTTCATGCATGGCTCACCTGGGTCCCTACATCTCTCTGTCATGTCCCCTTCTTCCCCAGCCTGGGCAGCGCTCACCAAGATCCTGGTGAGACTGTGGTGCCTCTGCACCTGCCACCCTGCCCCCAGTGTTCTTTCTGGAGCCATCCACGTGGGCAGCCGCTCCCCAGTGTACAGATCTCACCACACCTCTCAGTGCTACAGCTGCTGTCCCCTCCGGGACCCTTGTCTTTGTCCTGTTGTGGCTCAGACCCCAGCTGCCCCACCCACACTTTCCCTTTCTTCCTTCTCAGTGGGTCCAGCTTCTGTCTCACAGTGCACCTAGCCCACGACTGACTCTCTTGTGACTAGTTTGTCGCCAACAATCACATCTGACCTCAGCACCCTTGTCCTCAGAGAATGGCCAGCACCAACAAACTCCTGCACCCACTGGTTTTGGCTCACAGGAGGTCCTGGCAGGAGATCAGAGAAGGAAATCGAGGCTTGGATCTGATTTCCCCCTCCTTCTTCTCTGTGTGTGGGCAGAGGGTATGACACTGTTGGGTGGCTCTGTATCCGGGTTCCAGTAACTAACCTGAGGGCACAATGTCCTCCCTGGAGCTTTCTTCACGCCTGTTCACACCCTCACAAAGACGCTAAGCCCTCTGGGACTTGGCCCAAACTGGAGATCACGTGACTATGTAAGAATGTCCACATCCCATGTGACTGCTGGGGCGTGGTCCTCAAAGGCTGGTCTTAATTTACTGTTTTAGCCTCTTTTGCCCTTCGTCCTTCGATTCCCGTTGCCAAGCACGTGGCTGTAACAGCTGGGGACCCAGCAGCTGTTCTGAAGCACAAGGTGGCCTTGAGGACAGATGTTACACAGAAGGGATGATAGAGTAGGAAGCTAGAGACGTATGGTCCGTTCTTGACGCTACCCCACCAGTTCTGGACCACTAGACATTTATGTGATGCAAAAGTCATGCTAGGTTTCATTTTTCTTTCCCAAGCAGCTAAACCGAATTCTGATACACTTTTTAGAATTCAAGGGAATCCACCCCTCAACACCCGAGTTGGTGAATAAAACTAGAAAAACTTCACAGGAATGCACTTGGCAGTTTGAACCCAGAATGGGCCATTCCTGAGATAACCTGCATCCACACGCCTTCCTTTTGCTGGTGAGTGGCAGCTAGAATGTTCAGAATGGACGTTGGAGGTGGATGAAGTTGCCCTGAACCGCTGCCTGGAATCTGGGCGCGCCGTCCTGGGCTGCCTGCCATCTGGCCCCCGTGAGAGCTGAGAGTTTCCGATCCATCTCTTGGTTATGGGTCTGCAGCACACAGTGTAGTTCCCTCATCTCCTGGGTGGGATGTGGAAAATGGGGCTGCTAGGTTCTTCTTCCGCAGGTCTGCTTGGCACAGGATGTGGACATCAGAGCGGGGGACCTGAAGTCCTCAGTGTCTCACTCAGTAAGGTGCAAAGAAGCCTAGAAGCTGTATCCCCACTACACACCCGAACCTCAGAAATCAAGGCTGGCCTTCAGTTTCAGACTCCACTGTGGCTGTCTGTGGAGTGGCTCCTCGCTTGGTGCTTGGCATGGGCACCGAGCGACCCCACCAATTTATCCCTACAGCTATGCAGTTCCTGGAGATGTTCTCCACAGGTCTCACTTATGACCCAATAGCGCATCTTTCCAGCTTTGCCTTTAAGCCTGGGCCACTGCAGTACAGCCCTCGCTGGACTCCTCTTGTGCCTGGATAGCAGTAGACCCCTCACCCGCCTCACTGGACAGCCAGCCTTTTCTCCACATAGTGAAATGGAAATCAGACTCTGATCCGTCAGACACCACCCTACCCAGAAAGCCCCAGTCCTTTCCCTGGTTCAGTCTCACACCCTTGCATGATGGACATCACCATCAGCACCCCTCAGGCTTGCCACTTTCTGTGCCCTGGGTCACACATTCTGCCACCCTGTCAGCCTGCACACCTCTGCCTCAGGGCCTTTGTGCCAACTGTTACTGCTGCTTGAATGCTCTTCCTACAATTCCCATTGGTAAGTTCCTTCGCCTTTCTTGATCCTGTGTCCCCTCTATCAATGAGATCTTTATAGATAAAATTTCAGGTTCCCCCCTTCCCTCTGCTTGACTTCTGCTCCTTTCTCACCACTGTCCCCTGTCATATGCAGTGTGGTGTGTGTGTGTGTGTGTGTGTGTGTGTGTGTGTGTGTGTGTGTGTGTGTTTTCTTCTTATTGTTGTTTTAGTTTGGTTTTGGTTTTTTGAAGCAGGGTTTCTCTATGTAGCCCACCCAGGCTGTCCTGGAAGTCACTTTGTAGACCAGGCTGTCCTGGAACTCAGAGGTCTTCCTGTCCTTGTCTCACAAGTGCTGGGGTTACAGGAGTGTACCACCACTGCCCTGGGTTTTATGTTGTGTGTTTTGTCTCAGTTATTGACACACGGCTGTGCTAGATGCAGCGGCTCTGCATTGGTCAAGCTTCTGTTACTTTGTTGCTCTTTGCTCGTCAGTCAAGATTCTGTCTACTTGGTTACTTTGTTGCTAGTTAGCGGTCTTTAATTCCAGGTGATCAGTGACTGAGGGTGAGGGAGCAGGTGTGGTGCACGTGGCTCATCCTGCAGCAGACATGTGGGGGGAGCCTGAGTGCCCTCTTGCTGGAGTCCTCCAGAGCCATTGTCTAGTTTCCCTTGAAGGAAACCTGCCCGGCTCCCCTCAATCCCAGTCCCGGGGTTTCCAGGCTGTCTAATAGCCCTGTTGGTTGCACTGGCCATCCTACGGAAATGCTGAGTGAGCTGGTCTAAAGGCAGAGCCAGCTTGGAGGGAGGTGGGGATGAGGTCACACAGAGACTGGTGGCATCTGGAGAAGGCACTCTTGGATCTAAATGCACATAAAACCCCAAGTGTGCTTGAACTTCATATTTCCATCCCCAGGAAGTTGCTGGTTCCACTTCATCCAACACTGCTTGGGCTGAGTTATAGGAAGTCACTTTTGACTCGGAAGGCGGCATTGATGGGCTGGGGTTGTGCCTGTCTGATTTTGTTTTCTTTTTGAGACAGTCTCATTATGTAGCCTAGGTTGGCCTGGAACTTGGGATCCTCCTGCCCCTACCTCCTGAGTGCTGGAGTGACAGGCATATACAACCATGCGTGGCTTCATTTATGAGCTGTCGTATCTGATGAGACACCTGTCCCCACAGCTCCTTAATGGCCCATCTGACAGTCCCACATAGCTGACCTTTGACACTTATGATGGGACTGTCCTATCTGACAGCTCTGCTTCAGGGTATGTGTGACTCTCCCCAGGCTCTCTCAGAGGCCAGCTCAGCCCTGGAGACATCCTGAAGTTGGCCTGCATCCAATTAACTTGGCCAGCATCAGCAGAACCCAGCATTTCCTTGGCCTCCCTGTGCGCAGCCCAGTGTGGGACAGGACTGCCGTGTCACATATAAGTCCATCCCATTGTTTTGCTGGTGCTCCTGTGTATCTTCAAAGACTTCCTCACTCTCTGCAAGTGGACAACCTAGGTGCTCACTCACTAATGCTCGGGGGACCCAACACTCAAAGGACAACTAGAGGGCTGAGAGCGCCAGGAAGGCGAGGTGACCACGAGATAGAACGAGCCCTTCTTCTCACTGGGTCCTGATGAGAATGGACAGCTGTCCCCACCTGGGACTGGAAAGAAGCCTAAGATTAGCTCTGTTGAGAGGCCTCCAGCCAGAGGCCCTCACAGACAAGCAGAAAATAGCAGCCGATGAATTTTTCAGGACCACCCTCTGCTTGCCAGTGGTGGCCAACTGTGAGATAATGGGCCAAGCTTTTTGGGAGCATGCATTATTGATCTGGGTCTGTCTGGTTTATAAAAAGCCCGTCAGCACCCCAACTACCTACGCCCCGCCCACCCTCCTCACAGAGGCTCAGTTTTGTTTGCTTAGGACAAGACACTTAAGGAGGTAACGGTTGGTGGGGACCAATCTCTGTCACCCAGGGCTGTGTGCGGGAGCTGTCATAGCACAGGATGTGTGAGTCCCTGTCCGGACTGACTGGCTCCCTGAAATTTACATTTCAGAACACTCTTGTGAGCAAAGAAACACATCTGCAGATTGGGCCAGTGACAGTACTTGCGACAGTTAAGCATCCACATGGACCCTCTTTGACAGCCCATCGCCCATCCCGGAAATGGACTGGGCACAGCAGTGGTGAAGGTCATGCATGGTTCTAGGTTCAGATCCCGTTTCAACCCATTTCGGCTGTGCAACCAGATATGCGGTGCAACATCTCTGTGCCTCACTCTCTCCATTCAGAAGATGGAGGGGGGTAGGGGGAATGGCTGTGCTTCTTACAGTCAGCCATGGTTTATTCTGTCTCCCCAGTTTATGTCATCCATGGACTCTTTTTTTTTTTTCATGTTATTAACTATTTATTGTAACAGTAACTTTTTTTTTTTAATAATTTCCCCACATTCTCAACAGCTTTGGGCATCACAGTCTGTTTTGTTTGAGCTATTCTGATGTGTGTGCTAACAGCTCGTTGTAGTTTTATTTTTTGTTTGTTTATTTATTTATTTATTTATTTATTTATTTTTATTAACTTGAGTGTTTCTTATTTACATTTCGAGTGTTATTCCCTTTCCCGGTTTATGGGCCAACATCCCCCTAACTCCTCCCCCTCCCCTTCCTTATGGGTGTTCCCCTCCCCATCCTCCCCCCATTGCCGCCCTCCCCCCAACAATCTAGTTCACTGGGGGTTCAGTCTTAGCAGGACCCAGGGCTTCCCCTTCCACTGGTGCTCTTACTAGGCTATTCATTGCTACCTATGAGGTCAGAGTCCAGGGTCAGTCCATGTATAGTCTGGGTAGTGGCTTAGTCCCTGGAAGCTCTGGTTGCTTGGCATTGTTGTTCATATGGGGTCTCGAGCCCCTTCAAGCTCTTCCAGTTCTTTCTCTGATTCCTTCAACGGGGGTCCTGTTCTCAGTTCACATCCATGGACTCTTGACTTGCTTGCTTATACTGCTTTGCTAAGAGCCAGATTCAAGGTTGTGATGCGATTCTGGCTTAGCAAGGGTATTGCCCTGAAAGTCACCATCTAGTCACTGCTGGGTCAGGTCCAGCACCCATGCACCCAAGAATGCACAGCTTGGCCTCCTCCCTCCCCACTCTGAACCTTCATCCTTGCCCCTCTTGTTCCTCTGCTCCTGCTCTTGTCCCTGATGTCATCAGCATAGCAGTGGGGTCCCGTGGGAGCTCAAGTGAGGCCATGCCACAAGCACCCTCCTGACCCATTTCACTAAGAATGACACTCAAGATGTGTGTGATGGCTCATGCCGTCATCCTAACATTCAAGTGGCTGAGGCAGGAGGATCTTGAGTTAAGGTCAAACTGGGCTCCATAGCAAGACCTCGTCTCAAAACAAAACCAAAGACGACAACAATAACAACAAAAATCCCAACCCAATGTCCCTCTGTTCCCTCACTGGGGTCACATGGTTCATGGGCCTGGTCGCAGTGGCTCCACCTTGGTTTACGTCAATGTTGTATCCTTTTGCCAGCATGGTAGCCCCACCCCTATCCCACCAGCGGCTCCCAACACCTGGCAGAACAAACACCTACTGTTCTCATTAAACCGGTGCTACCTGACCACGTGGCCATGTGGGATGCCTCGGGTGCCCTGATACCAGAGCCAATAGCTTGCACAAGCCAGGCAAATGCTCTATCAACGGAGCCACATTCCCAGCCACTCGCATTTGTGGCTCAGATTACACGGTTGTCCCTCAGTGCTGGGGACCGGGCTCTGATCGCGTCCAGACCCCCATATTAACTGCTGTGCTCTTTGCCAATAACCTACATTCCCTTTATTCATCCTAGATGACCGTGACCCTGCAGGCGGTCTTACTGTACTGCTCAGGGACTAATGACTAGGGAGAATGCCCGCACATTTCCCGATGTTTTTGATGTGTGTTTGGTCGAATCTGCAGATGGAGAACTGAGGATACAGAGGGCCCAGTGTTCCTATGGGACAGCATGGACACAGGGCTCAGCTGGGGCGGAACGCACACATTGACCTCAAGGTGAGAAGACATAGGGAGGGAGAGATGTCACTGGGAGAAGCCCCACAGGTGATCGAGAACACATCTAGATTGACTCTTGAAGCCCCTTCTGGTGGCCTCAGTTTTGGTGTCTCCTACAGGTGCTTTTTGTAGCAGAAAGAGCAAAAGCTGTGACACTGCTCAGATGAGAAGGGACAGGAGACGGCTTAGCTGTCAGCCAAGGCCATGGCCCAGTAGCTTGGGAGAGAAAATGGTTGAAACTGTTCCTCTTCTCCTTATGTTGTAGACATTGGGGAATCATTCTGTATGGAGAAGTTGGGGATCCCTACCCTTGAGGGTCACTATGAACCCACATTCTCAAGGCCCCCCCAGTTGTGAGCTGGCTTGACTTGCTCAGGCGCAAAGTCTACACGACTGCTTGGCACCTGGGGTTTCTATGGGAACCATGTGGGGACCATGGCTCCTCTCAAGAGCCCCAGGTGTCCCTGGCTAGTTCAGGCACTTACCCAGCTCCACGTCCTGGTCATCCGTGAGCACCAAGATGATGTTGGGCCGGATATTCCTGCGGTCCCTCTGGAAGCGACCCTTCAGGCGGGGATAGGAGAGGAAGGCTGAGCTGCCAGCCAGAAGGGAGAAGAGAGCGGTGGACAGCAGCCACAGTGGCAGGCCAGGGGGTGCCATTGGCGTGGCTTGCCCGTCTGTTGCTTCTTCCTGGATGCAGAGGCTGAGGTGGCTTCTTGAGGATGGGATTCCTTCCCCTCTTCCCTCAGAATCTGAAGGGTGAGAGGGAGAGATGAGAGTTAGTACTGACATCACAGCTGCCCCCGCTGGGCTCGCATGCTGCCTCATACAAGGAAGGCACATTGTGGGCAAGGACGGACTTTCCCACACTGTCTAGAATGTCATGAACGCAGTGCAGGCTAAGCTCGAGAAATGTTTACAGTTACCGTAGGGGCAGTCGTAGCGGCAGATTGGCAGTAGAACTATCCACAGGGGCTCCCTTGGAGGAGAGACTGCCCTGAAGCATAGAACAGACCCCTCTAAGACAAGAGTTCTGAGTAGCCACCTACCCAGACACAGAAGGGGACAAGTCACCAGCACCTCTGCCTGCTTCTTGCCTTCCAGCTCCAGCAACAGATGGCTCGGGTTACTGGGATGCTTTGGGTTGTATGGTCATAGGTTCTTGGACCAGACCCGCCCGTTGGGGGTTGTTGTCCTCACAAACAGACAGAAGAACCCCAGTTTCCCCATGGCCAAGCTAATTACTCAACTTCACAGGGCCAAGTATGCAAGGCCCTCATCCCCTGATCCCGCAGCAGGGCGGAAGGGTTCCTATCAGATTGACCTGGCGGAGTGAACATGACTGCAGAGAAAGCATTCCACATTAGCCCCAGGGGATTGTATCTCCAGCAAAGGTGGGTGAGGGAGGTGGTCCCAAAGGGGGGACTCAGCTTCTTTTGCTGGGGTGCAGAGAAGGGAGGACCATGTGCAATGGAGTCAGGACACATCACCACGACTGTGACCTCGAAGGAGTCTGTCCACCCTGTTGACTATGAAGGTATGGGAAGGGGAAGCCAGCCACCACCTCAGGGCCTACCCAGGGCCTCCAGCAGTGTCCCCAGAGGGGTTGTGCGGCCTACTGATATTACCATGTCACTTGCCTTGCGGCTGTAAAATGCCCAGGGATGTTCCCTTCCTCAGGGCGAGGGAGGGAACTTCCTACAACAACAAGCAGATCCCCTGACTCAGCAGGGCCCTGACCGTGGTGACAGAAACTCAGATCATTGTGTCCAAAGTAGGGGAAGAGGCACCTGCTGGTCGTGCTGGCTCAAAGCCCTGGCTGGTCTCAGCTCAAGGCCCCGGGCCTTTGTGTTCATTCGCTCTAACCTTCTCCATTTACCTCTTCTCCTTTTCCCCCAAATGCTCTCCGTCCCCATTGGCTTCTTTCTGGACAAGATGGGGTCATTTCTACCCTGAGACTCTTTGACACTTGCTTTTTGTCATCTCGGTAAGTTTTGCTGGTTCTGCTCCACCAAGTCTAGGTACTAGGTCACCTCCTCAGGCAGGCGCACCCTGGCTCCCCGTATTTTAGCACTTGTTTGATCTCCTCAATTGCTACCCTACCTTGGAACGATCTTATGTACCCCGCCCATCCACACACACCCCTGACCAAGACCCTACACACAGGAGGGGCAACTGCATGAGGGGCAGGGCTGGGGCTTGTGTTGGTTGATCACAGCTTGGTCCCCTGCTCCTGTGTAACTAGAGGGATGGAGCTGGAACTCTAAATTCTGCAGAGGGAGGAATGCTAGCTTCTAGAGGGCCATGCCACAACTGGGATTGACCCAACTCAGAGACCTAGGGACCCCATACGCTTCTCCAGACACTTACGAGGGCCCCCAAGGAGGAGCCAGCCATGCCGGTTCTCTGGATGGTGCTACCATTACAGAGGCCCAGGGACAGTCTGGGTGGGTGTCGTTCACCCTCTTGATCTCTGCACACGGAGCAGAGCCTGTTTCCACCTCTGGAAACCGTCCGAGGGCCTGCCTATTTTTCCTCCTCCTCCCTGCCCCCACCTGCACAGTAGCTCCCCATCTGTAGCCACAGTTCTGCTGGGGCCACATGGGGTAGTTCCTCCTCTTGTCTCTTGCTCCAGGGTAGCTATGGGCCCCGGCTGCTGAGAGCCCCAGAGTCTGCGTCTGTCCTTGTTGCTGGTGAGCCCTCCTGACCTCTGTGCCTGTGGTCACCTCTCCCACTGTGCTGTGAGTACCCAGTTCCAACCCACGTGCTGCTATGGCTAGACAGAGTTTCCTTAAGCATTTGACCCCACCCCACCCCCAAGGAGGGGTTGTATTGCGGGGTGAAGACTGTGAGTGACTCCCAGTGCCTGCCCCAGTGCCTTCAAAAAGAGCAGGGGAGACAGTCATGGCACCAGGCCACTGAGGACACAGTAAGAAGGGAAACCTGCTCACTGAGGGTGGCATCCAAGAGGGTAGACTCTGGCTGCCTTGGTTCCCTGCTATGCTAAAGCCCTCATCTACCTCCACAGAGAGCCAACGCAATGGTCTCTCTGATTCACCCTGCACGGCAGTTAAAAGCACAGAGTTTTGGATGCCTTGTCGAGTCACTTAAAACTGCCATGCCTCAGTTTCCCCCCACCAGACAACTGGGCATGGGAGATCAAACAGGTCGTCCCTCTTTCCCTCCACGGGTTCTGCTCCTCTTCTCATGACAGCCAAGAAGACAGACTCACCGTCCCCACAGGCACCCAGAGAGGACAGCAGAGAGCATCTGAACCTTGCCTCCTGACTGCCTGGTGACTCTCCTCGCCCCAAAACTCTGTCCCTCCAATTTCTTCCATCCCCGCCACAGTCCCCATCCCTGCCGCAGTCCCCAACTCTACCACAGTTCCCCAACCCCGATACCCTCCAACTAACCCTTCCTTCCTTACTCCACTCTTCTGTTGTTTCAGGGACGAGCTCTCAGTGCGGCCTCGAACTTGCCACACAGCCAGGAAGAACCTCAACTCCTGAAGCTCCTGACTCCACTTCCGGGTGCTAGGATTACAGGGGTGCATCACCATGGCTTATGCTATGCCCGGGGATCAAACCCGGGGTGTGCACATGCTAGACAAGCTCGAAACGGGGCTGCGCCCTGATCCATGGCCTCTTCAGCCTCATTTTAAAAGTCAATGAGGTGGCATTTTCATCACAGCACTCAGGAAGCTGAGGCAGGGGGATCACAAGCTCGAGGCCTGTCTGAGTCACAGGATCTACCACCACAGTGAATGAATAAACAAATATACATCCTGAAATGGGAACCTCTTTCTCCCAAGTGTGAGTGGGACAGAGCCATCCCTTCCCTGGAGAGTGGCTCCCATGGAGCTAAAGGAAGCCGATGGTCTCCCTGTGCACTGCAGGAGGGCCTTTTCAAACGCTCTGTTCTCCCCAGGGAGGGTACCAGCTGGTGCCAGAAGGAGCCAGCGCACATTGCCACCCAGTCTGGAGGGAACAGGAAGGAGGCTCACAGGAACAGAGAGATCCCTCACCACAGTGCTGGCCCCAGGACTACTCCAAGTCAGGGCCATCCTCCAAAAGGGCACTTATCAGGAGGTTGGTGCTCACCAGTGTAGGTGCACGGAAGGTCCCAGAAGTCCTCTGTGCTGCTACAGGAAGTGAGACAGTCCTGGGGGAATTCCCACAGGTTTGCCCCACAGGGCATCCAGTGGTAGTTTTCCAGCCAGGACTCATGGGAGCAAACACTCCTGAAATGCCCGGGTGGCCCTCACTCTGAGCACTTCACAGCTGCCAGTCCATCTAAAGCACACAACTGCCCAGTGATGTCATACCCACTCTACGGGTGAGGAGAGGAAGACGCGGAATACTAAAATCACTTGCCCAGGACTGTAGGTTCTGGGCAGGCAAGGTTTAAACTCAGGCTGGATTTGGCTGGCATGATGGAACCCCAAAAGGAGGTCTGTAAGCTGGTTCTTAAGAGGCTTCCGTTCCAGCCTCAGTCTTCTCTGCCCCAAAAGGCAGTAGGTGGGCAGGTACCCTCTCAGAGCTTCTTTAGGGACCAGAGTGGTGGGGGGTGGGGGAGCCCGAGGCAGATGTCATCTGCTGGGCTCCAATCCCAGCTCTGATTCTGCATGCTGGTCTCAAGGAGCCCTTCCTGCTCCGGATAGAGGCTGAGTTCCGCAAGGCAGAGCTGTGGCATGAGAGGGGCTAATTATCTGTCAGCCCGAGCTATCCGTGGGTCGATTTTTGATGAGTCCCCCTCCCCCGCCCCCCTGACTTCTGGCCCTGTGCCAGCTTCTTTCTGGACACAGAAGAAACCAATTAACAATGACAGGAGACTTTCCCCGTCTTGGTAAGAAGATTCAAAATCGTTGCACAGGATGCCTCTGGTCCGTGCTCTGTCTCAGAGCATCCTGTCCACCACCGTGCGCACTGCCTCTTCCATCAGCTCATTTCAAAGCCTGTCCGTCTGGCCCTTTCTCTTCTCACTGGACTTGGCAAAGCTTCCCCCACCCCCCCGCCTTGCAGAAGATCTTTGGAGACACCAAAAGGTCCCAAGAGAGTGGGAAGGCACCGCTACACTTCCAGATCTACGTGCCTGCTATTCTAGGTGGGAGCGGGTCTTGGTGTGTTTGGAGATCCCTGGCCCACAGAGCACAGCTATGGGGGATCCCCGAGGTCTCACTCAGGATACCTAGAATGGTCATTTTCCTCTGGGGGGGTCTCCACATCCCACAAGAAGGGTAGAGAGTACAGGAAGAACCATGCAGTTGACAGGGTCGGAGCGGAGGAGGGACTAGTTTGGGGTATGCAGAGATACCCATGAAATGGGAGCAAAACCCTGCCACACATTGGGTGCTCCTAGATATGAAGTAAGCTGTTTGGTGGCAGGACAGTCCCCCAAGGACGGGTGACACAACCGCTAGCGGGTTCTGCTCTTCTCACCAAGCAGCCGGAATTCCACTAAAGAAAAACCAGGGCCTATTCTTACTGAAAAGCCTCCAAGGTTCTGTCCCACCCAGGGTAAAACCCCAAAGTCCCCAAAAGGCACAAGGACAAGACCCTTCACAATTCGACCTTAGACTTGGCCCTTCCTTGCATCCTCTCTCCCTCCTACATTAACTCCAGCCACACAACCTCTGTATATGCCTGGCGTGTCTCCACCCCAGGACCTTTGCACCGGCCACTCATTTGGATATCTTCCCAGTCCCTTCCTCCCAGTCTTTGCTCACATCCCAACTTTGCACCATGGGTTTGAAGCACTGCCACTTCAGTCACTCTACCAGCCAATCTCCCTGCCAGAATGTCACCTGCTGAAGGCACAGATCTCTCTCAGTGAGTTTCATCCCTCTCTGTGTCCCTAACACCAGTGGGTGCTCAGGCTTGTTCCTGGTTTAGCGTAGAATATTCTCCCACCTGTCTCCTGGTAACAGCCCTCTACTGTGCCCAGAGGCCACTGTGGGTGCTGCAGCAAGGTCCACTGACATAGGTAGAGCCAATGAACGTCTCCTGTCTTTGGTTCCAGTGACTGGCCCAGAGGTGGGCATGTGACACAGATCTGACCAATGAGAGAGTGGGAGCCTGGAAGCCTGCAGAAGAAGCCCTGCTCTGGGTGCTGTGTGTGTGTGTGTGTTTGTGTATGTGTGTGCATGTGTGTGTGTGTGCATGTGTGTGTGTTTGTGTATGTGTATGTGTGTGCATGTGTGCGTGTGTGTGTGCACATGTGTGTGTGTTTGTGTATGTGTGTGTGTGCATGTGTGTG
Organism: Rattus norvegicus; assembly: GCF_021556685.1. Taxonomy (NCBI): domain Eukaryota; kingdom Metazoa; phylum Chordata; class Mammalia; order Rodentia; family Muridae; genus Rattus; species Rattus norvegicus. The sequence goes on from NC_141536.1 coordinate 154,669,458, forward strand.
TGTTTGTGTGTGTGTGCATGTGTGTGTGCATGTGTGTGTGTGCATGTGTGTGTGTTTGTGTGTGTGTGCATGTGTGTGTGCATGTGTGCGTGTGTGTGTAGTGTGTGTTTGTATGTGCGTTCGTGTCTGTGTGTTTGTGTGTGTGTGCATGTGTGTGTGCATGTGTGTGTGCGTGTGTTACACATGGATTGAATGGAGCCCAGAGAGGATTTTGGTAACAATGGGGGTGACTAAGGTATAGTAATCAAAGACTAGTCAGGGCTGTCCTTCAGAAGGGAGCTTACCCCCAACACAATGACCCTCTGAAAGAATGTTGAGGGGAAACTAAAGTCTCCCGGTGCTTGCCAGAGCTCTGCACAATCCTAGACACCCATCCCATGGTAACTCAGCCACACATACTACAGCACTCAGAGGCACAGACAAGGAAGCTGAGGCACGAGGGGTTCAAGATCTGCCGCGAAGAACAAGGCCTGCAACCATATCCACTTCCTGTCCCCCAAGGGGTTCCTAAGACCAGGTCACATCAGAGGGTCAGTGCTGTCTGCCTCTGGGTGAGCTTGTCAAGGAAGGGGGCGAGGAGGGAGAGAAGGGAGGGTGCTCTGGAGGCCCCTGGAGGCAGGTCTCTGGGAAGTAAGCCCATGGCTCTGTTGAGAGCACAGCTCTGCCCATAGGTGCCTTCTGCTCCTGAGAGGCAAGTGAGGGTGCACCCAGACATCCTGACCCCAGGTCCTTCTCTTGCAAACCCCATTCAGAAGCCAAGCACAAGGGTTGGGGATTTAGCTCAGTGGTAGAGCGCTTGCCTAGCAAGCGCAAGGCCCTGGGTTCGGTCCCCAGCTCCCGGAAAAACAAAACAAAACAAAACAAAACAAAAACAACAACAACAAAAAAAAAAAACAGCAGAAGCCAAGCACAATAGGCAGGACTGAGGTTTAGTGAATAGGAAGAATACGGAGAAACTGCTGGCGGGGGTAGTCAGGGAAGGCTGCCTGGAGGAGGGTGGGAAGTACCAAGTTTGAGTTTGAGACCCTCCATAGGTACAAAGGCCAGAGGAGCCCTGGAGAGCTCAGGGAGCGCTTGGAGAAATGGTAGAGGGTGTGACCTTAGGCTGAGGGGAAGAATGCAGGGTGGGAGGGGGACATGTGGCCAGGTAGATGTTTAGCTGGGGGACGTGTCAGGTGCGCCATGCTGGCATCTCCTGCTTCCTAGGTACAGGTTCCCTCCAGTGCTCTTTGGCCTCTGAGGGAGCGTGTGGGGCCTGTGGGTCAGTTTCCCCTGTCCTCTTCTTAGGTTCAGGACCTCGGCACCCTGGTGCCTTTTTCTGGGATTCTAGCTAGAAACAGGAGAACCAAGGCAGCCTTGAAACAGGCCAGGGACAAAAGAACCCTTCTGAGGGGCTTGGGGGTGGAGGCCTGATCTCAACACAGAGCTCAGCATCTGGGCAGGTAACTCGGGCAAGAAGTAAACAAGGAGAAGTGGACCCAAAGCTCCAGCAGGAATGACAGCCAGCTGCAAAAACATTGAGGCTCCAGAACGTTCTGGAAGGCCTGTATGCCAGGCGCAGTTCTCAGTACTGTGAAGCAAAGTCCCTGCCCTTGTGGTACTGACATTCTAACAAGCTGACACACTAGAAGCCAGTGGAATCTCCAGGAGGGGGCAGCAGACAGGATGGGAGATGGCACCAAGACCCTCGATCCCAGCTTGAGCTCAGAGAGAGGCTAGAGACATCACGTGCAAAGTCTTGGGAAGTGGAGTGTCCAGACCGTCAGTGTGCCAAAGAAGTGGTGGTGGACAGACTGTGGGACCCCAGCAGTCACACACCGGCACATCGGCTGCGTGCCCAGAGAAAGCTGCACCCAAATCCCTGCTCCCACAGAGCAGGTGGGGGGCTGGAGGGTGGGTGAGCAGGGCAGTCCACAATGGTGGGTGGGTGGGGCGAGGCAGCAGGGAGCACCCTGAGAGGAGTGGGGTACCCTGTGATCTGGAACTGACTGCCCAGGTTTGAACCAGCTCTGCTGCCCACTGGATATCGGTGACGTGTCATTTCTTAGGGTCTTGGTATCTCTCCATCTATAAAGTGGGAGAAGTGACAGCATCCACTGCATAGAGCTGAGAGGGTGAAATGGCTAAGGACCCTTAGAAGTAGATTTGTATGCAACAAAGGCCCAGTCAACGTTGTCAAGTCTCATCTGCTGGCTCTGGGCTACCCAGCAACAGCACCTAGGTTTCGTTTGAGCATCCATTTTCCCTGCCTTTGGTCCAGAATGTTTGTTTAGGTGCAGCTACAGAGGTCTAAGGTTAGACCATGAGATCAAGACCTGAACCAAGCAGGGTTGTTCAATCCCCCTGCCTCAGTGACTCACTAATCAGAGTGTAGGTGCATTGGCCTGACTGGTCAGGAAGAGGAACACATTCTACAAAAACAGAGTCCTGTCACTATCTTGCCACCTGTGGAGTGGAAAAGGAAGCCAACACAGGAAGAGGCCAGTTCTGAGAAGTGGCACAAGCCAGTGACATTAGGAGGCTTGTTCTAGCTAAGCTTGGAGGAAGAAGGCTGGCTTCTTGGTTCCCTCATTTAGGCTCAATAGATTCCATTTCCTCCTTCAGCTGTGAGTTTCTCTGCCCTCCCCGCCACACACACACATGCGCACGTGCGATCTCGTACACACACACTGTATCTGTCTTCAGATACACCAGACAATGGTGAGCCACTATGTGGTTGCTGGGATTTGAACTCAGGACCTCTGGAAAAGCAGTCAGTGCTCTTAACCGCTGAGCTATCTCTCTGCCACCCACATTCTGCTCTCTTTTAATCAAGGTCAGTTTCCCCACCGACCCTTCTGGGACATGAGTCAAACTCCCTTGTTTTTGTCAGACTCAGGAAGAATGGCTGTTCTCTGCTCTGTTTGTAGGCATGGCCAGCAAGGCTGGCTGCTGAGCCTGCATGTGTCCTGCTTCTGGCGGACTCGGGGCGGGGCCAAGAGAGGGCTCCAAAGCTGGGTGTCCAGTGACTGAGGGAGCTGCTTGTTCCCTTCAGTGGCTTCGAATTCTTGCCCTTCATCCCCTTGATGTGTGTGATGTAGCCGGGTTGGTCTGAGGGCATAGGACACGAGCCTCGCCTCTCCATGGAGTGACTAAAGGTCACACTATGGATGAACACACCAGGCTCCTTGGCCCTCCTCAAACACACATAGTGTGGTGGCCCACAGGCCATCACCTCAGTGTCCCTGCCCTGCTGGGCAGTGAGAGCTGCCTGTCTGTTGGAACATAAGCTTGTCTTATGCCCATTCCAGAGGTTCCTCAGAGCCCAAGGAACTCTGGGTAACCTGAAGGTCCCCAGTTATCTCTAAATTCTTGTATGATTCAGTAGGGCGAAAGCCATGATACCAGGATCTGGAGGCCGAGAAGGGTTGGCAGGTGCGAGTTAAGGGTAAAGTCTCACATAGCCCAGGCTGGCCTTGAACTCACCAAGGGTAACCTTGAACTTCCTGTTCCCATTGCCTGAGCAATAGGATTGCAGGCAGGCACCACCACTCGGTGTTTATGCAGTGCTGGGCTCTATACATGCCGGGCAGGGCCAACCAGGCTAGACGTTGTTTCTGGTTTTCAGATGGAGAAGGATCTTGCTGTCTGGTACTGTCTGGTCTGGAATTTCCTGCGTCCACCCAGCGGTGACCTGCCTGCCTCTGCCGTAGGCACGCTGGGGTAGGGTACCAGGCTGTCTTGCCAATCTTTCCTGACAGTGAACCTCCCCAGTCAGGTCTGGGAAAGACAGAAATAGCTTTTGTATCTGAAGTTCGGGAAAACATTAATTTCTCTCCATTGCTTTTGTTTCCAACACCCCCGCCTTGTTTGTAAGAGTCAAGGTGCTCAGCAAACCTCACACAGCGTGGGATGTGACCTGGAGAGGCAGCCCTAGGAAGGCTTGCCTTGCAAGAGGCTTCAGTGTTATCTGGTTGTTTTAGGGAAAAGACACTCCTGTTTGCGGTGTCCTTTGCCTACGGTTGGGGACATGGGCGCAGATGAAGGACCTGGGGCTGGAGATGGCTCAGTGGTTCAGAGCACATGATACTCTTCCAGAAGGCGTGAGTTCGGTTCCCAGCACCTACACTGGGCCGCTCACGAGGGATCCTATGCCTTATGCCTGTGTAGGCACTGCCTTCACACACACAAGCCCCACACCCATACGAGTAACTAAAAAATTAAATGTTCAAAGAGGAGGAAGGGGTTGGCAAGATGGCTCAGTGGTTAGGAGCACTGGCTGTTCTTCCAGGGGACCTGGGTTCAACTCCCAGCAACCACATGGCAGCCTCACCCAGACATGCAGGCAAAACATCAATGCACATAAAAAAATAAATAAATAAAACTTTAAGAAAAAAAAAGTGGGAGGAAGGACCTAGATTTGGGAGACGGGACACAGGGAAAAGCCTGTCCGTTCTAAACCCACAGACACTGAGGCCCCTCTGTGACTTGGTTAGAGAGCTGTGAGGGCCTCTTCCAGGCCACCAGATCTTTCTTGAGCACCTACTATGTATGTGTGTATCCACTTGCTAGCCACCAAGTGTAGGATCTGAGTACCTACTGTGTGCGCGTGCTAGCCACTGTGCGTGGGTGCTGCATGCAGGAAATATGAGGCAGGGCTGGCTCCGGATCAGTGGAGAATGAACTAATGAAGAATTTCAGACTCTTCTGAGAGCTCTGAAAGAATGTGTGTGTGTGTGTGTGTGTGTGTGTGTGTGTGTGTGTGTGTGTGTGTGTGTGTAGGGGGGTGGGGCGTCAATCAGACGGAGAGTCAATCAGAGGAGGCCTCCAGGAGGAGGTGACTCAAAGGTCAGTGAGAAGCTGGTTACAGCCTAAACGCTGACTCTCCCTCCCTCCCTACTTTCACTATTGCTGGGGACTAGCCCTTGGGCCTTGGTAATGCCTACTAAGGCTTGAAAGGGCCGGCAGGATGTCTCAGCGGCAAAGGCACGCACTACCAAAGCCCATCAACCTGGACTCTGAACCAAATCCACGAAGTTGTCATCTGACTTCTGCACGCACGCTGGGGCACCCATTCCCCCGCCCACGCCACCCGGGAATACTAATAAAGTCCCCACGACGGGAGTAAGGGAGCACAAAGAACTCGGATGGCGGAAGCACGCAGGAGAGCGCTCGGCTGGCACAGCTGAGAGAGGACACAGCTGTACCCTTGCCCCTGCCTGTGGGCAGCCACGCCTGCTGTCCTTCCTGGGTGTTTCGGGGAACCAGAATCAGATGCAGACATTCCCACCTCTGTTCTTTGTTCTTTCCTCTCAGCTGAGGACAAAAGCTTCCTTGGCAGAAGTTACAGTTATTTCTGTAAAAGGCCTGGAGCCAAAAGCAATAAAGCCCAACTTGAACAGAGTCGTTATTCACGCCTAATTGCCGGCTGGTGTTCAGCGGGGACTAACCGTCCCCGCCTCTCTCACCCCATCGCTCAGCCCCACGCTTCCCGTGCCCCGTGGGTGCCCTACACGCAGCTCGGGGGTTTCTGCCTGTGGATGTTGTGTTCTTCGGGAAGTCCATCCGGGAATACTAGGGCATTTGGACTGCTGGGATTAACAGCCCCGTCATGTCTCCTTCTGCCTGACGCCTGGCTGAGCATGCCACACCTCCATCCTGAGCCAATATAAACAACCCAGTGCTCTGGTCATTCCAGACACTGGGACACAGGTGGGACAGACGCCTGACATCCCTTTGACCAAATAACCACCTATGTATGGGATGGATAGAGAACGTGTGGACCCCACTTCCTGCCCGGTGTGCCTCTTGGGCTAGTGAATAGCAGAGCAGAGGTTGTGGGTCCTGTGAGCTGGGGCAGTGGCTTACAGACTGCCAGGCATCAACCTGAGCGCCATTAAGTAGGTGCATCCTGGGAATGCAAGAAAGGAAAGGGAGCAACCCAGGTCCAGACAAGGCTGGGACCAGGGTGTGTCCGGCCCCCAGGGTGCTGGGTGGGCCTACACAGGTCACCGTCATTTTCCAGACAAGAACACCGAGGAAGCTGGATGAGGGGAGTTGACTGTCCTATAGGCAGGGGCTTCCAGACCCCAGCAGTACCTCACTACAGGGTCTGGGAGCAGGAAAAGCTGTCACCGTCTGCCTTTAAAAAACTCCATTCTTTGAGATGACAGCTGCTCCACCTTGGAAAGGGCCACACAGACTTCTCATTTCCCCTGCCCGAGAAGCACCCACCTTCCCCTCCTTCTTCGGAAAACAGTACCCCAATTTACTTCATAGAGGATATTCGCTCCTACCAAGGGTGATCATGTGACCAAGGCTAGCCAATGAGATTCTTCCTGAGCTCAGGTCTCCCAGCTAGTGCTCCCGGATAGGGCCCCAGCAAGGGCGAATGGTCTCTCTGCGGCCTCATTCTACATTCCAAAAGGTGGCCAGCAACTCCTGCTCAGAGACCCCCAGAGACTTCCAGACTGTGTCCTGTGCTGTTCTAAGCCCAGCCCTCAGTGCCCTCCAGATGAATCCAGTTCCTGAGGCAAGCATGGGGCGCAGGTCAGTTGTTACATCCTCAGGCTCTGCCCGGCAGCCCCACCCTGGCGCAGCCTCCACCTCAGGAAATGGTGCAGTCCTTCACCCTCCTCTGCCTAGAGAAACAGGCCAGTGTGACGGAAGACTAGTGTAAGGCTTAAGACCCAGCGTTTCTCATCTCTGCACCTTCTGGGGCTACCCTACTGCTGTTCAGGCCATACAGAGACGTGGGATTCGGCGTGGCCGAGGAAAGCATGTCTGTCACCAGCACTAGGTGTGGGCAGCGAGGGGATAGTCAGTTTGGACTTCCCAGCTGGGGTCACTGTCAGCCCACGCATCCTCAGAACACAAGAGAGGTGCTGCCATCTACACCAAACACCTCAGAGCCCAGCAATGGAGGTGGGAAGATGACGGAGCTCAGTGAAGCCCACGGAAGCTTTTCATATAGTGCCTCAGTTTCCCCCTTACAGATATACATAATCAACTTCCTGCTTTTAAAGATTTGGGGGATGACTAAGCATCAAGTAACAAGTACAGGGCGAATTTATTATTATTATTATTATTATTATTATTATTATTAGTATTAGTAGTAGTAGTAGTACTAGTAGTAGTAGTAGTAGCAGTAGTAGTATTAAAATAGGATATCATGTAGCCCAGGCTAAGCCTCAAGCATCATATGTAGCCAAGGATGGCCTTGAACCCATGATCCCACTGCCTCCACACCCAGAGTGCTGGGATTACAGGTGTGCGCTACCTGCCAGGTGTAAAGTTTTAGTATCGCTACAGACATACGTGTAACATGTTGTCCCTGAAAGCCTGTCATAGCAGGTGCTGACATCTGTGTGGGCCTCGGAGGAATGGGCCTGTTACAGGGTCACTGCTCCCCTGCTCCCCCTCTGGCTTCGCTTCCTGCAGAAGCCTGCTCCACTGTGGGAAAACCAACCAGGCAGGGCAAGAACACAGGCAGCTGGACTCAGTCATGACAGCCTTTGGCTAGGGCCGGGAGGCACTCAGGTGGCCTACCAGGGCACACATTGACTCCCAGGCCTCAAGTTTCAGAAAAAGCAGAAAACTCTGCTTTTAAAATATGCATGTAATTCTAGCACTTGGGAAAGTGATGGAGGCAGGAGGATTGAAGAGTGCTCCAGGTCAGCCTGGGCTATACTGCGAGACCCTGTCATGCCCCATCCCCCACCATTCTAGTAACTGTTTTTTTTTCTCCGAAAGTTTCAAAGTAACACACTGGTGAAGAACATAAGAGTCAAACACAGGCCCTGGGTAGGCAGCCTGGAGCTCTTGTATTTTCCTCTTCCTCTTTTAGACAGGGCCCTGAACTCTCGGGCCTCCAGGATACTGCTCCAGCCCTAAATCATCTGGGGTCCAGGAAGTGCTCAGAGCTCATCCTGGGATGGGCTCAAATGCTAGGAGATCAGGGTTGGGGAAAAGGGTGGGGGTGGGAGTTGATGAGAGAAACTCAACCCAGACCTGTACATCGCCTGTCTCAAAGGTGAACTTTTACTTCCTAGGTGGCTCAAGACTGACCAGCCCCGTGCCCCTGGGGCATCAGGAGGATGACCCCCTCCGCCAGCTACCGTGGGAAAGCGTGAATCTAACCAGCTCTGCTTCAAGCTTGTTCTCTGCCAGCCACAACAGGTTTGGGCTTCTAGGCCCTGAGGAACAGTCACCTTCCAGCAAGGGCAGACTCTGTTCCTTTCGAGGTCAATCTGCAGGCTTCTTTCCTGGGCAACTGCAGGGCTGGGCCGAGCTCTAATAAGACCAAGGTCCCACCACACTGGGCTCACTTTTTAAGTGAGGGGAGAGGAGACAGAGAACAAATAAGAGAATTCCAGAGGAAACAATGACATTAGAGATGAGACCCCAGGAGCCAGATGTGGCATTAGACAGTGCCAAGAACAAGTGCCTAGTCTTGGGGTTGGAGACCGCTTTACCGCATCCGAGAAGAGAGAAGAGGCCAGTGTGTGGGGAGTGGGGGAGGGCAGGCAACAAGCTTCAAGAGTCTGAGAGGTAAATGGGCAAATACAGCCAACCCTGCCCTATAAGCTAAGAAAGAATTCTCAGATATAAGCAGGAAATAGCTACAACGGTGACCACTGGAAGCCAGGTTTTCTGTAGCCAGGACCTTGCGCCCAGGTATTGACCTGGGTCCCCACAGAGACTTGGGGGAACAGACTGCTATGGCTGTTCAGGTTTCCACCGGAGGCAACAGCCCCTCAGAGGGGCAGAGGGGCTGGCCCACCTGCACACAGCTCTTGAAAGGCCAAGCAGAGCAAGGCAGTCTGATTGGAGCCGCCATCTTTGATTGCGACACCATGGCCTCTGGGATGTCTCTTTTACCTCTGTTCCATGTAATCCTGGTGAGATGACAGTGATCCCAAGGTCACCCAGACACACTTGGCCCTTCTTGTGACAAAGGCTGCACCCAGTGTCACAGCAGGGCCGGGGAGGGACAGGAGCGACAGGCATCTTTAGGGTGTATGTCTCCAGTCTCCAAATCTGCATTTAAACTGTCATTCACAGGGAGCCTCTCCTGGCCCAAGAGGGTACCCCGGGGCTATGTGAGAACATCTGAGGCACCACAGGACTAACTCAAGTATGGAGGCTGGTTTTGGTTTTGGGGAACAGAATCTCATGTAGATTCTGGCCTCAAACTCCCGATGTACGAGCGATTGCCTGCCTCAGCCTCTGGGGGGGGGGGCGGGATCACAAGTGCGCACCAGGAGGCCGGAGGGGTTCCAGTACAATTTCCTCACTTCTGCCAGACACTGCTGCAGAGGAGAAAGCTGCTAGCAGCTCCCAGAGCCTAGAAAAGGGCTGTCGCCCACAAACAAGACCACTGTTGAGTGGTTTTTACCTCCAGATAAACTAAAGGGAGGGCAAAATTCATTTTTCCTTTCCTTTCTTTTCTTTTCTTTTCTTCTCTTCTCTTCTCTTCTCTTCTCTTTTCTTTTCTTTTCTTTTAGAGACAGGGCCTCTCAATGAACCTGGAGCTCAATAATTCAGGCCAACCAGCTTTGGGGGTCCGCCTGATTCTGCCCCCATTGTGCTGGGATTATGGGTGCTGCCGCCACACTTTGGGTCTTTACACAGATGCTAAGGAATCCCAGTGCAGGTCCTTGTGGCTTCTTGGCATGAGGGTTATCCACCCAGTAAAGTCTCCTCAGCTGCTAGAAAATGTTTATAGTCATGTTGGCCAAGCATCCTGCTTCGAGGTGCCCCTCTGCACAATGTGGGCACTTTCCCTGCTCAGGTGTCCCGCCCAGGTGCTGGGCTGCAGTGTGTTCAGTGTGTTTAATTATAAGCCACTCTGCCTTTGTTTTCCCTTTCATTCCTAATCAGGGTATTTCATTGATGACTGTGCAGATAAGTTATCTGCGAGTCCCTTCCAGGTAAACCTCCCCTCAAAGCACTCGCTAAAACCAGAAGGTGTTTGATCTGTTGGTTTGGAAAGCTTTGAGGCTAAGACTATCAGCAGAACCCCGTTTATCCTTCCTTCCTTCCCCGAGTTTGGTTTAGAATCCAGTACAACACCCAGCCAGGGGCCAGTGAGACACCACAAAGCCTGCGGCAGGGTGAGCTTCAGAAGGATTTTGTTCTTTGGAAAATAAGAGATAGAATAAAAGTTCTGTCCTATATCCCTACTTTGAAGGGAGATTTGATGATTGGAGCTGTGGCCAAGAGACAAGAAGGTCAAAGACATGAAGGACAGAGGGAGAGTTAGACAGCAGAAAACTGACAACATCGTCACAAGATGTTTTCAAAAGACAAGACTCGGCCTCTCCACTACTTCGAATGTTTCGTTGTGTGGGGAAGAGAAACTTCAATTGCCCAGATCGCTAAGCCAGGGATTCCATTTTACTATAAGAAAGCAAGACGACTAGACGCTGAGCTATCTCGACGACCTTGGCCAGCTTCCCTGTTCTCCGAACACCCCCACCCCCCACCCCCTTGCAGCTGACCTTAGAAGTCTGCGCATGGCATGGGTCTCCAGAGCTTGAAGACAGGTAGGGCTCACCAAGCACGGATCTCCACCTCTCTGGCTACCAAGGTGGGTCAGACTCCTGCTGGGTTCCAGCCGTGGGCCCACAAGAAAAGCTTTCAGCAGCTTACTTCCCAGACACATCTGGCATCCACCTGGCCAAACACATCTTATGTCCCTGCTCGAGGTCCCTCAGTCTATGGCCTCAGCCTCCCCTACCCCGAGGCCCCACAGGCGTGCTTAGCTTAAGGATTCAAGTCTGGGCTGGAATGGAGGGCTGTCTCCAGTGGGGCCCAGTGTGTAAAGCAGGGGGCCACGTCTTTCACAACAGGCAGTTATGAGTCTGGTGCCCCTGCCACTGGGCCCATGTGTGTTTTGCAATCCTACCGAGACTGGAAATGTAAAACACTGGTTTGTGAGAATCTAGCAAAGTGCTGGGCTCAGCTGCAGAGGTGGCTTGGAAGGTTGATCTACTCGGGAAGCCTTGTGCCACCTGCCAGGGTATAGGTACCCCCAACCCCCACCCTGCTGTAGCGGTGACTTCCGTCCGCCAATCACCCAGGAGCGAGGCATCACGGGAAGCTCAGTCAGCGCCTTCTAGTGCTCTTGGGAACGTAGAGGGGAGTGAGTGGGGTGTCCAAAACTATTCACCCAATAGGTGTGTGACAGCCCTGGGGGCGGGAGACCATACAAGCGAATACAATATGAGTTCTCCCTTGTGAGCAAGCCCAGCCTCACGGTTAAGTTAAAATAACTGGGAAGTGCAACAGCTCTCAAGTTCAGGCCTTCAGCAGATGACAGACACACACATCCAAGACACGAGAGGTGTCCAGGGGTCTAGAGAACCAGCGGGCTCAGTCCTCCCTAACCTTCCTTCCTGCTCGCTCCCCACACTGCTTGGGAACCACCCATCCCAGGCCCTCGGGGCATGGCACTTGGCACTCTGGTCACTGTCACTCTGGTCACTCTTTGGGCAGGGCTCTCCTGAGCAGGATAAAGTCCCGATGGTCTCCACCCAGGGTGCCATGTTTGTGACACTCAAAACTGTCTTCACCAATACTGCGTGTCCCCTAGCCGGCAAGAGCACCCTTGTTTGAGAATCAATGACTCTTTCCTACTCTGAACCCTGGGCCCACTCGAGTCCTGCTGGCTCCACACCCCAAATTTCTCTCCACGGCACCAACCCATCACCATGATTCGGCCCCCTGGCTACTCTCTGTTACTCCTGTGGCCCTGATGGTCCTGGGTATCGTCTCCCCACTTCCTGGGCTTTTCGGAACACAGATGGGCTCCTTCCTGTCTGACAGCTTCCCGTGGTTTTTCCATGTCATTTAAAATATAAAGTCTGAATGTCAGCCACACTTCGGTCTCCATTTCCACAACGCACGTGTGGCTCCCTACTCCCACTAGGCTTCTGTGTCCTGGACACGCTGTCCTCTATACCCCAGGGCCTTTGCACAAGCTGTTCTCACCACCTCAAACGTTCTTTCCTTGGCTCTTCCCAAGGCCGGCCTCTTTCTTACACTTCAGGCCATGGCTCAGAGATCTCTTCTTCAGGGAGGCCTCTCTGGACCACCTCCCTGAAGGTGCCTCAAGGCGCTCTGCACTGGGGAAGGTGTCTTTTATTTCATTACTTTTTTTTTTTTCCCTAAGCCTGTTATGAACAGCCTTGGCTGTGTCCCTGGTCACTGCCTGCTCTTGGGGCCTTGCCCCTTTGGAGGACCAGTTTCTCTCTTGCTGGGCTAGGCCCTCAGGCAGCACCTGGCTCTTGTCAAGTGCTCACTAGTGACAAGAGGTCATCTGATCTGTGCTGTACTTGGACCCATGCTGTACTGGGAACCATGCAGAACGTGAGCCCTTGTGGTATTGGCCCTACGTGGGATCATGTGGTAACAGGACCTTCACAATACCAAGAAGGCTGGCCTGTAAGAGGCAAGGGAGCTTTCGGCTCATCTACATACCGTCTTCTGCTGCCATTACCAGAAGCAGACAAGGCTCTCTTCCCAAGCCTTTTGCTGACTTGAACGTGTGCGGGGTGCCTGCTCTCTCCATGGGACTTAGACAAACACTTCAGGATGATTTTTGCAGTGGAGGGCCAGGTAAACTCAGCCCTTGGAAAGCCGTGGATCAAAGCCAAGCTGCAGCTTTATCCCCTGAAGCAGCTAAGATAGGCTCTGCTTCCCAAGCACCCTGCAGAAAGGGGAGGGTGATTCTCACCTCAGCCAGGATGCTGACAGGACCTTCTGACCATGGCTGCCCATGCAGGTGGCTCCTTGCTTCCCAAATGGCCAGGCTTACCTGTTCCAGGGGACCTCCTATCTGTGGGGACCAAGCAGTCCTCTCTCCTCACTCAGATCGTAAGTGTAACTTACTACCTCAGTCCGTGCACGGGTCAGTGGTCTCATGGGAGGGCGTCTGGGGGCTTAGGGACTGTTACTGCAAAGAGGCTTGCTTCTGCTTTTTGGGCTGTGGCCACAGGGGTGAGAGGGCAGCCACACTGTGGTCCCGCCTGGGCATCTCCGTAATGACAATGATCCAGGTTTGCCTGGGACAGATGCTAATAATCTCACTGTGGTCCAGGGACTCAGGGAAGGGAGTGAGGACCTACCCCCGGCACTTGTTGGATGAGAACACAGAGGCACAGAACGGTTGAGTCACATGCCCCCATGTCATTGCTGGGCAGGTGGCCAGACAGACCGGCTGTCTTAAACACCCAGGCTGGGGCTGCCAGAGACGGCAGCTTTAGTTCTGAGGAAGACACAGAGTGAAGTAGAGAAGCAGAGCGGAGACGGAAGAATGGCGTCTGTGGCAAGTGCTGAGCCCCTGATCCCGTGGTGTACGATGCCAGGGCTGTCTCAGGATTTGGGGCCCTGCGAGAGGCGTCGGGCATTTTTTCCTTGGCCTCCCAGTGATTTCAGAGCCTCTCTTTCAATGGCTTGCAAGAGAAAGGGGCCTGATTGCAGCCCGTCTAAGAAAACAACCCTACCCCACATTCCATCTGCAACTGCACTCGGCAGCTGCCAGCAGATGTGGGTAATACGGTCCTGGCTTCCCGCCCATGAGCTGCAGGGTCTGTAACCCCATCGCCCAACTGCAGCCAGCCACTGCCTCTTCCCCTCTAGGCTCCAAGTGAGGTCTAGTTCCCTAGCAACCACCCCAATTAGGCAATCACGCCATTTATCAGGATGCCAATTAATTATAATGGTCTTCATGATCTCCCAATTAGATAGCGCCTGGAAGCCGGCTGGATCATGGGCATCTGCCGGGGTCCCCACCAGGCCAGCCCCCCTGCAACCAGACTGTCCTAGCCTGCAGGTCACTGTGGAGAGGCTCGCCTTCCTGTCCTCCGACACACCGCCCAGCCTGGGATACCTTCTGAGGCCAGTCCACCAGCAGCCACAAGAGGGTCTCACTCCTACCGTGTCCTATGTCTGCTTTTGAAGAGCCAAAAGCCTCATCTCTGCGTGGTCTTCATCGATCACATTTGAGAGAACCTTTGCATCTAGACTAGGGGAGGAGATGGAATCCCCGGGAAGAAGAGAAGGGAGGGAAAAAAAAGAGGGGGAAAAAAAACCCCAGCCAAAACAAAAACAACCTAAAAGCAAAAACAAAACAAAATACACCACCCCTAAAAACAAAAAAACCCAAACAACCAGAGAAAACAACAACATCAACAACACAGTACGAACCAGAGCACCTCCCCACTCCTTGCCCAAGCCAGTAGCAGAGGTTCTTGGGGAAAGAAAAGGACTCAGAGAGGCTTCTAAATAACCAGCTTTACTATTGCACTAGTCAGGTTTTCTTGTCCCTCGCACTAAGAAAACAAACTCTGGGAGGAAGAGCAACCTAGTGGTTCAGAGTGGACCTGGAGCGTGAGGAATGTGCCACGGATTTTGTGTGGACACGTGACTTACTAGGTCTAAAGGCCTGGCTCAAACACTTCCTGCCTCTTATCTTTGAGGTGAAGGGGGAAACGTCTTTGAACTGGTCAGAAAGGCAGGAAGGGCCTCTGGTCTTCAGAGAGGGCAGAGTCTAAGAAAAGATAATGGCTTCGTGATAATCCCCCCCCCCCCCAGGGCCACATACCTAGGGGCCAGAAGCCACCAAACTCAGACGACAGAGAGGCAATCAGCTCACAAGTGAAAAGGCATTTGGAACATCGAGTGCGAAATTGAATATGGGATGGGGTCCTTGAATGAGGCTCGTGTGGGCCAGAGGGACACACACAGGCACACAGGCTAGGCAAGGGTGCCCGTAGATCGTCCCTCGAGGCCAGCCTTGACTCAACAAACCATCCTTCCAACCTTAAGTCTGAAAAGCTAACATGTTATTAAGGTTTCAGAAAATGCCATAACTTCAAATAAAATAATAAAATAATAATAATAATAATAAACCCTCAAGAGGGTTACACAAAGTCCAAAGCCACACACTACCCTCTGCCAGGGCAGGGACGGCAAGTCCAACATTCCATTGGCCAAGCTAACACCATCCTCAGTAAACTGCTGATTTCAACACTAAACCACAGAGAAACAGGTTGTTTTGATTTCCCTGGGGACCAGCCAGGCTGGGTGGAGAATCTTGGGGGAGGGGTCTTCAGGGAGCTCCCGCTCCTTTCAATCACTGGTTGTATCTTAGTTGATCCCCTTTGGGTAAGGAGCCGGAGCGGGTCACCACTAACTGCGAGGTGAACAGAATCCAGGGTGTCCCCGGGGAAATCCAATGTCACCCGCTCTCTGTCACCTCCAGAGTAGCCTGGGGGTGCACCGTGGGAAAGAAGCGGGGACAGATGGAGAAGGGAGAGAGGGCGGGCGTCCCCATAGACACAGCAAATATCCAGATTCAAACGTAAGCTGAATGTAATTACTTGGTTAATTAAATATTGACTTTTAACTCAAAAAGTGATTAAAACAAGCTTCAGGAGAGCCAGTCCTGAAGGGGTGGGGCCACTCAGAACTTTCAGGAAGTGGGGAGGGGGCGGGGGTCACCACAGCCACGCTCTGTGTCGAGCATCCTACAGTGTAGGGAGACAAGGCTCTCAGGGTCCCCTCCAGGCAGAGGCCACTAAGCAGACCCTTGGCCCGTGGGAGGCTCCCTCCATCTACCCAGTTTGAGCCTCCTCTCGCCACCAGCCGCCCTCGCAGAGACTAACACGGCCGTCCACCCTTCCCTGGGTGACAATCCGTGCCTGGCACGCGCAGAGCGCCACAAATGCTTGTGGAATGAATGAATGAGCTACTACTCTAAACGAAGTCACAGTCCCCGCTGCAGCGTCCCCTCCGGGCTTCTGAAGCCCGCGGCGGACGCAGGTCTGCAGGGCGACGGGTTCTGACCTGGCGCGGGAGAAGTTTTCCGATTTCATTTGTCCTCTGTTCTGCGAGTTCCTAGTCCCTGCTTGCTCGGGTCCTGCCCGGACAAGCCACACGTGGTCTGGCTTCTAGCTGGCTCTCTGGGTCTAAACCCCAAGGGGTCAACCGGGCCATGCTCCTGCAGCCCGCGGGTCCAGGCGCCCTTCCCCGGGAATTACCGGGGCGCCGGAAGTCCTCCCCTAGCCGCCCAGCCTTGCAGACGGGGTCAAATCGGTCAGCCCCTCTGAGGCCGGCCGGTGCCGAAGCCTCCGGGTACTACCTTCCCGGAGCCGGGCAGCGGGGACCGGTTGGGCTCACCTGAGCCGTGCTCGCCCTGGAATCCCTGATCCCGGCCCGGCCCCGCGCCCCGCTCACCGCGCAGCCCCCGCGGCCTCACCGCGCCTCTGCCGCAGCCGGGCCGGGCCGTGGGGCGTAGGGGACTCTGCCTTGCCGCTGCTCCAGCCGCCGCCGCGGCATCCCGGCTTCTACTCCGCCTCGCCCGCCCCGGCCTCCGCGCGCGCCAGGACCTAGGATCTGGCTGCCTCCCGCCCCGCCGGGGACCCGGCGATTCAGCCATCGCTCCTCACCTCTGCCTTCGCAGCCGCCCGGCGCCCCGGCCCGAAGTCCCGGCGGCTCCCGGCCTGCTGCCTGCCGAGCCGGTGGCCGGCCGCGCTCCCGCCGCCGAGCGCGCACCCTCGCGGGCCTGGGGCGCACTCACCCGCACCCGCTCCCGCTCGCCCTGGGCGCGGAGTTGTGGCTGATGTGCGCTGAGCAGGGAGCTGCCGGCGAGCCGGGACCGCGCGTGCGTGTGTGCGCGCGTGTGTGCCACTCGGACCGGGGGCGCATCTCTTAGTCCACCAAACACCGGCGCGAAGTCGCGAGGGCCATGGATCAGGTCCCCCGGGCTGGCGCGCAGAGAATCCAGCCTCTTTCCGCTTTTTGGTCCTCCTCCCTCCCAGCAGCGAGGAGCCAAGTGTTCCCTGAGGCGTGCGACAGCCCCGGCCCGGCGCTGCCCCTCGTAATGACACGTTAATAAATGTTTTCTTTTATCCGCTTTCACAGGGGCTCGCCCTGGTTTGCAAACACCCGGCAGCCTTTGCTGAAAGCCCCGCGCTCGCCTCTAAACACACACGCACACACTTGCCATTGGAGACGCCGGCTCGGGCCGATCCCCAAGCTAGATCGCGGGAGGAACTGCCCACGCGCCCGGGACCTTCCCACGCGCCTCCGAAGCTCTCTGAGAAATTAACTTGAGCTCAAGCGAAAGCAGAAGCGTTGCCCAGACGTGGGCCGGGAATGGGAAAGAAAGGGGAGGCCGGTTCCCTTGGTAAAGGGAGAACTCGACTCCAGGTGGTGCTGTCTGCGCGGTTTCTGCCGTCCCCGAAGCCACCAGAGGCTTGAGGGGGCCCTGGTTGTCAGGGGTGGGTGAAGAGCCTCCACAGAGCCCACCAGTAGCTTCAGAAAGTACAGATGATGTGCTGGGACCCTGAGGTGGAACAGCGCTGGCCGCGGATGAGAACGTAACCCTGAAAGTCCTCCATGGTGTTTCTCCATTTATAGATATTGAAATCAAGACAGATCGGTTAAGTTATTGGCCCAAGGTCAGACAGTGGAGTCAGGATCTGCACCCGAGAAGCTGAGCTCCGGGGGTTATCTGAACCCCGTAGGCTGTGCTTGTTTTCAAGACCCTCCTTTCCCTGGTGGGATTTTTCTAGTTTCCTGATGGATAAGCGTTGTCAAATTCTCTAAGTAAGAATAACAGGACACCCATGGAGATGTACTAAAATCGCGTCTTTGCTGTTTATCTAAAATTCAAACGGATTGTCTTGACTGGGTTGGGGGCTCTAGACTCCGCCCATACTGTCTTTGTACTAATCCTGAACTTGCTTTTCTAAGCCAGGGGCAAGCCCTGCCTCTGGCCTGTGTGCAGTTGTAGCCTGAAGTGTTCACTTTCACGCCCCCCTCCCCCAAAGGCATTCCCCCTTTCTTCAGTCTTATCACTGCAAGAGAAGGGTCCGAGCTGCCTGCTGCATTGCTCAATGGATCATGGGTTAAGTGGCTTCCATAATTGAGATTTCGAGAGTTGCATTAGAAAGTATAAACAAACAAACAAACAAACAAACAAATGTAGTGTGGTGGTGCACCCCTGCAATCCCTGCTCTTGGGAGGCAAAGGCAAGAAAGTCAAAATAACAAGGCCACCCTTATCTACACAGGAAATCTAAGACCAGCTGGAGGTCCAGGAGACCCTATTTAAACAAACAAACAAACAAAAGGAAAAAAACCTTAGAAAATAAACGAATAAACCAGGTAGAAAAGCAGGCGTAATCAGTGTTGACATCCCAAACATTTGTTTGACTATTTATCTTGCTATAGTCAACTCAGACAGTATTATGGTGGTCCCAGCACTGGGAAGGCTGAGGCAGGAGAATCACCCGAAGTCAAACTTGGTATATTGTGATACTGTCTCAGAGGCACACAAAGCAACAAGGAAGAATACATGTGATCTTTTTGTATCCTTTTCTTTTTCTGCAACATGTTAATTTTACATGTTTTACTCATCCTGGCTTGGAGTTCTCCCAACAAGCACTGCTCCTGCACGTTCTGTGGCCAAATGAAGTTCTGGTCATCCCATGAAGTATAATCGCTGGAAAACATGGATGCTTCTAGATGTCAGGGTCTTGTCCACAGCCCACAGCAGTGGGCAGGTGGCTTCCATCCCCGACCTCAGTGAGGCTGCACCTAGCTTCGAAACAGATACCTTATATCAGCAACAATTTTCTAGCAGGTCCCCAGTGTCCCACGGGGGTCTGGAGCAGGAGAGGAAGGGAGGCTATGGAATGGAACCTGTGCCTGGTTTGCTTTGAGGTTCTGGAGAATGCTCTAGGAGTTGGGGATTTACATCAGAAAACAGTATGACCACACCCCTGCCCTTCAGACAGGCTCTCCGCAGTGGGTGTGCCCACCAGAAATTCCAGGAAAGAGGGCAGTTCGCAGTCTCCCAGTTGACTGAGTGCTGGAGGAAGACGGCATCATGTGATTTCTCTTCTGTTTCTTTCTCTGTTGCAGGGGAAGTGGAAACGCCAGCACCTGACCCCTTCCAGTGCTTGACTGAGGAGGGGTCAGAGCTTAGGGACGGACGTGTGTGCTTCTGCTCATGCCTGTGAGTGTATGAGTGTGCACACACACACTTGTGTGCGCGCCAGAGCCTGTGTGTGATTCGGGGAATCATTCATCAGTTAAGACAACTGGACTCTCCTAATACCTAGTCCACACCTAACGATGCTGGTCTGGGCCTCAGCCTGTTGCCTGGGCTCCTTCCAGGCAGATGACAATGGCTGGCCCCACTCAAAAGCTATGTCTATCTAAAGATGTGAGGGGCTTCAAGGTCAGATGTCCCCCTGCCTGGGGAGTCACGGTCTCTTCCACAGTTCAACTCTGGCCTGAGTGGGCTGCACAGAGAGAGTCACTGTGACCCGAGTCTCCAACCCCTGCCTTCTAGACACGTGTTCCAGGTCAACCTTTCTTCTGTGTCCCCTGTGCCCCTAATAATATCCATCTCTGCCCCAGCTGGACAGCCGTGGAGCCATCAGAACTCCAGGTTCCCAGGCTAACTCCCCATTGTTGGTTTAACCTTAAGAACCTTTGTCCTGACAGCCCCATGCCTTGCTTTTCATCTGTGGCAGAGCCTTGGTGGCTTGGGATGCAGGACAGCCTGGGTCCTACCTACCCCACAGGGCCTTGTCTATTGTTATTTCCTTGACTCTCTGGCAATGGCGGGAACCCAAGGCCTCTCTTTGAGCCTTTCTGCATCTTGGCCCGCAGGTTGAAACGCGTCAGATTGTCTTAAGCTTTTGTGGCCGCATCTGGGCGAAGTCGATGGTATTTTATGAGGGTTATAAAAGACAACCTTTTAACATGTCTCAAACAAATTGGCGTGTAAAGGAGAAACACTAACCTAGGGACATGGCTGCAGGCTGGGGTCTCTGGCTGAGGCCCCACGTTCTGGGGCACAGGTGGCTTTAATAAGGCACACGAGCTTGGCTGCAACTCACTTCTCCAGGGTAGAGATCAAACTTCCCAGCTCCTTTGTGGAGACGGGCTTTTTCAGGGCTTTTAAAACACGAATTCCAGCATCATGCACAACAGTATGAATTTGTGGTTTAATTCTGCTGAAGTCTTAGTTAGACAGAACCCAAGCTGTCTTGTCAGGAGAAATAACCTGGTATTAGCTGTTTATATATCTTCAGATATTGTGATAATGAGAGCCGTTCCATAAGCCCCCATTAAAACAGAGCACTAATTGTACTTCATGTGGCCTCTCTGGGCCAGCACACGGTCACAGACCGGCTTTACTTCAGCAAAACACAGCTATCTTTGCATCACCACAGCCGTTTCCCCCCTTTAATTACATGTAATTGTATAGTCTAATTTATTCTAACGCCTGACGCCTAAAAGTGCACATTTAGGAATCAAGGTCTAGTTTGAGAGGGAGGAGAATTATAAACCTCTGTAATTGCCAAGAGAGATCTCAGAGTCATAGTGTTTACTGTGAATTCTTCTTACCAGGGAAAGAGTGGGACAGTCTCCAGTGGAGACACTCTTCAAAGACCGCAGGTCACGGTGACAGTCAGACTTGCTGTTTGATGTGATAGCATTGGTCTTTCTTGGAGAAATGGGCCAGAAAGTTTAAGTGACTCTACATTGACTGTGTGGCCCTGATATATGAGGGTATATTGACATGTGAGGACAGATGGGGTTGACAATTAAAATAGCCACACGGCCCTGGGCAGAGCAGAGGTCTCTCTGTGGATAAGGCAGAACAAAGGGACTTTTCTTTTCAAGGCTTTTAAAAATGATCTACACATATTCCTGTGTGTCTGTGTATGGGTATGTGCACATGTGTGTAATGCCCACAGCAGCCAGAAGGGGGCATCAGATCCTCCTGAACATGGCATCGGGTCTCCTGGAGCTGGAGTTACAAGCATTTATAGGCGACCTGCCATGGGTGCTGGGAACCCAGCTTCCGTCCTTTGGAAAGCAGTGTGTGCTGTGTGTGCTTAACCTCTGAGCAGCCTTACAGCCCCAGCATTTTTCGGAGCTGGGGACCGAACCCAGGGCCTTGCGCTTGCTAGGCAAGCGCTCTACCACTGAGCCAAATCCCCAACCCCCATCTTGGTTTTCTTGAAGGGAAACGTAGAATCCATTTGTCTGTAAGTGCTATTCAATGTAGGGCTTTCTCTGGGACAGTATAACTAGTTTTGTGATTGACTTCCAGAAAAATCACTTCTGAGCTTTGATTATAGTTCAGAGACTGCGATTAACAGATGACGGGCAACGGCTCGATGCTGCTGTAGGGTTGAGAGTGTCTAGCAACCCGAGCTCAGCTCAGCCACTGGCTAGCAAGCAGGTGGTCCCTTTGCTGACTCTGCCTCCCCTCCCCCGCCCCAACTCAGCTTTCCCATTTAAGAATGAAGCTGGGTTAGGGAGTTGGCTTGGTTGGGAGAGTGCTTTCCTTGTAAGCATGGGGGACCTGAGTTCAACCCCGAGAATTTATGTATGAAGTCAGGGATGGCTGCATGCCTATAACTCCAGGACTGGGAGTGGGTGGACATAGTGATCAAGAGGTTCGACTGACATTGATCTCTGACTTCTGTCTTCTCTAGTAAATGGTAGGCAATGGCCACTTTATTCTGTGAGACAGCATCTTTCCCTGAACCCGGCACTCACTGGTTTTGCAAGCTTAGCCAGTGATCTGAACTCAGGTACGATGTTGCATGACGCGTACATTACCAGCCGACCTGTCTCCCCCAAGATTCTCTTTTTCACAATGAGGTTATCATATAGCGACACTGGAAGGACCACATAGTGGACGTCATTGACCCCTTCCCCTGGGGCCACAGCTGATTGGGTTTATCACGTGGGCTTGCATCTGTTGCCGGGTGCCTCAGCAGGAGGCTGCAGACATGGTGCCACCACCCTCACCCCTCAGGACTGGAGCGGGCATTCCTGACGATTGTGCTGCTTTCTCAGAAGGCCAACCCATCAAAATGGCATCTAAGACAATTTAACGGCGATTCTGTAATCGCTCCCAGCTTGCTCCCATTAACAGAGCCGCAGAAGTAGGTCGTTTCTCTTTCTTTGTTTCTCAAGCCCTTTCCTGGTCCAGGGGGGTTGCACTTGCTCCCCAGCCTCTCTAGAAGTTCCACTCTCTGTCACCCCAGGATTCAGCTCAAATGTCACCTCCTTAAGTCTCTCCCGGGTATATTTTATCGATAGACACTTCCTGGCCATAATAGGCCAACGTCTGACACATCCACCCTTCTGGTTGGTGTAAAACTCTTTACAAAGAAGAGGCTGGCCTTGAACTCACAGAAATCCACCTGCCTCTGCTTCACGAATGCCAAGAATAATAGCTCATGCATGCCACCACACCTGGCTAAGATTCCGTTTTTTATTTTGTGGCCACTGTGGTTTTTATTTATGGCCACCGCTTGCGTTCCCCACCCTGTGCTCCATCTGACATCAGCTGTGGAAGGCAGAGGCCGTGTCTGTCACCATGATAGTTTACTGTCCAGAATGTCATCTACCAATCCATTCATGCATACTTGGCGGAAGAATAAATATTCTGTGGGCGACAGTTCCAAACAGAAGAGGTGGTAAAAAATGATCTGAACTCCAGTATTTTGGGAGTGTACCCAAAGTTCTAAAACTACAAGCTGCCCTCACCAGCTCTGGATCACCATGGATCTTGCTTTCTAATGGGCATGGAGTCCGTCTCCAGCACTTACGGTCATGCACGAAATGGTGTCTGGCTTACGAAGGCCTACCTCGAACTTAAAATGCTTATTTGTTTGTTGTTTGTTTCTTTATGTGTGTGTGTGTGCGCATGCACACGTATGAATACACATACCATGACATATATGTGGAGATTAGAGGTCAACTTTTGCAAGTCCATTTTCTCCTTCTAGCACATA
The DNA here is from genome assembly GCF_021556685.1 of Rattus norvegicus. Classification (NCBI taxonomy): domain Eukaryota; kingdom Metazoa; phylum Chordata; class Mammalia; order Rodentia; family Muridae; genus Rattus; species Rattus norvegicus. Next base: position 154,692,280 of record NC_141536.1, read on the forward strand.
GGTCCCAGGGTTCAAACTTGGGTTGTCAGGCTTGGCAGCAAGTGCCTTGGCCTGGGGAAACCACGTAACTGGCCGAGCCCTTTTAACGAACATGAGATGAGTTAGTCAGACCGCCCCCCCCCCCCCCCCCCCCCCGATTTGAAGTCCTGTTGCCTGCCTTGCTCACTGGCTTACACTGAACTGTGTCCCCTCAGTACCCTCCTGGGAAAACTTCGTTGCGGAATGGATGCTGCCACACTGCGGGCCACATGCTGCCATGTGACTGACGAGCCAGCTCCACCTTCGGCCCAGACAAGGCTTTGCCTAGACAGTTGTCATCTGATGGGATGGGCCAGAGCCTTGCGGTTTTAAGTCAGTGCGGGGTTGAGCGGGACAGAGCTCTCTCTCCCAGTGGGATGAGGAGAACCCAGCAGCTGGACTTTTTGCTGTCCGAAGCTCTGGTGTGAATTTTGCTTCAGCTCTGGCTTCTCATGAGCAGGAACACAGAGGGCTTTCAGCTTAAGTTGTCATGAACTTAAGTTTCAGCATAAGTTGGGGGCAGGGTTGGGGAAGTGGCTCTGTGGGCAAGAACCCTAGCTGTGCATGCACAGAGATCTCGGCACCCGTGCGAGAATCTGGGTGTGGCTGCGTGTGTGCCGGTAACCCCAGGGCTGGGAGGACGGAGACAGAAGGATTGCTGGGCTTGCTGGCTGCTCGCCTACTTCTGGCTCCAGCCACAGACCCTTTCTCAAGGGGATAAAGCAGAGTAATGGTTCGGGATGCCTGACATTCTCTTCTGGCCTGGGTGTGCATACCAGCACATACTCACACACATGGCACATATAAACCTGCACATAACACACACACACACACACACACACACACACACACACACACACACACACGGGAGAGAGGAAGAGGGAAATGAATTAGTAAAGGTAAGGACAGTGTTGGAAGTTCATATCTGAAAATAGTCAGGAGAGAGCATATGTGAGGTACTGTGTGTGGGGGTGGAGGTGCTGGAAGTCTCCCCAGTACCTGCTTATCCAGTTGTTTCTCTGGGAAAATGTTCTCTCCCTGATTTCCAACCCTGGTGTCTCTGGGATGGCTGTGGGCTGTGATGGTTTCTTTTGGCTCCCAGTGGAGTTGGGGTTAGTAAGGCACCTCAGGTGCGCCCTGAGGACCTTTCTGGAGATGAGCAGCTAAGGAGGAGGGGGCACTCAGACCACTGTGTCTCGATCCCACAGACTGCCGACCTGGAGCAAAAGGGGAAAGGAGACACTTTGTCCCTCTCTGGACTGAAGTGAACTCTTTGTCCCTTAAAAGGGGAGTGGAGCCTAGAGCCACAGGCATATTCTCTCTCTTCCTCTCCCCTGTCTTCCCCCTTCTCCACTGTCTGCTGTGATATAAACAGACCTTGTTTGACAATGGGTTCAGTCATGAGCCAAAATAAGCCCACCTCCCTACAGTTGCCCTCTCTGGTATCTTGTCACTCGAAGAAAGGCCACTTAGGACCCCATGCTCTGGTATGTGACTCAGAGTTGGCTAATCTATACATTCTGTGTCCTGACCAGGGATTGGTCAGACGTGAGCCCATGATACTTCGGTGGACCAATGGGACCAGGCCAAGGACTTTCTTTTGAGCTCTTGAATAAGGGCAACTTCTTCTCCTGGGTGACCGGGAGCTGTGGAGGCCACAGTAGGCAGGGAATGAAGCAGGCAACTTGGGACGGGGAGGTAGCATTCCAAATGCCAAGATTCCTAATCCCACTGTCCCTTTGGGCATGTGCAGGACTATGGGCACAATGGTTTCACCCTAGGACGAGGCTGCGGCCAAGGGATTTTGCAGATGGGATTAAGCTCCCAAGTCAGTTAATTGAATTTACTGGAAGGGAGATTGTCTTGCTTAGGCCCAGTCGAACAGCACAAGCCTCAAGGGGTTGGGTTCTTTCTAGAATTATATCCTCTAGCTGTCAGTAAAGGGTGTGTGTGTGTGTGTGTGTGTGTGTGTGTGTGTGTGTGTGTGTGAGAGAGAGAGAGAGAGAGAGAGAGAGAGAGAGAGAGAGAGAGAAAGAGAGAGAGAGAGAGAATGAATCTTCTGGAGGCCACATGGTGCCGATTGTCCTGACTGACAAAAATTCAGAATCTTGGACTAGGGTGAACTTCGATTGGTAGAGTGCTTGCCTAGCGTTCATGAAGCCTTGTTCAATCCCAGCACAATTTAAGACCAGGGGTGGCGGTCACAGCTGTAATTCTGGCATTAGGAAGGTGAGGCAGAACAAGAAGTTCAAGATTGTTTGAAGCCAACCTGGGCTGAGTCTCTCTCAAAAACGAAAGCCCCTCTTGAAATCTTAGCCCCACCACCTCAAGGAACTGAGTTCTAGGGGAGCCATGGCCACAAGTCTGCCTGCTTTCAGCCCAGGCCTCAATCTCGACCCACCGTGACATTGAGCAGAGGGGGAGGAAGCCCTTAGCCACACTCCTGACCCTTGGGAACTGTGGGGGAAATAAACAGCATTGTTTTATACCGTGTGTGGTGACTTATACAGTGTTCTATACTGTATGTGGCCACTTATACAATTCTCTATACTGTGTGTGGTGACTTATGCAATGCTAGGAAGTAAAGGGAGGTTCAAGCACCTAGGTCATGCTGTGCCTGAAGCCACCTTGTCGCACATGGACTTTAGGTCATGTCGGCCTATAAGGTGCTCCTCCTCCTCTTTTAAACTCCTTTAAAACAAAAACCTCATGTACTAATGATCTTACTATTACTGTGTTTGTGTGTGGACATAGGGTGCTCGGCGTGTGGCGGTCAGAGGACAGTTTGTACGTGTTCTCTTCTTCCACCTTGTGATCTTGGATTCGAACTCAGGCTGTCAGGTGTGCGCCCGAGTGCTTTTACCCACAGACCCCTTTTAAGCCTTGATTCTTGGCAGATATCCAGGACCGTATCCCATGGATGGACCTAGTCCGTACACCTGATCTTTCTGAGTCCAGGATCCCCTCTGCTCCCAGCACTGAGCTGTGAGCTGTGTGTGTGTGTGCGTGTGTGTGGTGTGACTCACACGTCAGATGTCCTACGCGGCAGCTCGAAGGATGCACAGTCTGTCTACAGCCCCTGGACTCTTCCTGACACCTCTTGCAGGGCCCTTCAGGGCGTGAGAGCATGGTTATTGGAGGGGGGTCGACACACATTTTCCACAAAGGCCTAAAGTGGTAAATAGTTACGTGTTAAAAGCCGCAGCTGGCCTTTCTTTGTGCGTATTCTTTTTCCGTCCGACGCCCGTTTAAAAATGGCAGAGCCATTCTTAGTCTGTGGGCTGCAGGAAGCCGAGGAGTTAGATCCGGCCTGTGGGCTGCAGGTGGCTGGCTCACTCTGTCTTGGAACACAGACTGGAGCCAAATTCTTGGGCTTGAACCTCCCTCCGGCCCTCATCATCTGAGACCCAGAGCAAGGACTTCAGGTATAATCCCTATGTGGAGAGAGGATTCTGAGAGAACCCAGCCCTTGAGGCGATTATGAGGTCAAATGAACTGAGATGCAAGGCTGTGGCCGTGTTAGGGCAGAGACAGGGCTTCCAATTATTCTTGGCATGGTCTGTAATGGCCGTCTCTTTCCCACCTTGCAAACTCTCAGCTGGGCGAGACAGTCTCTTGGGTCTGTTGGGTTAGATCGTAGGGCTGGGCCTCTGCGTTTCTCCAAATCTCTGGATCCATCCAGAACGACTGCAGGTGGATGATGTCGGTAATGGATGGGTGGGGGGGCTCCCCTTCCCCGCACACCTGTGGAGTCCTTGGTCCCTCATAGTGGCACTAGGAGGGAGATGGTATCTCTCCTAGGACCTGACAGAGCATGGTGAGGTAAGATGGGCTCAGCTCCATCCCTCATCCCACGGTGCTGGCAGAACTGCATGACTCCAAGTTTATGCCGGCCCAGAACCTGGAAATCATCTCTGATGTAAATAATTAAGGTAAAATCAGCTTAATCGTGGGACCCGATTCTGTTGCCAGTGCAGGAAGAAGTGGGGACCTAGAGAGACCCAGGCCAAAGCCCTGTGAAGCTGAAGACGGATGGCAAAGTCATGCAGCCACAAGCCAAGGAGCCCAGGACTCCTGTAGACCTCAGGAATCGGAAGGGGCTCCTTCCTGAAGCCTCAGACGGAGCTGCTGCTGACTAAAACCTCTCCATAGAAACGCGAGGGAGCCAGGCCAGCTGCGTGCAGTTTTCATGACTGGAATCCTAGGAAAGAGACAAGCTCACAGTGGGGCTACACCTCTTCCATCCAAGAAGTAGACAGGCCCACCGGGGCCTATCTCCTCCCCTCTGGTAAATGGTGTGGGAGGTGACAAGAACCCCTTCCACTGCCAGGCTTCTCTGCTCCTGAACAGGCCCATCTGGCTGTAGATGAGTGGAAGGGAGTGGGGTGAGGGGAGGCATGAGACATGACTCATGCCTTCCTCTGCAGGGACTTGAGGGAGCACTCCCGGTACATGTAGCCTTTCTGCCCCGGAGGGTGACTGTGGTTGGTGTTGGGGCATCAGAGGGCGTTGAGGAGCCTCAGCGTGAAGCTTATGTGTGTCCAGAACCAACACACAGGGGTTCCCTTGCTAGAGCAGAACTCAAGCTGGGGATGTCCAGCAAGGCTGATCAGAACCCAATGACTGGCTCTTTTGGCCCTGAGAAACCCCTAAACTCTGGATTCTGTGGGTGGAGACTACAGCTCCCGAGATCTACTCAGCACCTAGGGCTGACCTGACAGGACCCCCCACTTCTCTCTGTGTCCTCCTTGGAACAGGACCTTGTCTTACCCCTTGGGTCTGGCCTCTGAGGGTACCTCACATTCAGGCCCACCCTGCCCTGTGACACCGGTGGTGACTTCATCATCTGCGCTCCCTTTTGCGTGGCAATGGCTTTGTCTGGCGCTGGAGCCCACAAGGGTCAGGCAGTCAACCAAGACAGCATCGGAGGCTCCTGGGACAAGCCAGACTCAGCCCACTCGGTCCTCATCATCTTGGAGACAGCAAGGGGATGAGGAGGATCCCGTTGTGGTCGAGGATGTAGCTGCAAACAGTAAGCTGGCTGTAGCTGGCTAAAGCAGGATAAGGCTTTGTTCAGAGATGTCGCCAAGCAGTTCCTACCTATGGCTCAGCCATCAGGGTCTGGCTTAGCCATGTAGACCTAAAGCAGATATATTGTGTTGGCCCCATGACATGTATACCAAGGCCACCGTGCCAGTCTGCTACCCTGGAGGAACCCAAGGCCTCCTTCAGGCATAGCCATCACGTCTCAAGGCTCCACATCCCATCTTTTATGGAAGGACCCAGAGCAGGTGACCACAGCCAGCCACAGAGGAGTCTGGGAATCCGCCTGGTAAAGCCAAAAAGGCGACCTTGGTAGCCATTTTTTATAGCTGGAGGAACGGAAGAGCCAAGGTCACACAGCTGTAAGGCGGATCCTGGGGCAGATCCTTCTTTGTTAACTCTGGAATCCACCAGTCTGGTAATCTCCAGTTTTGGCCTGGGAAGGTGGGGACCGTCCTGAAGACAAGAGCAATGTGCCGTGAGGGTATTGGGTGGCCATGAGAGAAGAAAACCCAGCTGCTTTCAAACACCCCACCACTGCAAAAGACCTGGGCAGAGCGCTTGCCGCGTCCCCCATCCCTAGGCCTGTTCGTGTTAGGGAACCATGGAGCAGGAAGGGTAAGTGACTTGCTGGAGGTTCTAGAATATACTTCAGTCTTCCAAAGGCAGCAGGACATAGACAATTGTACCAGGAAATATAAAATATGTCGGCACCATCCCACGCTAGGGCCAGCTAATTTCCGGGCCCCAGCGGTCTCACCGCCTCCATGGCTAGCCCCAGCAGCAACAGCGCATCTCGCGGTTTCCTGTCACAAATCCTGTAACCGGGTAAAAATCAAAACTCTTGAGGCTTGTAATTTATCAATCAGATTTGTATCAGTAAATTCTCACCCCCACAAAAATGTCCACACAACACACTCAGAGCCAATCGATGTTGATATAAACGGCCCACTAGATAAGACAGATTGTACTATAATTATCCAGCCCTTATGAGATATTCATGGCTACCTGTGACTGTTTAAAGCCACATGGAGCTAGGTTGTCCTTCTCTTCCTCCATCTTCCTCTCTCCTCCTCTCCTCACTCTCTTTCTCCTCCCCGCCCCACCTGTAAGTCCTGCTTACTCCTCACCCAGTGATTGGTCCCCTGAAATCTTTATTCATTAGGGCAAGGTCCTCACCACAGAAAACGGCACAAACTTCCCCCAAGCCTCTGCCTCATGGAGGCCCTAATGATGGGCTGGATTTCAATTAAAATGACGACATGTGGCTGAGGCAGCGGAGTGAGTCCCTAACATCCAGGTCCAACCTCCTAGTGGACATGGCGGCATGGTGTTGTCATAGCCCATGCAAGGAAGCTGCAGATTTGGTGTCTACGAGATCAAAGTCCCACCCTGAAACTTCTCACCAAAGCAGGAAGCCCTATTGCCCATGTGTGCATCCATAGTTGGAAGACCCACCCCGGGGATCGGTCTTTCAGCTGTGTGACCTTGGTTCCTCATTTCTCCATCTGTAAAATGGCTACTGAAGTCTCCTCTTCCATCGTTACCTCTGGAATTGTCCAGCGGATCAAGTAGGCCTGTGACATACCACAGAAGGGCCAGCCATGCTGGCGGGGGCGGCTTCCCCTTCATCCATCGGATTCCGTGTCAGTAACTTTCTAAAGGTCCTCTGTGGCAATGGAAGATAGAATTCGTGATTTGCTAGCAGCCGCATCCCTGCAGGTTTCTAAGGCCGCAGAAGCCGGCTCTGGCCTTCCCAGTTGGAGCCAACTCTTTAGGCTGTTAGTGAATTGAGAGCCTTCTCCGGCCTTCAACAGAGCCACCCGTGGAGAGCCATTAGCGGACACTGTGAAGATCAGTGGCCACAGGCTGTCCGCCTCAGCCAGCCTGCGTGGAGACAGCAGCAAAGACCTCTAAGCAAGCATTGTTCTTGGGTGACCCACAGACTGCGCTGATCCCACAGTGTCACTTCAGAGCAGGAAGTCAGGAGGGGAGGGGCCGTCTAGTGCCCAGAGGCTGCCTGCCTGTGGAACTTTAGGGAGGAGCTTTGATCGGGCGGCCAGGGCAGGCAGCAGCTGTGGACGACTTTGATGAGACATTTATTCATTTGCCAGATCTCTTCTAAGTGAGTACAGAGTTCCACGAAAAGCTTCAGATGCCGGAGCCAGAAAGGGCTCATTCTCAGGCCCTAAGTCTAGTAGGTAACACGATGCTGAGAGCTGGCGACAGAAACCCGCACCGGCTTTTCCCTTTCCCTCTTGTTGGGAGAAACTTGAACTTGTTCAGGTGGTCCAAGGCTAGCTCAAGGTGGGTGACTCCCATTTCTCAATTTGGCCCCTGGACCTGCAACTTCAGGATCCCCGTGCAACTAGTGAAGAAGGCAGGTCCTGACTCCTGCAACAGGCCCACTGCTGAGCCATCTCCCCTGACCCCTCCACCCACAGCTCCCCCAGCTTCCTCTTGGTCACATTTAACAAGCAGGAGAGGGTTGGATAAGACTCTGTCACTGTTGGGATGCACACGCAGATATTAACACTGGGGGCACAGGGTATGTGTTAGAGAGGGCTTCTGGGATGGATCCCGTGTCTGCCATCTGTCAGGTACTGTAGCTTCTGAAGTCACTTTCCCTCTCAGTCACATGAATGCCAGCAGCAATGGAAGCCATAGAGTTTTCTCTTTAGGGCAGTTAGCCTCTTTGGCATGGATTCACGCCTAGACCACTCACAAGAGTCAGGGGATTGCTAGATGTCACTGGCATAGTGACACGTCATAGCCCAGCTTGGGGCTAGGAACCTTGATGGTGTCCTCTAAGCCACCATGGGGCTGTGCAGGATGTGGGAGAGCCTGGTTAGGTGTCTGTTGTGCCAGAAGGTGCATAGGGGTGTAACAGAAGGCAGTCTCTTGGGGAGGCCTGTGAGGTATCCTTAGGCAAGCAGTTGGCACTGAGAGGATCTATGCCTACCACTCTCTGCCCTGAGAGCTTTGGAACACAGTGTCCAGGAAAGCCTGCTCCACTGCGCACGGGCCCTGAGCATAAGACTCGCCACCCTGGGCACACAGCCACCAAGAGCCAGGACTTGTAGCAGGCTTGCCTCTGAGCTCAGCAGGGCGTGGCTGGCTCCTTGAGTCAGTTTTCTGCCAAACCTGTCTGTTCCAGTCATGCTCAGAATGGCAAACACCTCACAAAGGAGCGAGCCCCGGGGTGACTACAGCCTGATGACAGAGGAGAGGCTCTGCTTGTGACAAGCCACGTTGTTGAGAAAGATTTGACAGAACAGAAACATCTGGAACAACGCAGCCTGATGCTGTCACCACAGGACACAGGCAATGACGTGCATCAAATGCAGCTACTGGGTGGAGGCTGACTTTCCGATTTGTTTAATTCTCGTGAAATGATCAAAAAGGGGTGTGGGGGGGCGTGGTTCAGCCGCTGTAGAACTTTTGAATTGAGTTTGGCGTTGTTTTTCCAAATGGCAGTTTCTGAGGTCTCAATGCCGGGCATGTGGACCAGAGCACGGTGTGGTGTTAGAGCGTTTGCCTAGCATGTGCTAGACCCTGGTTCCACCACGAGCACCGGGAACAAAATCGGCCAGAGGCACATGACATCTGATGGATTCTGGGTCCTCTGGAAAAGCAGCCCGAGGACCAGCCCGCTGTGGTTGGTGCCCTAGGTGAAGTCCCAAGCTCCCTGGACTAGTCTGGTTCAATGTCCCTGTGTCCGTTGGCTGAAGGGAGCAGTGCTTTTTGGGGGACAGAGGTATCCTGTCTTGTTGTCTGGGATGCTTCTGTGTTCCTCTTCCAACCACCAAGAGACAGAGCCCAGTCAGTGAGCAGTGATCTAGCACTAGTGGTCAGGACTGGCTTGCACCCGGGACACCAGCTCAGCTATTTCATCTGCAGTTGTTGCTCTAGTGAACTGGTCCTCCTCAGTCCAATCCAGCTCACCCAGGAGCTGAAGTTCCCAGAAGGCCATCTATCCACACTTAGGGAGGGCTAAGAGAGTCTGGGTACCTGGAGCCTCAGAGCTCCAGTGTCAGCACACGGGGGCCCGGATGGATTGTGTCCGCCAGCCTACAGGCGGTTGTGCAATCATCCTTGAGGCTAAGGAAGAGAGATTTTGCAGGCCCCGGAGATGTGGCTTTGTGCTCTGTAGCTTTGCTTCTAATCGATCTCAAGAGACAAGCCGTCAAACTGTCAATTATCCCTAAAGGGAGTAGAGAGCAGTATGAGGAAGGGAGGTGGCCCTTGCTTCCGCTGTGACTTGTCTGTATGACACCACGGCCAAGGTGTCCAGACTGGGACAAAAGCCGCCAGGTTCAAACCCCAGGCCAGACCTGCTGACTTGCAACCGGTTGCTTTGATGTACACAGCTTCCTAACTGCTGTGGACAGTTTATCTCGGCCACAGACTGCCATGGTTGTGGAGTTTCTCCTCTGTGTGCTCTTTGATCGCCAGGCCCAGAAGAAGCATCATTCCTTGCTCTGTTGTCCTCATTCCTATGAGCTCCCTCCTTCCCCTCTCTCTCCCTTTCTGGCTGCTTCTCTTCCTCCTTGTGGGTAATGGCTATTTCATTCCTGGGGGCAGGTGGCAGATGGGACAGGGACACTCTTCTGGACGCCTCCCAGTCTGTATCCCTGCCACAGTAACACAGTCTAATAGTCTTGCCGGACTATTGCAGAACACGGCGAGGGATCAGCTGGGTTGGACGAGACCTTTTGTGGGCAGATAAAAAGCAAATCTAGAAAGCAGGAAGCTTTGCCAGGGGCCTGGGAGCCTCCATATGCCAGGGTCCCGGTCTCACTGTTGGTCAGTTTATCCAATCAACACGTATCAGAGAGACTCTGTGCACAGAGTGTGCAGGAACAACAGAGGTGGCCTGTGTGAGTCCCCGTTTAGGTAGAGACAGGAAGTGAACAGTTAAATGAGTGACCCTCGTTCACTTGAAATGTGAAGTGAAGTGATGAACTGGCGAAGGGGAGGAACTCAGGTTTGGAAGATGGCCCTCTGCAAAGAGACAATGTTTTATTTGAGATTTGAGTGAAGGCAAGGAATCTACCAAGGGGCGTGTGTGGGGGAGGGGACTAGTGAGAACCTCCTTTTATTTAATACAATCCTGGACCTCCTAGCCTAAGCAATTAGGCAAGAAAACGGAATCACTCACGTGCAGAATGGGAAGGAAAAGGTGTAAGTGTCTGCTCTTTGATGATGTGATTCTATACGCAGAAAGCCTTCGTTCCACTTATTAAAGCAAATAAATCTATTACAGCTAAGAAACAAATTCAGCAAAACTGTGGAATAGAGAATCAACATGCGCATGCACACGCATACATGCACGCACACGTGCTCACACACACACACACACACTGATGGAATATTTCTAAGGAGGGACGGTTTGCACTAAAACCAAAAATTGTACTGAGAGGCTAAAGACGACACTTCGAACACCCAGATGTCCTGCGTTTGCTCATGCGTAGGAGGACACAGCATGAGAAAGCTCACACTCCCTGACTTAGGGTACAGATTCAGAACGTGCCCTGCCAAAATCCCCGATGTGCTTTGCAGAAACAGAAAAACGAAATCCATCCTAAACTTTATAGAGAATCTCATGCAACCTCCAAAGTTGAGCTTAAGACAAAAGCCAAAGGCCCCGGGCCTCTCTGCTCTCAAACTTACAGCAAAGCCGTCGTGACACAAACGACCCTGTGAGGTAGGCTTAAGGTAGGTGTGTGTGTTTGTGCACGTGCACGCACACGAGTGTGTCTAGAAACGGGCTCAAACTGGGCTACAGAAGGATTTCTGGTCGTCAGACAGAAACCAGCTCCCATCCCGGGAGTGCCCGGGCACTCCCCTCTGCCAGTGAGTCATTTCCCTCGCCTCTGGTCTCTGGCAGAAGGTGGCCCCTGACACCTGTGGTTGCCCATCAAAGCCCATGCTGCCTCCTCTGAGCTCACTCAGTCCCACAGCTACTTGTAAGTCCACCTTGCCTCTTAGGCTTCCCTCCTCCCTGACACTTGTTTTCTTTTCAGAGGCAAGGCAAAGCTTCTCCCCCTTCTTCTGCTATCCTGTTCCCCCTTTCTAGCCCCCTACTATGTTTGTTCTCTCTCTCTCTCTCTCTCTCTCTCTCTCTCTCTCTCTCTCTCTCTCTCTCTCTAGCACCCCAACCCCCGCTGCCCTCCCTCCATCTTGCAGATAATCCTGGCCATGTTCCCTCGGCTTCCTTTTCTCTCTGGTCTGAACTCTTCCAGATGACTCTGGATATTTTCCTGCTTACGCATCCACAGTAGAAACCTTCCTCTTAACCATACCATGGAGCCCGTGAGTGCCTCCCCACAGCACCTTCCAGAACCTTCCATCTCCTCTTATCTGTTCCCTATCCCCTCTTGGGTGGCTCTGTCTCACACCCTCCCCAGGGCTGCTGTCATAGCTCCTCCTGCCTGAGTGACCAGTCTTTCTTCCTCTGGGCATCTTGGGCCATCTGACAAGGGCTTCTTTCAGCTATAGGCTATGGTGTCTCCTCTGATTGGCTTGCTGTTCATGAGTGGCCCTCCTGGAAATAAATTCCCACGCAGCCAGACAGGTTGTGAATCTAGAAGTCAGTTGTCTCCTGCTTGCCCAGTGCTAAAAACAGCCCGGCCTCCTGATGGCTGCACCTGTGGATGGAGGAGAGGTGTATTTTTAGCAGGCAGTAGACGGCACAGCACCAGAGCCCAGATCAGCACTTCCTGCCGTGGCTGGAGCCTCCAGTCATACTCTGAACCACTGCCCAATGTCTCCTCAGGTCAGCACTGCCTCAGGTGCCCAGCTAGAAGTCTGTCTGTTTGTAGATGTCGACCCCATGGCTGCTTGTGGCCCTATCCCCTTCCTATCTGTAGAACCTTTGATCCCACCAGAGCCAGACTCTCTTACCCAGCCAGCCTGGCTAGTGTGGTAAACAGGCCCTGGCACACTGGTGTGGGACGTAAGGCCATCTTTCCCACTGGTGGCTGAGCTTCTCAGTTCTTCTGGGTGTCCTCAGTGTCCCTCCTCCATGTGTGTGTCAGTGTGTGGTGGTGGGGGGTACCAGTGGCCTCTACTGTATCAAAGACTATATCTCCCAGCCATTAAAATGTAGCCACTTGAGTACAAGTATTGTCTCTTTTTCTGTTTTCATTGGCTGGGAACCAACGTTCCTCCCTCCCCCAATCTGGGAGAAAAATGGCAACTGTATCAAAACTCGGAGGATAAAATAGCTGGAGTTGGGGCCCCATTTTCCCTACCTATAAACAGGAGAGTAGTTATGCCCAAGTGCTCTCTGGAAATGCTTTCTAGAAGCTGGGATTCTTTCCCGTGCTAAGATGGAGAAAATTCAACACCAGCGGTCTAAGGCAGAGGTAGAATTACAATTTGTGTGTAAGCCACTCAAGTGGCTACATTTTAAGCCTCGCCCGTGTACAAGACTGAGTGAGGTGCTATCTACAAGAAGGCCGTTTGGAACTTCTGCTCGCTACTTTCCTTGGCGAGATCCCTCCCAGGCAGCTCCCTTCACTTGTTTTGAACTTTCCCAAATTCCAAGTTCCAGGGTCCCAGAGCAGGTGCTTACTGGTGACACTGGAGCAACACACGGGGTTTGACTTTACAGAAGTCCTGGTCCCCAGACCCGGTCTGCCAACTCCAGTTTTAGGATGTGTTGCTTAGCAACCCCATCTTTTCTTCCCTCCCTCTCTAGACCTCACCTCCTCCTTCCAGCTCTCTAAGCACCCATGGCTTCCCAGGCTTATTTCAACCTTGGGCCATATGTTCCAAGCCCAGTGGCTTTGTGGGATCATCTCCCCAGACGGCAAGCAGTTCTGCCCCCCCAAGCAGTCTACATCCTAGTTGTAGGGTGTTCTTCCTACTTGCTCTGTGGTGGTCCTCCTGTGGATGCTTCCTGACTGACCGGTAATTCCACCACCTTATCAGTCGGCCTGGGAGCCCATGAGAGCAGCTCCCACTTCCTAGTCAAGAAGGCTGGGTCTCAGTTACTTGGTAGGGTGTTTGGGTGTGGGAGTGTCGGGGTGGGGCCTATAGTCTCTGGGTTGCATCTGGGGTCCACACTTCCAACCACGGCTCACTGTTCGCCAAATGAAAATGTCCTCTGGTCTCCTCTCTTCTTTCCCCATGTCCACTCATCCCTTGGATGATGGTTTGTTGGATATTTTTTTCTTATGTTTGTTTTGGTTGTCGCCAAGCCAGTTCCATTGAAAGGAAACTGCATCACCAGGGTAAATAGGAAGCCAGGGCCCACAACTCTGAGGTAACCATAGAAATGAAGACAGTTGGCCTGAACAGAGGAGCAGCACTTGCAGAAAGCCCCTCTTTCCTTTCTTAAGAGGGTGGTATGCTTGGCTTGACAATGTTAAGGGTACTTAAGTATCAAACTGAGGCAGAAAAGCGGAATAGAGCAGGGTTATCTCTATCGGGTCCTCTCAAGTTTGTTATTTGAGGCGCCTGGAGCAAGGCTGGGGATGGGAATGGGGTAGGGGCACACAGGGAGGAGAGAGGGCAAGGACTGCCTGGCCCACACAAACATAGAGAAGCCAGTGTCCTGTGAGGGAGGGTGGTGGAGGCTGTCAGAGAGGGGCCCCCATTCACCTCCAGCTAGGCGGGACAGCATTCTCACTTGTCTGGCAACGTGGCATCTGGCCTTCCTTCCTTAGCAGGTGCACGGTGCAGTCCTCCATGGCTAAACTTATGGGATAAAAGGAGACCCAGGATATCGGCGTGTTAAACCTACCTGTCCATCCCTCAGCAGGGTCCGCTGGCTAGCCCTGTGACAAAGACACAGTTTGGACAGTGGCCGTAGCTATTGTCTCCTGGGAGGTGCTCTGGATTGGATTTCAGAGCCCTTGTCAGCCTGAGGAGCACACCGACGTCCTGCCCTGAGATCTCACTACGTCCATGTCTGCTGGCCTGACTGACCCCATCGACTTCCTGTCTCTCAGCTCCTTCCCGTTGCTGGCAATTAGCATATTTCAAGCTCACAACAGAAAGGCCAATGTGTTGGGGTGTTGGGGGCCCTTGAACAGCAATCCAGACATCTTTCTTTGCACCACTGCAGAGAGGAGCCTGAGGTCAAAGCTTCTTAAATCACATATCCATCTCTGAAGGCTCCCAGGGCCCAAGGAGGATGAGTCCATTCATCTGGAATCAGGAAAGGGCGATGCTGCCACACAGAGGACTGTCCACTCAGGGGTGCTGAGAGCAGGAGGATAGGGCCCTGCTTGCCACAGAGGGACTTATGTATTGGAGGCAGGAGAGTGGGGATAGGCACAAACATGCCCCACAACATGGCAGAAATGAAGGTGTGGTCAATGGTGGGTTGTAGAAAACCAGTTCGGTGTATCTGTGTGCACATGTGTGTTTAGGCACACGCTTATGTGGAGGTCAGAGTTTAACACGAGGTGTCTTCCTCTTGTTCTCCACCTTGCTTTTTGAGATGTCATCTGGCACTTACTCTAGCCACCAGGCCCCAGGGATCCTCTCTCCTCTGCCTCTTCAGTGCTGGGATTACGGGGATATGATGACCATGCCTGACTTCTTCATGTAGGCGCATGGGATCCAGACTCATGCTGAGCCATCTCCCCAGCACGCCTTCAAAACTACATGGATTTATTTAACATGTGCACATACAGCATGGCACACATGTTGAAGCCAGAGGATAACTTTTGGGAGTTGGTTTTCTCTCCCTACCATGTAGGTCCCGGAGAGTGAACTTAGTTTACAAGGATTGAGAGGGTTGTAAGCACCTTCACCCGCTGAGCCATCTAACTGATCCAACCCCTTCCTAATTAAAAACAAAACAAAGCAAAACAACAACAAAACAAAAACAAAACAAAACAAAAAACCAACAAAACGAAACACCCAAACACAGTTATTTTAGGGGGGATATTCTTTTTTTTTTTTTTAGTTCAAAAGAAATCTTCATGAAATTTCAAACTGTTTGCACAGTCTGTGAGCTGATCAATATCACCTAACCTAAAATGGGGTATTAAAAAGTAGCCACATGGAAAGGGCTCTGTCTCAGAAGGGGTGGCTGGTTATCCAGGTGGACACACGTTTGTAAAACCTCGCTGAACCGGCCCCCTGTTTTGGGAGGGGTCCCAGGCATTGAGTTGGTGTGTGTGGGGGATGGGTTTGTAGATCCAGTGCTCAAGTTGGATGTACAAATGGGTGCTGTGCTCCCCTGTTGATCCATCATAAAGGCCATGTGGTAACTGTCATGTGGTGCTGGTTAGAGGGAAAAAAAAAAAAGACAAAAAGCCTCCATTCGTTCAGTACAGAGGTATCACTCTTCTGAGATAAGGTTTTTCTCTCTCTTTTCCCGGGTTTGTTTTTGTTATTGTTTGTGTCTTTTGAAAGCTGGGTCTCCTGTAGCTCAGCCTAGCCTCAGACTTGCTGTGCAGTCCAAGATGTCAGTGGCCTTGAGCTGCATTCAGCGGGATTTATAAGAGTATCCACAGCACCCAGGCCTCTGCAGCGCTGGGAATCGAAACCAGGGCCCTGTGTGTGCTCGGCAACTGTCTACTGAGTCCCGTTCCCATGCCTGCTTTTAAAGGAATCCTTTTTCTCTCTTTTAGGATAAGGTCTTTCTCACTCTGTAGCCCAGGGTAACTTTGAACTCAAGGCAATTCTTCTGCCTCAGCTCCCTCATACTACATGACAGGTAATAGCTACCACGCCCAGCTTCAGCCTGGTTTCAAACTCACCAGCCAAGAGGCTGCCTTGGCTTTGCCAAGTTCCGGAGTTTCAGGCACATGTCACCACCCCTGGCCAGAAGCAGTTTTCTTACTAATATTTTTGATCGGAGGGCTGGGTCATCCAGAGGGTCCATGGTCACTCTTAGAAGTCACAGTTAAAACAGGGACATCTAGGAAGCCGCAGACAGGGGAAGAGTTGACTGGGAAACCCAGAGACTGTCATCAAGCTGCAGCAAACTCAGAAGTGCACTTAGGGTTTCAAAGGACTCCAGAGGTTGAAGAGACTGTGGCAAAGGGTCTTAGCCTCCCTTCCCCTCCCACCCAGGAGAGATGATCAGGAGACAAGAGAGGGACAATCCATAAAGCTAAGAGCCACACCCAGGTACATGGTAGGGGTTTGCATCTCTCTCCCAAACAGAGGATTTCTGTTTCTGGAGCTGGAAGGCATGGAAACAGGGGAGTCAGACAGAGGTCCAGCAGGATTGAGGGGGCTCCGGAAGCTTCTAGGAGTGACCATGGACCCTCTGGATCACTTGCCTGAGGCAGCAGGCAGTGGACTCTTCCAGATGAGTTAGTATCTGCCCTTCCAGAATGGTAAGGTTCTCCCCTTCCCCCTCCCTCCCTCCCTCCTTCCCTTTCTCCCGTCCCCCACTCTTGCCCTCCTTGCCCTCCCTCTCTGAACTAACTCTCTCTCTCTCTCTCTCTCTCTCTCTCTCTCTCTCTCCCTCCCTCCCTCCCTCCCTCTCTCTCTCTCTCTCTCTCTCTCTCTCTCTCTCTCTCTCTCCCTCTCTCTCTCTCCATACAGGATCTCAGGTCGCTAAAGGCTGGCCCCCTTAAACTTGCTACGCAGAGGATAATCTTGAACTCTTGATCCCGATGCCTGTACCTCTCCAGTGCCGGGTGACAGGTGTGTGCTGGAGGAGATTTTGCAAATGTCAGGCAAGCGCTCTACCAGCCGAGCTACACACACAGTTCCTAGTGGCCCTGTGTCGCTGCTTCCTTCCCTCTGGGTTCTGCAGAGCCAAAATGAAATTTCAGAAGAGTGGATTTATGCCTCAAGTCCTATTGTAACAGAAGAAATCTGAGCTCTTGGTTCCCTTGGAGGCCAGCTGACGGGGATGCAGAGTGCAGAGGTCAGGAGAGGCAGGCCTGCCTGAGAAGACGTTGCCCAGAGCAACAACCTGGGGGAGGGGATTGGCTTAGACCGTCTTTGGCGGCCCTGGATAGACTCAGTGGAGGCCGGAAATCAGGAGCAAGCATTCGGGATCGGAGTTGATACCCTTAGGGGCTGGTGGCTCATTTTTGAAAAACTACTTTCCTGTCTTCAGTCAAAATAGCACCGTGTGTCGCAAGTATTGTGTATGAGGAATATAACAAAAGAACGCAGCTTATAGGACGGGTGTGGACACCCCAACCTGCCCCGGGAGAAGTCACATCACAGCAAACAGAGACCTTAAGAAGCCCTGCAGGACGGGCACGGGGCTTCCTTTCCAGCACATAGGAGCCCAGGTCTAGATGCCATTTGCTCATCCCAGCTGTCTTGAGTATTCCACACACCCGGCTTTTTATGAGCTGGAGTCTTTGAAAGGGGACCTGCCCGTGCTGGCAGGTTTCAATTTCATCTCGAGTCTCCTCTGCCTGGTAACAGAACCCCCAAGGCACAGGAAAGCGGCCACGGGCATCTGGGAAAGATTGGCGTGTGTGTTTTTAATCACCAGAGGAAAACCCAGCCGGGGAGTTGGCCAGCTGAACTGAGAGTTTGAGGGATGAGGCCAGCCGTGAGGGAGCAAAGTCTCATGGGTCCCAGAAACAGCTTTCCCCAGAGAACTCTGGACAAGTCCTGGGGGAGCAGCCAGCCCTGGCTGGCAGCACAGGGCTGGGCCAGTTTGTTTGTGCCTGAGAAGTGCTCCCTTCCACATCAGGAACAAAAACACCGTTTCCCATCTCTGTGTCTCTGTTTCTTCACCATCTCCTCTCTTTTCTCTTTATTCCTTTTCTCTTTCCCTTCTGATTTTTACCTTGGTGGGGGGAGAAATGTTGTGATTTCTGAAGACAAATTCTTCCTCATCCTCCCCTGTGAACTGCAGAGCAGAGAATTAATTTAGATTTTTTTTTGCCATGTCGAGGCCTCTCTCATTAAATGAATCCCATTGTCTCTTGGAAGCCCAGGCAAGTCAGCTTAATGACGCCTCCCTCCTTCCAGTCCTGAACAAACGTCTGGGTGCCTTCTGCCTCTCTCTGCCATAGTTTCCTTGGCAGGTTTCCAGTTTCCATTCTGTTGAGCCATGCTCTAGACTCCTCCCTCACCGGCCCGACCCACACACTAGACAGAGAAGCCTTCTTCTTCACCCCTTTCTGATGCCTTCTGGGCTTACTCCATTCTCACTGTCTCTGTTCCTACGGGCAGTGTGACCGTTTGGAGTTTTCAGATGACATGGAGCTGGGTTCCTCCTGTCCCCGACTTCAGTTTCTCTCTGCTGGGATAGAATGCGATGGTTGCAGGGAGAGGCAAATATTCCTGTACCTTTAGTCTGAATAAAGGGCGCACAAACACTTGTCAAAGGAACACGCGAGAAAGAGTCCCAAAGAGTCCTTTCACTTCTCGATATGGACCTGGATGAGGAAGTGGGCAGAGGAAAGATTTCACATCCTTTAGCAGTCGGGAAGACTTAAATGAAGTCAGAAGCTGGTCTGACATTGAAAAAAATAATCTCCATTAAAAAAAAAAAAAACTCTGGAGGGTGGATCTCAGACTGTGGCCGAGTGCTTCGTGGACATATGACCTCCTGAGTTCATGACCCCAGCATATCTAAGTCTGCAGGAAAATGAGCTGAGGCAGGCAGAGCTCACGGAAGTTTGGGTTATAAGGTTAGGAACCCCCTTCTCCTGGGTCGGTGCTCAGGCTGGATGATGGGGACTGTTCTGAAGGTTCATCGAGGCCATGTCTCAGGGTGGGGATGCTCCAGGAAGGTAATGGGGAGTGGGACTGTGGACTGTGCCTGGGATGTATAAAGACACAGAGGAGTGTTCAGGCGGTGTGGGCTCTGTATCAGTCAGCTTCAGCTGTGTAACAAAGTCCCCCCCATCCTTCAAATGTTGGTGGCTTTCACAAGCCTTTGAAACCTCCAGTTTCTCAGGGTTGGACTTCCGGGTGCTTGCTGAATGGCTCCAGGGCTTCAAGTCCATGCAGGCCTCGTGGGTGTTCTTAAAAGTGCCAGGGCAGGTCAGACTCTGAGCTTGCTCACTACCGGTCCCACATTCCCTTCCTCACCAAACAAGCCTCCCCAACCCTGCACATGGAATTTGCATTGTGTGGGAAGGGACATGGAGTCCAAGGCATGGGGGTCCCAGATAGGCCAGCTGCCACCAACTGGATACCTTTCTTTTATTAAAACGGAACTTAGAGGGGCTGAGGAGGTAGTTAAGCTTGAGAAATTCAGTTCCAGAACCCACATAAAAAGGCTGGGTGTGGCGGCATGCATGTGTAACCCCAGTGCTGGGGATGTGGAGATAGTTTTGGCTAACTGGTGAGCTCCAGGCCGAAGAAGTCTCAAAGGAGACAGACTGCATTTCTGAGGAAGACACCCGGAAGGACTGGGAAAATGAAGAGATGGTTCTGAGAGGTATGTTTCCCCACCTTGAATGTCCCTGCAAGCCTGGGTTGGTACCATGTGACATGCGTTTGCTGTTTTTAATTTTCTTCTCTTCAGGGTAGGAGACAAAGCCTCATTAACATGGTGCATTGAAGCAGGAAGCGAAGAGACGGTTAAATGACCTGAGAGGCTCTGTTTGCAGCCAAACAGGGTGGCGTTGCTACCCCAGCAGGGAGGCTTGGAGAGGCCAGGAGCAGCATATGGGGACCTGGCTGAACTTCAGTAGAGAAGGGGACCTGACAGCAGCTGCTGACAATGGGGAGCATGGCTGCACCTATCCTGTGGCCTCGCCATCCTTCCGAGGTCCTTGGCCAGTAGGGAAAGGAAGTCTCCAGAGCTCACCTTGCAGGACAAAAGGGCAGCTGCTGAGTGAGGCTGGGCCTTTGCTAAGTTACCACGTATTGTACGACACAGTGGGTTTTCAGGGTGGGCCTTGCCCTACGAGACTCCATCTTACGAAGAGCTTTGGACTCCATCTTGATGTGGGGGTGGATGACTGCAGGCCCTGGGTGGACCCCGAAATGGCATCATTTGCCAGGTACCACCCACCCAGACCAGACTGGTAAGTGACTTATCCCAGGAAATGAAAGGGAGCCACCTTACAAGTTTGTTAGGGTGAACTGAGACCGTAGGGGGCACATGAGCGTAGGGCGCATTGGGATCAGATCAGGAAGCCTGGGTATACCAGACAGAGGAAACCATGACTCCTTCTCACCTGACAGCTCAATGGCATGGCTCCACATCAGCCTCTCATACATACCTGTGCGTTCCTCAAGGACCAAAAGCAGAGAGCAGCCTGACTGTCCTGGAGCTCCATTCAGCTCAGCTCAGTCCCCTGATCCTGATGCAGCTTACTCGACTGCCTGCTTGTCCATCTGTCACCCACCTGGACACGAGCTTGCCATTTCATTCTCTGGACCTAGGTTTGTTCTTTTACTTCAGAGCTGGACAGCTTCACCCCAAACCCTGACTTCAGCAGTGGTGGCCCCTTCTAGCATTGGTGAGGTATGGAATCCTGTCTGTCTGTCTGTCTGTCTGTCTGTCTGTCTATCTATCTATCTATCTATCTATCTATCTATCTATCTATCTATCTATCTTTCTATCTTCTGTCAGTCTTAGTTAGGATTTTACAGCTGTAAACAGACACCATGACTAAGGCAACTCTTATAAGGACAATATTTAATTGGGGCTGGCTTACAGGTTCAGAGGTTCAGTCCAGTATCATCAAGGTAGGAGCATAGCAGCATCCAGGCAGGCATGGTGCAGGAGGAGCTGAGAGTTCTACATCTTCATCTGAAGGTTGCTAGGAGAATACTGGCTTCCAGGCAGCTAAGATGAGGGTCTTAAAGCTCACACCCATGGTACAACCACTCCAACAAGGCCACACCCACTCCAACAGGGCCACACCTTCTAATAGTGCCACTCCCTGGGCTGAGCATATACAAACCATCACACTATCTTTCTATCTGTAGCTGGACTTTTCACTCTCTTGTTGTGCTCTTTTTTTCTACCACCCTTCTCCATCCCTATTTTGCCTTTCCAAATCCCCAATGGTAGGTAGGAGAGAAAAAATGTCAGAGGGGAAAATAGTGGTCAATATCGCTAGACGACTTTCTGCTGATTAGGGGTATCGAGTTCCCTGGGACAAGTCTAATTTCTACTGCTTAACAAACAGCAACCAGCAGCATCCAGCCAGCAAACACTAAACGGCAACCAAAATCCAGCAACAACTGCAGCAACAGTGGCAGCAACAACAGTAATAGCAGCTACAACAACAACAACAACAATAACAACACCAGAAGCAACAGTGGCAACAACAGCAGCAACAGCGACAACAACAACAACAGCAGAAACAACAGCAGCAGCAGCAGCAACAGCAACAACAGCAACAGCAACAACAGCAGCAGCAACAACAGCAGCAGCAACAGCAGCAGCAACAACAATAGCAACAGCAACAACAACAGTAACAACAACAACAGCAGCAACAACAGCAGCAACAACAGCAACAGCAACAACAGCAGCAGCAAAAACAGCAACAGTAACAACAGCAGCAGCAACAACAACAACAGCAGCAACACCAACAACAATAGCAGCAGCAGCAACAGCAGCAACAACAGCAGCAGCAGCAGCAGCAGCAGAAGCAGCCACCACTATCTCTTGGGGCTCTGGCATTTTTATACCCTCCTAAGAGTCCCCAGAATTCCAAATGTAAACTATCTTCAGCTGGCAGAATCACACCCTTGCCAGAGCATAAGACACATCACAGTGAGCTGCTGTGGACAGTCTGAAGCAGCCCCATTATCTAATTATCTGATACCTAGAATTAAAACAAAAACATATTCATATTTCTGTTTCTAAAGAAACAAAAAATTCTCACTACACCCCTCTCTCTCTCCGTCTGTCTGTCTGTCTGCCTGCCTGCCTATCTATCTATCTATCTATCTATCTATCTATCTATCTATCTATCTATCTATCTATCTATCAATAGTTCCCTATTTATATATTCACCTGCATAACAGAAGAGGGCATCAGATCCCATTACAGATGGTTGTGAGCCACCATGTGGTTGCTGGGAATTGAACCCAGGACCTCTGTGAGTGCAGCCAGTGCTCTTAACCAGCAAACCACGTCTTTATTCCATGTTATCTTATGAACACAGACTCTCGGGCCACTTCTAAAGCATTCTGAATTCTACTACAGCCTCTTCAACCTGTATTCTCTCTGTAAAGATATGTAGTATAGATACAGATATACCTCCTCTGTGCCTTGTGCTATGTGATGTGAGAGCTAATATTAGTAATTAAGACCAGAACAAAAGAATTGACACTTGTCTCACCAGGTTACTAAGCTCGGTGCATTATAGGACAAACCACTCTCCTTGAAATAGCTAAATCTTGTGAACACTGCCATATGGCGCTCACAGTAATAACAGCAAAGGCCTCTCTGCAAGGTCGTGGCTGAGTGAGCTGTAGGGATATCAAGGGGACAGCGTCCCTGACTACACTGAGTGCCTGCCTCGTACGTAGGAGTTTCGCAAGACAGCAGCAGGTCTGGGCAGAGTGAGCAGTGAGATGCAATATGGTCCAGTCAAGGAGTCAGGACCATAGGGCACTGGAAGGTTTAACAGGAGGCCTGTGCCTGCCTTGTGGGATGTGGCCTTCAGGAAGTGAGGTGGAGACATGAGTGGCAAGTCTGTATCTCCCCAGCTCTGCCTCTCCAGTGCTGGAATTGCAGTTAGGCACTGTGATGCTCTTGGCTCCCTCAGTGAATATTTGGCTGAGCAGCCACTGGGTCACAACCACATTCTAGACATAGGAGACAACAAAGAGAAACTCTTGTGTAATACAAGGGATGGGAGCCAGGGCTTTGTGTATGCTGGGTGATCGCTCTACCTCTAGACTATGTCCCTGTACTTTTGAGAGGGGGCGGGAGGGAGAGAGCGAGTGAGCAGTAGAGATATCCATCCATCCATCCATCCATCCATCCATCCATCCTTCTTTCCATCCATCCATCCGTCCACCCTCCCACCCATCCATCGACCCACCCACCCATTCATCCATATATGCATACATACATATGCACACATAAGGGGGTGAGGGTGGTGCATGGCTGGCTCTGGGGGTCCAGGGCAGGAGCTATGGTGGAAGAAGACCTTCTTACAAAATTTAAGGGTTAATCAGAAGATGAAAAATAGACCCTTGGGGGACCTCGGCAACAAGGTGAGTTTACAGCCTGCCCCTTCGAGAACTGCCCTGGTCCCAGAGTGACTGAGGTGGTGAAGAGGGATGGGGGAGCTAGACTTCAGGGAAGAGCAGAGAGGAGATGGGGTTGAGGGGAGAACTTGGTGGCCACTGTGAGGTTTGAGATTTTCCAAGAGGCTGGAGAGTAGAGGGGGAGAGTAGTACTAGCACAGTAGCTATCCCTGGGGTGGAGAACTGGTCCTGTCTGGGTGTGCTCCAAGCTTGTTTTGCCTTTAAACGCACTCAGGCTTAGAGGACAGGTAGGAGGGACACTGGGTAGGCGGGGCAATGGGTAGGCGGGGCCTACCAGCTAGAGGGTGGGCAGAAGCTTAGACAAAGAAGTGGGAGTCAGAAGAAAGGATATCCCCGGAGCTGGCTGAGGCTACAGAAGTCTGCCCACCAAGTAGGACAGTCACACAGAGGTCCAGAAGCAGTAAATAACTCTACCGGGCATGCGCAGAGTCCTGCAGCACGGCTGGACCTGCGCCCAGAGACTCCTGTGTGGTGGCAAGTATGTCTCTAAACAGGTGCAGTAAGCTCGAGCGTGACAGTTCCTGTCAGCGGTTCCTTCCTCAGCCTCCCCGCCCCCAGCTCCTGTCTATGGCTGAGAGACAGTCCTCAGGATGTTCACAGCGGAGGAGTTCCTGAATGTCGTGAACGTATACCTTTGTGTGCTTAGTTCACGGAGTTAACTGTGGATCTGGAGATTATTCCTCATCGTGTGATTCTTTTCTTAACTGAGCTAACATTGGCGGTGGCAGGAAGGCCTGCCCTGTAGGGGGGCAGCAGCATTTCATAGGCTGGGCTCTGGATTGGATGGAAAGGAGGGAGCTGAGCACTGCAGCCATTGCTCTCTTGTTCCTGACCGGCTGCTCCAGTCCAAATGCCGGCTGCCATGCTTTCTCTGTGGTGATGGACTTGAGCCGAAAAAACCCTTCTCTCTTAAGCTACTTTTGTCTGGATATTTTAATCATAGCAACAGGAAAGAAACTAAGACCAGGGAGAGAGGGAGAGAGACACACAGAGAGAGAGAGAGAGAGAGAGAGAGAGAGAGAGAGAGAGAGAGAGAGAGAGGGAGAGAGAGAGAGAGACAGAGACAGACAGAGACAGAGACAGAGACAGACAGAGACACATATTGGCGGAGGATGGGGGCATTGCATGGCTTTGGGGATAAGGCCAGGAGCCGTGCTATATAGGCGTGACCCCCAGAGGTTACAGGAGGTCAGGAGACAGACTCTCCTAGGGAGCCCCAGGAGGAACACAGCCCATAAATCAATTCTAAACATCAGGTTCTGAGATATAAGGGCACGCCGTCGAATACGGTAGCATAGCAGCTGCAGAAATCCAACACGGATACCGTCTGTACTTTGCCCCACGCCCATGGAGCTGGCCCCTAAGTGCCGCTGTCTGGGCCCTTTGCCCTCTGACTCAGCTTTGCCCAGTCCACAGCCGGGCCTCAGAGATTCTCTAAGGAGTCACCTGTGTTCCTGGGCCAGGCAGGACAGTTTTGCTGAGTGTGGAGGCCCTCTCTGTCCTGTCAGGGCGGACTTGCAGACCAAGGCTCAGCGACACTCCCGTTCTGTTTTATGTTCCCTCGCTGGCACACCTCCTTCAGCTCTTTCTTTATAAAGTGACCCTCAGTTGATCCAGTTGGACGGTACCCTGCTTCCAGAAGGCTGGGATAAGGTTGATGTGTCTGCTAAGGTTGAGAACTCCGGGGTGGGGGCAGGGCATATCTTGAGAACTTGGGAACTTTGAAATGTGTCCAGGGCTCAGGGCCAAGGGCAGGGCTCTTGCGATGGCCCTGGAAATGAGTACATTTTACGAACACCTGAGCTCTCAGTGAGTTTTGGGCTGAGGATGGCACCTCAGCTGGCAGGCCAGGGTGCTGGTGGTGCCCCCTCTTCCCTCAGAGCAAACATTAGGATGTGACCAAAAC
Source organism: Rattus norvegicus (assembly GCF_021556685.1). Lineage (NCBI taxonomy): Eukaryota > Metazoa > Chordata > Mammalia > Rodentia > Muridae > Rattus > Rattus norvegicus. The sequence continues at coordinate 154,717,388 of NC_141536.1, forward strand.
TGTTAGGTCTCTGGCAGCCCTGCCAGACTATGCTGAGCCGTCCGTCCCCATATTCCGATCGAAGGGGGCAGGGCTCAGTGAAAAGCAGAGAAGAGAGTTTTCTAACTTAGGGTTCCTGACGTGAGGTTTAGGTTAAACAGAGGGCAAGGTTTAAACAGCTCCGCAGTCCTGGTTAAAGCATGATTCTGCCCATCACTGTCTCAGCTTCAGGCCCCCAGGATTGTTCTGAGACCTGCTAATAGTGCGTGGAATCTCTGTCTGAAAGGCAGATTCCTCTGGCTGGGGAATTCCTTCTTCACTGTGCATGGGATTCCTGGGGAAATTTAACTTCTTGGGGTTCCATTGCCTCAATAGTCTGATATGCAGAGAGAGGGACACAGTGCCTCTCTCCTGTCAGAACAGTTACAATGGGGCTAGTCTGTTCACAGCACATCCACCAGGCAAGGAGATCACAGAGTATCCTGGCCACCAACTGCTCCAACAAGGCTGATTTTCGCTCTGCCCTTTTCAGACTTGCGCTGGGTTCCTTTCCCAGGCAGTGGGAGATGGATGGTTTCATTACTTGCGGCTCTCAGCAATAAATCTCGCAGCTGCAGTACAGGCGAGCTCTTTCCCCAGGTTACCTCCTGTCCTGTGATTCATCACGCTTAATCTTTCCTTTACCTTTGAATCTGGGGGCTGGGGAGGAGCAGGGGCCCCGGGGACTGAGGGGCTGGTCACTCCTTGGAGGCTGAGGAGAGGGGACTGTCTGCTGACAGGGTCGCAGCTGGAGCTGGGCTGGAGCAATGGCAGCCTCGGTGTAAGGGAAGGGACTGTAAAGGGACCTTGGGGGAGCTCCACTCCTGGTTTGCCAAGAAAGTCTCCCAGACAAGAAGGGGGGAAAGCTGAACGCCAGACAGAAAGGAAGCAGCCGTAAAGTTCTCCGCCAGGGGACTGTGGAAGAATCTAATTCCCGATGAAATGTGTTCTTGTTTGTGTACAATTAATTTTCCTCCCAAATGAAGGGCTTTGTCTCTCACTCTGTGTTTCAATAGCAACCGTGCAATTAAGGCAGCGCGTGCAGTCTCTCCTCAGAAAGGGGCGACTTGGGGCTAACATGGTGGGAAGCAAACATTGCTTGGATTGGTTCCTGGTTCTAAGGAAACTAAAAAGAAAGCACAAAGGAAGGAAGAAAATACCTCCAAATAGAAACTTGGCCACACTGGGATGGCGTCACTGGAGAAATGGGGAAGTCCAGAGGATGGAGGCCAGGGACTCCTGCTCTCACTGCAGGAGACCTGGAGGAGAGCTCGGGGAGTCCCAGAATTTTTGGAAGCTAGAACCACCAGTTCAGTTGCCATGGGTTCAGGTAGGAGGCCCACGGGAGTGAAACAGGATACACTGTTTCTCCCTGTAAGTGCATTTTATCTGCTTAGTTAAGCTCAGAAAAAAAAAATACTTAGTCACTCTGAGGAGTTGGCCCTTTTACAACTGTTCTTGGAACTGAAGGAACTTGGCGTTTTCTTTTCCCAGTTTTCACATGTGCATGTGTATGTGTGTGTGCATGAGTGTGCACATGTGTGTGTACAAACGTGTATGTACCTGGAGGCCTGAGGTTGGGAATCTATCACCTTGATGGATCTTCCGCTTTGGCCATTGAGGCAGAGTCTCTTGTCGAACCTAGAACTCACTGGCATGGCAAGTTCTTGCCATTCAGCTTGCTCTGGACATCCCTGTCTGCCTTCAGAGGCTGCGGTTTTAGGAAGTCCACTGTTCTCATTTCTATTGGTTTCTGGGGATCAAGAGTCTGGTCTTCATGCTTGCATGCCAAAGGCTGCACTTTCCAATGCTGAGTTATCTCCCAAGCTCTATGGAACTCTTGACAGAACTATGTAATTCAGTGTGTGTGTGTGTGTATGTGTGTGGACATGTGCATGTGTTTGTGTGTGAAAACATGCATGTGTTTGTGTGTGCATGTATGCGTATATGTGTGTGCAAGTGTGAATGTGTGTGTGCACGTGTGCATGGTCATGTATGCACATGTATATGTGTGTCCACTCACAGAGGCCAAAGGTGAGTATCAGATAGATCCCTTGAAGCTGGAGTGACAGGCTTTGGTAAGCCCTTAATGTGGGCCCTGGAAATCTGGACTCTGGTCTCCTGATAGAGCAGGGAGTGCTCTTAATTGCTGAGCCCTCTCTCTAGCTTTTGACTGAACTTGTCGTGTATGCCTTATTGATTGGTATTTTTAAAAATGTCCTTACTGTTTCGTTTTGACACAGAGGTGGACGCAGCCCAGGCTGGTCTCACTCCACTCATCTTTCAATGTCTCTGGTTGATGATGGAAACTATCGCTCTGTGCACCCGTGTGTTCTCCATCTTCTACTGTCCCATGTGTGTGGGTTCCCCTCACACCTCAAGTGCATTCCTCTGTCAGCTTGTGAGGGCTTGTGGGATAGTGGGACTGACTGAAATGGTGAGGCTAGCCGGTTGCCATTCTCGTTGTATCTATGAAGTCCCTTGTCCCATGTTAACTAATGTGACTGTGGGAGACACATTAGGTAGCAGAGCTTCAAGGAAACCATCCAATGGTGAGGAGATAACCCAACTGGTAAAGGGTGAAAATATTGAGCAGAAATTTCAGAGACATGTGTGACCACTGAGCACAGGCACAGAGGCTCAGGCAAAATCACCTTGTGACAGACTACCTTCAAGAAAAAAATCACAGAGACAAACATCAGAGGTTTGCAGAGCACCCTAAGACACCTTGCATCATGGTGGTTCTCCAAGAGGCACCGCCACCATGAGCCAATAGTTTCAGTGTCTTTGGAGGCTAAGCCCTTACTCTATAGCCATATCCTGACCTCAGAAGCTAAGCAGGGTCAGCCTGGCTAGAACTTGGGTAGGAGAAAGCTGACTGAACTTCACTATGACCTGCGCACCTCCAGAAGAGTAGAACAGCTTCATTCAGAATAGGTTCAACTTGAGTCACCACAATGCCCATCAACATGGAGAGTGGATAGAAACAGAGGACAAGGCTGCTCACTGCAAGGAAGAGATAAGGTTGCTGACGAAACCATTGTGCACGGATCTCAAAGAGTATTATGCTAAGCGAAGAAGTCTGACACAATGCACCACTTCACTTGCATGGTGATTCTGGAACATTCAAAATTAAAATGACGTTGACGGATAGTGGTTTGCAGGGGCCGGGAAGATGGGCAGGAGGGGATTGTGTTTTCTCTGGTGATGGCATCTTTTAGATGGTGACTGTCACGGTGGTTATGAGGTTTCCTACACTTGTCAAAACTCATCAAAACGCTCACTTAAAGCCGCTGACTTCCACTGTCTGCAATTAAATTCCCATAAAGCTTATTTTTAAAAGTAGCTTTATGTCACTAACACTAATGGCAAATCACCACTCACTGCCAAAATAGCAGGCAACTGTAAAAACAAATACATATATTTTTAAAGGGTCAGAAAGGAAAACAGACAGCCCAGCTGTTGTGCGTGCCCGTGTCCCAGTCTGTGTTTGTGAGCTCCAAGACTCCAGCTGGGGGTCACATCTGCAGAGCCTTCCCCACCACACAGTAGACCACCCGAGCCGCGCTGGGGACCGTAAGGAGGAAGGTATTTTGAGTGGACATAACGTAGCATCAGTTTGGTGTGGGGAAGCTGTGGTATTACTCCATGACCATGCCAGCCTATGGCATCAGACAGCCAGGAACTGTGTTTGGTAAGACATGATTTCATCTGTGGCCCAGGCAAACACCAATGAATGCGTCATGTCTCCCAGACTTAGCACATGCTGCTCCCTGAGCTGGGATTGCCTTTCCTTCATATCTAAGATAATCAATACCTCCTTACCCTTGAGATTGGTGGTGTCTCGGTTTAAAAGTGCCCCCTCAGATGGGCCTTTTTCTAAAAGTAGCTTGGCGGCTGAGTGAATTTCTTGTGTGTATTTGTCCCCTGCCTCTGACTGACCAGAGGCCCCAGCAGGTTAGAGGCAAGCAGGTCCAGACTGCCCAATGTGGCTTCCCCAGAGCCCTCAGGGGTTCTGTCACCCGGCAGGCTGCTTCAGTTTTCCTTGGCTGCACACTAAATTACCCTGAACTTGGGATGTGTGGTGTCTGTGGATCAGGACAGAAGGTCTGATTTAGCCAGGCCCCCAAGTCAGAATCTCGAAGGCTTCAATCAGAGGGTGGGGGGAGGGCTCAGTGGGTAAAGCGTTTGCTGTGTAAGCATGTGGGCCTGAGTTTGTAGCCCTGGCACTGGAGAGGCAGAGACAGGCAGATTGCAGAGCCTCGCTGGCGGGACCACGGAGCCAAAACAGCGAGTTTCAGGTACAGTGAAGAAGCCTTGTCAATGTGGACAATGACAAAGAAAGACACCCAGACCTTTGGCTTCCATGTGTACATGAGTGGGTGAACACATCTGCTTGCATGTGCACACACACACACAAACTGTATATTCACACACAAAGATTGCAGGTAATATGTGGCGTGGCGCTATTCCACATTTCCAGAACTGTTGAAGAATTCATCACCCGTGACTGCTGACCTCTGAGCAGCCACAGTGTTTTTGTGTGTGCGAGTGTGTATGTGTGCATGCATGTGTTTGCATGTGTGTGTGTATGTGTGTGCAAGTACATACATGTGCATACATGCCTGTGTGTGCATGGGCACATGTGCACTAGAATGTGTGTGTGTGTGTGTGTGTGTGTGTGTGTGTGTGTGTGTGTGTTTGGGGGATGGATAGAGGTGTGGGCTGGGGAAGGGGCTGTGTAGGAGTGGATGTGGGGAGGCATCTCTGACTTTAAGAATCTCCCTTCAAGGAAGTTTTAAATTCTCTCTTTAAGCATTTACTGTTTAGGCTTGGTACATACAGCATAATCTCCCTATTAATTAACTCAGGGCCAACTGTTTGAAGAACCTTAATTACATCCCCCCAAAATCCCTTTACCTTTGCCCTGTCACGTGATCAACAGGATTTAGATCCTACTCGAGACACAAGTCCCACCTCCGAGTAAGGGGGAGAAATCTCAGGGTCCTTTGTAGAGGGCAGCCTGTCACTCTGGCTCTCGGTATCCTAGGGTGGACCGTCACCTGTGCTTCTGGCGCTCAGCTGCTGTCCTGCACCAGGAATTCTTTCTGTCCTGTATTGCCACCATCTTTGTCTGTTACCCTCTGAGACTGGCTCAGAGACCCCTGTCATTCCTGGTTTTCTTCCTGTCCAGTCTCTGATGATGTCAGGGTCTAACTTCCCTGATACTGGAGGCCAGGGCATCTCAGCCTGAGCCTCTTCTGGCCCAGACATGGCTGTGTATTTGAACACATGGAGTCATATGGAAGTTGTTTACTCTAAAGATACATTCTGGGTCTGTCTGTCTGTCTGTCTGTCTGTCTGTCTGCCTGTCTCTCTCTCCTCTCTCTCTCTCTTTCTCTCTCTCTCTCTCTCCTCTCTCTATCTCTCCTCTCTCTCTCCTCCCTCCTCTCTCTCTCTCTCTCCCTCTCTCCTCTCTCTCTCTCTCTCCTCTTTCTCTCTCTCTCCCCACCTCCAAGCATAACTAACATTAACAAACAAACAAGCACACTGGTGTGCATTCATGTGTCTTTGAATTCCTGCAGTTCCGTGATCCTATAAACGTGAAAAGCCCACCAGACGGGCAGGCACATGTCTATGGCCGGCTCGGCCTGCTGATAACGTCTCCTGTTTTGTTTTCTGTTTGCTGAGGCTTCTAAAAGGACACTCTCGGATGTCGTTGTGACCAGTAGTCCTGTTGGTAGCTGTGACTATAATAGGTTCTATTACAGCAGCCATACAACGAAGGGTTGGAAGAGCCCAGAAATTGCCCGGAGCACAACCCTAGTGTCAGGTGTCTCCAAATCTGGTCCTTCTGGTTGGATCAGAAGAAGGAAATGGACAGATCTTTGCTCCTTCCTCTGATGGAGAGGCTACTGGAATGACTAAGACTCTGAGGACTGGGGCTCCTGAGCGCTCTCCCCACTCCTGAAGGCAAGGGTTCCCTTGCTGCCCAGGTAGGATAAACAGGAAGGCAAGCCCCGTGGCTTACAGGACAGCCACAGTATCCCCGATTAGATCCAGGCCTGGAACTGTTGTCAGGGTAGCTGCAGATGGAGGCTGGGAAGCCATTTATGCTGTCTCTGGGTGCCAGTTGGAACCTTGGCACGGGTGCTGTCCATCAGGCTCACTGCTAAAGGGCCTTTGCCTGTGTGGCTGCATCTGTGAGGTGCACGTGTGTGGTATTGGCGCGCAGATGAAAATCAATTAATGACATGACCCTGAGACCTTGTTCCTGTCACGTGACAGGGTGAATCATATTGTTTGTGTTATATTGTCAAATTGGTTAGCAATCTCTCCCTGTCTCTCTCTCCCTCCCTTCCTCTCTGTCTCTCTCTCTGTCTTTCTCTCATGCAACGGAAGCTGGGGGAAACAGAATCAGATGACTCAGGGAACAGATATTGTGGCAAGGGCAAGTCTTCGACACTTTGTTCCTCACACTGAGACAGGCAGGGACAACAGATAATACATTCCAGGGCCTTCATGTGTTACCTGCTAAAAGCATGCTTTCAATAGCTTTGTCGAAACAAAACCAACCGACCAACCAACCAAAGAGACAAACAAAGAAAACCAAAAGAAAGAGAGCCTCATAGGGCAAAATGCTTACGAGTCTTGTCCAACTAGGGCACTCGCGACTGCTAAATTTCTATATGCTGTGCACACGATCAGCAAGACTTGCAGGATTGCTACTGAGCACAGATCTGAAGAAGCCCTCACTTTGCCCCTGCTTAGCTAAGGTAAGCCTCCCCCATCTCAGAGGTCACACAGAGCAGCAGGACAGCTGCCATGCAGATGGTGCCTCTGAGGTGAGGTTCATAATGCTTGCCTGGTTACCTTGCAGACACCCGAAGGTTGCTATTGCTTAAAGCGCCAGAGCTGTAAGAGCTGATGGGCAACCGAAAGGGGATAAACAGCCCAGGCACCTCTGCCTTTATGCCATCACTGCTGCCTTTGGCCCTTGAACCTTTGAATCGGACTCTGCTCTGTTCTACTCAGAGAAACATTTTGTTTCCAACAGCAACCAAAGTGGGTGTGGTCTGCCTCCTGTGGGAGCAGAGAGGTGGTTTTTGTCTCTATGTAGCAACTTTGTTCTTGGTTTTGTCTCTACAACTCCCGCCCCTTAGGTCCTCAGTTTTACCACAAGGCCCAGATTCATCTACAAGCACAGACTGTGGCCTCGCGATGGTGGTGTCATCTGCAAAGGCCACTTAGCTGATCCTGAATTAAACTCGCTCCCAATCAGCAGACAATAAAGATTGACCAGGGTAGGGGTGGGGATGGGGGAATAGGGAATGTGTCTGCATGGAGGGGTGTGTGTGTCTGCAAGAGGGTGAGGTGTCTGCACTAGAGAATCTTTTGAAACTGCGCTGTGACTGGCAAACAATCTCCAAACCTTAACCAAACATAGAGAAAAGGAAAAAAAATGAAAACAAAACAAAACAAAACGAAACAACAACAACAGCAACAAAAAACAAAAGCTTGGGGCTACAGAGGAGGTTCAGCATTAAGGTTCTGCTATTCCCAAAGTTGGAAGATTTCGTTGGGGACCCCTGCACCTGATTTCATTATATTAACCCCGAGTTGTCTTTGCTGCTCCTTCCATGAAGGGGTCTTTGCTGGAATGGAAAGGCACCTTGTTTATAAGAGGAGCGTGGGGTGAACTGGCCCCAACCCAGGGCCTAGAGTTGGAAGAGTAATGGAAGACAGGGATGGATCGCTGGGAAAACAAAACTCATCTGAGACCTGACAGGGAACCAACATTCCAGGGAGGGGACGGCATGTGCAAAGGTCCTGAGGTGCTGCAGAGCCTGCTCTGTCCAAGGAAGGAAGAGGCCAGAAGTGCTGGGATGGTGTGTGCTAGGAGATAGGTCCTGCTCTAGGGGCTCGGATGTAGAGCATTAGGATGTGTGCGGACGCAGGGGCTGCTGAGGCACCCTCTCTGGGGGTGAGAGGGAGGTGTGGACTAGGGATTTCTAGCTGTCTGTTTCTGCCAGGGACACAGAGATACTTAGCTTGTCTCTGCAAATGACTTCCTGGCCACTGCTATGTCCCTGCATGATGCTGAGAATGTTAGAGTTGTTGGGGGAGGGGAGAGAAACAGTCCTTCTGGCTACAACTGTATATCTAGGAGAGTTAATTATGTAACACCAATAACTCCCCGGGTCCAAACTCTGCATAGGGCGGATGAGGGGTGGGGGAGGAGTAGGAGAATTACAAAGTGCAAGTGAAACAGCAACAGGGATACTGTGGCTAATTAGGGGTGACAAGTGGTGGCCTAATTTCAAGGAGGCTCATTCTTCAGCCTGTCCCCTCCACTGGGCTACATGGCAAGACCTGCTGACGATTCCCTTAATTAAAGTTTATGTCTGTATTCTCAGCTTTCATTCTTACCAATGCAGTGATGTTGCCTCTGAACAATGCTTTTCTGCTCTGAAGAGCTGGATTTTTATCACCTTCCCTCTCCACCCAAGGAGGAACTGTCACCCAAGCCTCCTCAGGCCATCCATCGTCCTCGAAGGATCCATCCTGGGGCATCATCTGAAAATTATGGCTCCTGAGAAAGAATAAAAGACACTGTTCCCTGACAGGACGAGCTTCCCTCCTGCAGCGTCTAGAGCTTGCCTGTTGCCCCTGCTAATGACCTCTGTCCCCAATGTGGCCCTTTCTTTCTGCTACTTCTGGAGCCGTACTGTTGATGCTTTTTCTCTAGGTGTCTCTGAAGCCCTGAAGGGCCTCTCAGTTTGGCATGGCCCCCTTCCCTTCCCCAGCTCGCTCTCTTGATGCCCATGTGTGCGACTTGACAGCATTCCTGCCTTGCTGGCCACCTGCCCCACGCTGAGGAAGGACACTCTCAAGTTCCAGGTCCCTGGCAGGTCAACAGCACAATTTCAGATTCACAGACATCCTCTCCCTCCTGCATCAGGAAAATCGGAGCTTGGCGCTGCCTGAGAAGGAGCGGGTGATGTACGAACCTGTCTGCATGTGCCAGGTCCTGATCTGTGTCCCTGTGAATAAGAAGCCACTTAAGAGTGTCAAGCAATCAGGACCTGTCCCTCCTCCTGCCTTTGACCTTGCCTTAGCTTTTGTGGATTCTTTGTGGGGGTGATATGACAGAGCCCATGTAGTCAGATCAGCACCACCGAGGGGGAACATGGAGATGGTGTGGTCTGGTCCCTCCTCTCCAGCAGAGGATTCTGTGTTACCAGAGCGCTGCCCAGGGACCCTCGGGATCAGTGTTGACCAAGAGCTGGGCAAGGGTCAGAGACTCCTGGGACTTTGGGTCAGAGACTTCTATCAGCAGATGAAAGTCATCCAGGCAGAGCCTCCAGGTTCTGCCCCACACAATCCACTCTGCCCTCAATGAGCATCAAGTCAGTGGTGCACATGGTTTGTCTCCTTTCTGTGACCTACACCTGCTTTGAGCATGGGTCTGACCCCTGCTCTGTGCCCCAATGTTAAACACACAATCCTGGTGGCACTGCACAGGGTCATGTCCCAGTAGGAGAACCTGGGTCCTGGTGCATCTGAGATTCCCCCCTGGGGACATGTGAGAATGGCCACTGGCTTTTCTTGCCTCCTGTCCCTTACCGGCATGGTCACTTTCCAGAGTCATTTCCCCTGGCCTCCTGGTTGTGACATCTGGCCCCTTTGGCAGGTCCCGGGAACCTCACACTCACAATGTTACTGTCTACATGTTTTCTCTCTGTCTAGAACAGGAAACAGTGAGTCACTGTCCAGGCATTTTGTCCCAGATGTGACATGCAGGATCTTTTGACCAGCAACCACGAAAGTCAAGTGGAATAGCTGAGAACTGACAGGCCGTCCTACCCTAAACGGCCTCATAGTCCTCCCTGTCTGCTTTGATAGGCTCTGGGCAGGACCCCGAGGTTGAGGTCTGTAGCATAGGGTACCTTGAGACACACAAAGTCCCAAAGCATGAATGGCTACCTGGAAAGTTTCTTCAGGTGAAACAGAGACAATGGTACCTCCTGGAACCAAGCCCTCCCCACTCCCATCTACCCTTCTGGAACCCAAGAGTGGTTCTCTGGTTGGTAAAGGCCACAGCATGTCCTCCAGAGCCCCTCCTCATGACCACTATGGGCTTGCTGCTGGGGCGGCTGGGCAGTGGGTAGCACAATGCTTGCTGGGCAGTGCAGATCAAGGAAGGGTGTAAGTAACCCTGAGAAAGCCCTTCCCAACCCAGGGCCCTACAGGCCTGCAAGGGAGAGGACCCAGCAGAGACCAGAAATCTCATCAGCACCAGCAAGGCTGGCAGTAAGATGAGCGTGTGTGTGTGTGTGTGTGTGTGTGTGTGTGTGTGTGTGTGTGTGTGTAACATGCTAATTAATACTATCTTCTGAAGAGAGGGAGGGAGGTTGGTTTCTGACAGAGTTGTGAGGAGGATGGAGAGGAGCAAACCCTGGAGCAGACCCTGACGTGGCCCTGCCTCCTGCTACTGTCCCTTTGCTCTGACTCTGCATTCACCTGACCTGCTGAGGAGCCTGGACAAGCTCTCTTGATCACACCCGCTACCCTGGGCTGGCCCTTGCCCCATCGAGGAGGCCTAGGATGCTCCAGGACTTCTGCTCCTTCCTCTTCATACCCAACCCCTCCCTGGTGCCACACAGGCTGCCAGTGGTCTGGGACTGATTCCTTCTTCCTTGCCAACAGTGTCAGGGTGACATCAGTGGAATGAGAGCCCTGCTGGGCACATGGAGCAGCTGTTTCCATGGGACCCGCTGTCCTGAGCATGGAACCCCATGCCGGAGGCACAGTGAGGGCCAAAGGTGATTTGAAGACGGTCGCATTTATTGTGTACCTTGCAAACATATCTCTAGTTAGTTACTTCAGAACCTGCAAATTTTCAATTTTCTAGTAAAAAGATTTTATCATGAAAGATCCAGCCCCCAAAGCACTATCTTGTGACCTTTCAGTTAGAATTTAGAGCCTTAGAGATGGCCCGAGGGACCTGCCTTTTCTGTACAAAGACCCAGCTGTGTCGTGCCTTTCCACTCTAGAGGCAATTAACTGAGCATTCAGAGCTCACCGTGGGGCGGAGATGGGACCTGTCTGCCACCATCCCCTTCTCTATGCAGTCAAATGCTCTACCACTGAGCTATACCCCCCATCCGCTTCTCTATGAAGCTGACGATTTCTTCGCGTTTCTCCCTTCAAGTGGAGGAGTTGCAGGAGTGGTCTCCAGGGGCGTAGTCCATCTCCACTGACCCCCTGGCTTCCTGAGGCAGGGACACTGGTCTAGTACATGCTCTTCCCTGGTACCCTGAGGTTTTGGGTGAATGAAGAAAAGGAGGGAGGACAGAGGGTGGACTCCTCCTGGGGATGTGCCCCAGGATCCCAGCTTAGGGTGGAGATGCTGTGCCCTGGCCACCATAGCTTCTGTTTTTCCAACCTGGTCTCCCCACCCTGTGAAGAGCCTGATCTCACACACTGTCCCGGGGGCTGAGGACATTGGCTGTACATCAGCCCATCTGCGAGAATGTTCCTGGACACCCTACACTCCTTTTCTGGACAGTTGTAGGGTGTGTGAACAGGATGACTGTGGGCCCCAGGCTCCTTCTCCTTACAGAAAGTGGGTACACAAAGCCAGTTGTGGCTGAGTGTGCAGTGCGAGCCTAGAATGGGTGAGCCATGGATCTCCACACTACCGAGGGAGGGCAGGGTGCAGATGAAAGGGGCCCATGAACTAGCTTTTTCGGACCACACTAAGTCTTTAATTTTCTTAGTCCTGCTTTTAAAATCATGACGTAGGAACTGGAGAGATGGCTCAGTGGTTAAGAGCACTTGCTGCCCTTCCAGAGGACCTGGGTTCGACTCCCAAATACCCACACAAGGACTCACAACTGTCTGTAACTCCAGTTCTAGGGGATTGACTCCCTCTCCTGACCTCCTGCAGCACACATGTATGCGGTGCACACACACTCACACACACACTCACACACTCACACACAACACTCACACACATACACACACTCACACACATACACACACTCACACACACTCACACACGCAGGCAAAATATCAATACACGTAGAAAGTAAAGAAATAGAAAGCATTTAAAAAACCCAAACTACTATTTTGCTTCACTTAAATTTGAGATAAATTAATATAAAATTCACTCTGTAAAATAATACAATTGAAGTTATTTACTTTTTAAAAAGACAGATTCTCACTGTGTAACCCTGGCTGTCCTGGCCCTCACTATGTAGACCAGGCTAGCTTCTAACTCACAGAGATCTACCTGCCTCTTGAATGCTGGGATTAAAGGCAGGCACCAGCTCAGACACTGAGTGGTCATTAGCATTTGCGAGGTTTAAGTTCAACATAGCTTTTCTAATCGCGGAAGATATGTCACCCTGTGCCCACTGGGACTGCTCACCCACACCCAGGTGTCCTATGGGATCACTGATTTACTTCCCATTCCCATAGACATGGCTATTGTCTATTCCCATAGACAGAAGCACGTGACCATGTGCTAGTCTTTTTCACTTGGCATGAGGTTGAGTGTGACCCAGTCCTCCATCTCTTTTGGTTTTAAGTGAAGGGCATCTCTCTCTCTCTCTCTCTCTCTCTCTCTCTCTCTCTCTCTCTGCACGCAAACATCTCAAGTACCCTCACCCTCACCCCAACTGTCATCCACTTGGGGGTCAGGGATCCTGAGCTCAGTGGAGCAGAGTGAACCCAAGGCCCTTTGCACAGGCCGTCTGGAGTTTTGTAGCTGGGCTATGGCAGCCCACGTTGGCTGTCACCACCAACGCCATCGAGCAGAGACCTGGATTGAATCTCTAAACTGAGCTTTATTTTCAAAGTGTCATGAATAATACAGCTGCTGTTCGGATAATAAGAGATAACTAAATGCAAAATGATTCAGCAGAAAGGAAGCAGGTACAAGTCGCCCCCAGAAGGGCTTCATTAGGAGAGTTTAGGGTATCGTGGCCACGGACAGTCATGGAGAGGAAGAGTGAGCCTTCCAGTCTGGAAAGAAGCCTCATTAGGAGAGACATCAACACAGATGGCATGGTGGGGCCCTGCTGTCAGCTCAGAGAAGCAAAAGGAGTAGCTCATTTGCTATTGTTTGTTTGTTTATTTATTTATTTGAGGATCAAGTCCCACACCATGTGACTTAGCCTTCACGCCAGGAGTCACAGGCACTAGAAAAATGTTGTAATTCAAGGTTGTCTTGGGTCTGGGTCTAGAGGTGAGGATAGGGGTGGGGAGGGACCAGGCTTGAATCTCAAGAGGAAGGGAGACTTCAAGCTCTGTCCAGAGAGAGCTTCAGAGACAGGGGATGCTAGGAGAGCCAGCATGGGTGGCCTGATGTCTGTGCCTCAGCCTATCCGTTGGCCAGTGAGGATGCTCCTGGATACCCCACACTCCTTTCTTTGACAATTGTAGAGTGTGTGACCAGGATGACTCTCTGTGCAGAGCCTGTGATCTGAGACGACAGAGGAGGGACACTACGGTCTGCCTCACATCTCTCCAGTCATGTAAGAAGCGGGAACCGATGCAAGCAATCCTTCGAGAACTCTGCCTTGACCTTGTGGTCAGAGGTTAGCCTTGTCTCTGAGACTCACAGTGCTGGTGGCCTTTCCTGTGGCCCCCTCCATGGCCCTGCTTTACAGCCTCTCTACCTTTACATATTCCCAGGGCCACTGAGCCCTTTGCTCCTCCTGACCGTGTGCCGCCTAGGCTAGAGGCTAACTGGGAACTAGCACACGGTTGCGGGAGTTCACTGGCTACTTGCTGGGCAGACTTGTAGGTTCTCCTGTGCAGTGTGAGGTTCAAATGTGTCTCCATAACCGACTGAAAAACCGGCCCCACATGTCTCTGATTAATCCTTCCGTTTGAAGACAATAGGTCTTGAGACTGAGGTCGAGGAAGTGGAAGGGGAGGTGACAACTGGCTTGCCCTCATCACAGAAGCCCATGGTGCAATTCCTGTGACACCTGTGGACGTCCTTCCATGGACCAGCTAGAATCAGGCTTTTTATCACCTGTAACAAGTCTGAGGCTGGCTCTGTGGTAAGTCTCCCATCTGGTCCCTGCTGTTTGTTGCTACATTGCTCTGGGCTGGAGGGCTGGGTGTCAGGAGCCCCCATCCCCGCAGTGTTGCTTTTGAAGGTTGAGCGGCTAGGAGGCAAAGATGGAGACGCCCTCTTGGTGTTGCTGGACTTCCAGGTGTAGGTCAGATATACTTACCCAGAGCATCAGACCTAGAAAGAGATGTACTCAGAGGACAATGGCCTGCCTGTCTGGGACTCTGCTCTGTCTGGGACTCTCGGCCTGTAGCTCTGTGGGAACAGGACCGAGGACGGGGATGATGAATTCACGTTAGGAATCCCAGGAATCAGACTCTGGAGACCAGCGTCGGGGTGCAGAACTGAGTTTATTGAGCAGCATGTGAGCTTAGACACAGTGTTTGAGCCAATCCCAAGCCCCCAAACCCTGGGCCAATCATATCTCACCACACCATCACTGTGACCCAATGAGAGCCCCACCTGATGAGGTTACTCAGGAGCAGGTGTGATGGGTGCAGGAGCCTGAGGTGGCTCAGCCTGCATTCCACGTTTCCCTTCACAAGGTTGACCTCCACATCTTCCACACAGTTCAGTGCTGAAGCCTAGGGATTTTCAATGCTCTCTTCAGAGCTCTTCCTCCTGTGTGCTCTCGACACAAAAATGTCCTCTACTGTTCCTGGTCCCAAGATCCCCAGGTCCCAAGGTCCCCAGGTCCCCAGGGCTCTACCACCCTATATTTTGACAATCTTTCTACACACTTGGATCTGGACCATCACAGAACTGCATTGTTCTGAACAATTCCATTCCGCCCCACCCCGGGCGAGGTGGGCACCTTTGCTTTCTCCTTTGGCGGCTGAGTGAGCGTCTCAGGTCTTCCTCCTGCTCCTCAGGAGCTCTGTGACCAGTCAAATACCTCAGCCTCTCTGACCCTTCAAATTGGAAACATTGCCTAGTGTGCTTCCTCTAGTGTTCTGCTCGAACCCCTGAGAATATTCGACTTTCGCAGCAACCCTTCTACTTTGGCCTCGAAACCGCTGTCTGAAAAAGTTCTAATACCCCCACTCTACTCCCAGTACGCTTTTCTAGAAAGCAGGAAGGGTATTCTGGACCCACCAGCACTGGGCAGGTGCAGAAGGCCCTGGGCGTAGGCCAGCTCTGGTTTGCTGCCTGGAGCAGATGGTGCAGGGTTGGCAGTGGGGAACAAGCAAACAGATGGTGTTCTGAGACACCAAGAAGCCATCAGAGTGTCTCCAGTGTCCCTCAAAGATGCTGACCAAGACCCACTTCCTGGAGACCTCAGTGAAATCTATATTTTCTGCAAAGGGTCAATCAGGTTCGGATCCTGCCGTTCTCTCCTCTGGGAGTCTCTTCTTGTATTCACCCACAAAGCAGATCTGGCTTTACCTGGAAGTCCCAGTGACGTGAGGAGTTCCAAGAAAGCCTGACTGTGTGGATTAGTGGTACCTCCCTTCCTAGTAGACATCAGCTGTGGCCATCCTGTGCTAACAGACAGGACTCTAGTTTTATGTCAATTTGCCATAAGCTAGAGTTATCAGGAAGGAGAGAACCTCAGTTTTGAAAATGCTTCCATAAGAGATGCTGTAGGGCACTCTTTTGGGGAGGGCCCAGTCCATGGTGTGTGGGGTCATTCCTGAATTGGAGGTACTGGTTCTGTAAGAAAGCAGGCTGAGCAAGCCATGGCGAGCAAGCCAGTAAGCAGCATCTCTTCATGGCCTCTGCATCAGGTCCTGCCTCCAGGTTCCTGTCCTGACTTCCTTCACTGATGAACAGTGCTGGATGTGTAAGCTAAATAGACCCCTTCACTTTGGTCTTGGTGTTGTATCTCAGCAGTAGAATCCCTGACTAAGGCATCTATGCTAGGACACTACTTCACACACACACACACACACACACACACACACACACACACACACACACACACACACACGCAGCTACATCCCAGTCTGCTTTTCACTTTTTTACATAGTGACATGGCCTCAATTCAGCCTGTAACTCAGCAGCGTGGTCCTGAATTCAACATCACCTGCCTCCCGAGTGCTGGGAGCCTGGCTTGTCTTTCAGGGGTTCACACTTTACAGGGAGGAAAGCTAATGGGCAAATAAGTAGAAATTGCTCAATGATTTGTGGGTGCGTGCACGGCTGTTCTGAGGAACCGAGCATAGAGTAAGATAACTCCCAGGCATCGGGCAACAGGATTAGAATATGATGACGTAGCCAGGGCTAAGTCCAAGCGATAACAGGTGTGAGCTGCCTCAGAGTGCTTCGAGAGTCAGAATCTATCATAATTAGCCAAGGAAAGCCAGATTACCCAGGGGTGTGTGTAAGACGGTGAGCAGCCTGCATCTATTGAAGAGAGAAGAGCTGCTCACCAAAGGACAGGAGGCTCAGGAAAGGCAGAGGGCACGGCAAGAATCAGGCCTGGGCTGGCCAAAACCAGTCAGGACGGTATGTGACAGCCAAGAGGACACCCAGGCCAGCTAGGAGGGGATCACACGCCTCTTCCGAAGCCTAAAGCAGAAGTTAGTTTGAATATTCATGTGTAGCCCCGTGATAAGATCACGGAAAAGGAAACTCATAATTAAGTTTTTAAAGGTCATTCCTGCTGGCGTTCTCCAGCAGGCTGACTGCAAGGCTGACAGAGAACAGAAAAGGCTCTTGACTCACATGAGCAGAGAGGAGACCTCAATCTGAGAGACAACCACGTGTGAGATCCTTCTCCTAGGTGCTTGACTACTGTACTTCATGAGAAGCCGGATGAGTGGTCCCCCCCCACCACCAATGATCTGTCATGATGTCATCATTTCCATGGCAACTGAAAACGACCATTCACCCTGTGTGTGGGACTTGGAAGGTGGAGGCAGGAGGATCAGGAGTTCGAGGTCATCCTCAGCTACATAGTGAGTCTGAATCTAGCCTGGGCTACATGAGACTCTATCTTTGAAAACCGCCTAAGCCTGACAGAAATCGAGTATCAATAACTGTGTGCTTCAGTGATCAGCCCTAAATTTTGCATACTAGCACCCGGGCCCGATGAGGTTTGGATGGGAAATGTTTAGTGGGAGGAGGTGCGTCCCTGGGCTGCGGGGAATCACAGACATTACCTGCTTCAGGTTTGGCTCTTGGTTTCCTGGTCTAGTGAGGTCTGAGGAGTCCCAGCTACAGGCTCGGCCACCGTGAGCTCCACCACGACGTCCTGTCACATGATGGGCTGTGCCTTCTCGATGGTGAGCCACAGTCAAACCCTTCCTTCCTTCCTCCGTTACTTCTGCCATTTTTTTTCTTTTTTTCCTTTTTTCTTTTAGGCACAGAGGTGAGTAAAGCTGCTATATCTGGGTCCTGAGCAGCTGCCGCTGTGGTGTGGAAAACGTTTATATTTGTGGCGGTAAAAGAGTAGCCTGGTTTTAGGAAATTTGTAGAAGTGGTCCTGAGAAAATTAAGACCGGGTGTAACTAGTTCTACCCCCGCAGGTGATGACACTTCCTCGTAGTATTTTTGTCCGCCTCCCCCCACATAGGGGTGTGTGCAGGAGGCAGAGGGGCGGCCATGATGGGTACAGTAACAGATCTAACACTTTTATTTTCAACTGTAGCCCAGAATGACCATTTTCTGAGTTATTCTAGAATGATATCATAGTGTTTGTTCTTTTTTAAAGATTTATTTATTTTATGTATATGAGTACACCATTGCTGTGTTCAGACGCACCAGAAGAGGGCATCGGATCCCATTACAGATGATTGTGAGCCACCACGTAGTTGCTGGGAATTGAACTCAGGACCTCTGGAAGAACAGTCAGTGCTCTTAATCACTGAGCCATCTCTCTAGCCCCAGATCATAATTTTTTAAAGAGACCAACAAGTCCCCAGTGTCCTCTGATCCACGATCTCTTTCTTTGCTCCCGTGGCTTCCATAGTTGTAATGTTACTAGTTGTGCTTTACAAACAACACTGTGATGGACATCTGTACAGCCTCAGGGCCGAGTGACTTCCTATCTCTGTGTGGACACACACACATGTGTTTCCATAGACACGCATGTGCATGTGGAGGCTAGAGTGAGTTTCTCTCTGTGTGTGTGTGTGTGTGCACACACACACGCATGTGTTTCCATAGACACGCATGTGCTTGTGGAGGCTAGAGTGAGTTTCTCTCTTTTTCTGTGTATGCACACACGTGCACATGTGTTTTCATAGACATGTGTGTGCATGTGGAGGCTAGAGTGAGTTTCTCTGTGTGTGTGTGCACACACATGCATGTGTTTTCATAGACACATGTGTGCATGTAGAGCCTAGAGTGAGTTTCTCTGTGTGTGTGTGCACACACATGCATGTGTTTTCATATACATGCATGTTTATGTTTGTGTGTGTGGGTTTCTGTGTGTGTGTGTGTGTACACATGCGTGTGTTTTCATAGACACATGTGTGCATGTGGAGGCTAGAGTGAGTTTCTCTCTTTCTCTCTCTCTCTTTCTCTGTGCACACACACATGCATGTGTTTTCATAGACACTTGTGTGCATGTAGAAGCTAGAAGTCAACCTTGGTTATCGTTTTTCAGAAGCTCTCCTCTACCTTTGGTTTTCTATGTCTCCCTCTGGGATCTGGAGCTTGCCAATTAGTCTACACTAGCTGCCCAGGGATCTGCAGACATCCTCCTGTCTCAGCCTCCCCAACACTAGGATTATGGGTGTGTGCTGCCACGCTCAGCCTTTCCGTGGTGCTGGGGAGAGAACTCAGGTCCTCATGCTTGTGGAGCAAGCACCTCACTGAACAAGGCGCCTCCACTCCCCTCCTTCATCTCCTTTTCCTCTCTCTCTCTCTCTCTCTCTCTCTCTCTCTCTCTCTCTCTCTCTATCCTGACACAGGGTCTTACACAGCCCAGGCTGCCCTCCTACCTACAGTTTTCCTGTCTCTACTCACCAACTGCTGAAGTGTGAACCACCTTAGCCCTTGAGACCTTACCTGAATGGGAATCTTATAACAGCCAGGGCCACCAGGTGAGTCAGGAGTAAGAACCTTCCAGACTCTTGATGAGGAGCCCACCACGCTGCTTCCAGAGCCAGGTCTCACCATCCCGAGGGCTCGAAGTGTCTCACAGTCCGATGGCTTTGCTAGTTTGATCTGATAAATTTTGTAGCTCGGTTCCAGAGATGCCGTTGCAGGAAGTGGCCCCTTGCTTTCACTCTCTAGGGAACAGATGGGAACTTGTCTTGAAGCCATCAAAGTACAGAGAATAAAAGACAGTCGGTGTGTTCCAGACTCAGTGGCCGCAGCTGCTCTGTGACAAACTCAAGCATGGCCCTGCTTGGGACTCAGAAGTTGGTCTTTGGCTCTTGGCAATTCTGGGATGGAGTCTGAGGTGGCAGGAGGCTAGCATGTGGCTTCCGGGTATCCCAGACTCACCCTGGCAGCCTCCCAAGTGCTGCGGGCCCAGGCATGTCAACAGCACTGTGTCTGTGGCCCCCCTTTGTTTCCATCTCATC
The DNA here is from genome assembly GCF_021556685.1 of Rattus norvegicus. Lineage (NCBI taxonomy): Eukaryota > Metazoa > Chordata > Mammalia > Rodentia > Muridae > Rattus > Rattus norvegicus. The sequence goes on from NC_141536.1 coordinate 154,736,975, forward strand.
CCTGGTTCTGCAGCCCCTACCCCATGGTTGTCCCAAATGTCCCAAACCTATTTCATGGCTCTCAGGAGGCCGATTAGAGCTGTTCCCATTTCTGTTTTAATCGGTTTAATCCAGGCATCAGGCTGGGCCCTGGACCTGCTGCAATTTACCGTTTTGATCACAACCCCTTCATCCCACTCCGGCAACAGTGGAATCCAAGTGGCTGCTCAGCAGGGCTGGGGCCTGAGTCTCCCAGTCTCATTTCAGGGAGCTGATGCGTGACATCACCCTGCAGATGTGGGAATCTAATCTCTTCTGAGATGACTTTTGCTAGGGACAGATGTGTATGTGTATGTGTGTGTGTGTGTGTGTGTGTGTGTGTGTGTTTATGTGTTTGTGTGTGTATGAGTGTGTGTGAGTGTATGTGTCTTTCTGTGTCTGTGTGTGAGTGTGTGTGAGTGTGTGTGTGTGTGTCTGTGTGAGTGCGTGTGTGAGTGTCTCTGTGTGTGTGAGTGTGTGTGTGTGTGTGTGTGTGTGTGTGTGTGACCCAGGCAGGGAGGGATGCTCTCTGTAATCCATTTGTCAGCACCAGAGGCCTTGCAGGTGGATATGCAAATTGACCCAACTGCCAACACTCCCGGCTGCGGCTGCAGGAGGGCAGAGCCCGAGAGCCCTCAAGGTCACAGTGGGCAGGAGGCTCGGGACAAAAGAGGGGCAGTTGGTGACCTGACAGTTGGCAGGAGATGTTGGGAGGTGGAATCTCAGCCAAGAACCCAAGTCACAATGCCAGGGCCTGAGCACTGCCTCAGTCTGCTCCACATCCCCACAGGTCTCCATGACCCGTCTTGGAGGGCTCTTCTTATTCTCAGTGCTTCAGAGGTCCCGAAGTCTTTTTGGGGCTTCCCAGAGCTCCTTAGTTGTCTCACAATGTTCCAGTAGAACACTCCTAGAACACTGGGCTTGTGCCCTGCCCCCAGGTCATGGTTGTGGGGTCACTGATCAGGTTCCCAGCTGGCAGGTGACGGACTCCAGTCCCAAGGCAGAAAGAGGGGGAGTATGCAGAGGTAGGAGCAGAAGTCCTGGAGCATCCTGGGCCTCCTTGCTGGTGCAAGGGCCAGCCCAGCATAGCAGGTATGATCAAGAGAGCTTGCCCGGCTCCTCAGCAGGTCAAGTGAATGCAGAATCAGAGCAAAAGGAAGGGTTACCCTCTCAGTAGGCAGGGCCACGTCAGGGTCTGCTCTGGGGTCTTTTCCTCTCCATCCTCCTCACAACTCTGTCAGAAACCAACCTCCCTCCCTTTCTTCAGAAGATAGTATTGATTATCGTGCTGTGCACACATGCCCACATATGTGCACAATACATACACACTCGTGCAAACACATACATGTACACACCTACTCATATACATTCACATACACACTCATTGCACATATATACAGACACATACATTCAAGCATACACACACTCACACATATACACACATACTCATACACACACTTACACACACTCACACTCACAAGCACACATACAGTCACATGCACACACACACACTCACCATACACATATGCACACACTCTCTCACACACACCTACACACATTCACCATACACATATACACACACTCTCTCACACACACCTACACACATTCACCATGCACATCCTACACACACTCACCATACACATATGCACACACTCCCTCACACACACCTACACACACTCACCATGCACATCCTACACACACTCACCATACACATATGCACACACTCGCTCACACACACCTACACACACTCTCACACACATGCATGTGCGCGCACACTTATGCACACACCCTAAAACACAAACAAGCTTACCGTTTTTCGCTTGTCCTCATCTTGGCCTTGAATTTCGTCTTCCCATCCTGCCTTCCATAATGAGCAGGAACCAACCTTAGAGAAACAAAGTAAGTTGGATGGGGGTGGGGTGGAAGCGTCAATCTGTCAAATGGCCTTTTCCCTGCAGGAAATGCCAGCAGATGGGAATGGATCAAGTCTGCCACAGAACTGGGTACAGCCAGAGGTGAGGGGCTTTAGAGCAACTGTTGCCCAGATAATGCCACATTGAAGACACTCTGGTGAGTGATGAACCCAGGACACAAGTGTACTAAATAGGGCTCTCCAGAGGACTGACCTGATGTGTGTGAATGTGTGTGAATGTGTGTGAATGTGTGTGTGTGTGTGTGTGTGTGTGTGTGTGGTGTGCATGTGTGTGCATGTTTATAGCTAGAGATGTACCTCAGTGGTGTAGTGCTTGCCTAGATGCATGAAGCCCTGAGTTTGATCCCTGGTACCCTACAAACTTAGTATTCTAGCACTTGTGAGGTAGAGGCAGGGGGAAATAGGAGTTCAAGGTCATTCTTGACTACATAACAAGTTTGAAGTCACCATGGGCCCAAAAACCTGAGAGAGAGAGAGAGAGAGAGAGAGAGAGAGAGAGAGAGAGAGAGAGAGAGAGAGATCTTTTAGAAAATTGGCTCCTGCGGTTATGGAAGGATCATGTCCAAAATCTGTGGGTGGGCTGGCAGACTGGAAAGCCTGAGACAAGCCAACGCAGAAGTTCAAATCCAAAGTCAAATCCTGAGGGAGGGAGGCTCAGTATGTTCTTCCAATCAGGCCTGCAGCTAATTGGATGGGCCACCTCCCAGCCCCCCCTACCCACTACCCCTGACACAGTATGGAAGGCAATCTGCTTCCTTTAAAGCCCAGCGATGTGATGTTGATCTCACCCAATGTCCCGAGCCATCAAAAACAATGTTTAACCGTATGTCAGCACTGTGGTCCAGGCATGTTGACACACAGAACTACCCATTCACATGGGTGTAGAGTGTCAACACTTTGCTGTCTGAATATGTGTGTGTGTGCATTCTTTTTCTGTTTCCTAGTTCAGAGCTTAGTTGTTTCTTCCTTCCTTCCTTGAAAGTGGCATCCCGGGAGCATCCCTGCCTCTGTGCTTCAACCAAATAGCTCCTTATCATCTCCTGGCCACTGTGATTGGTCCAGTCATGGGCATGTGACTGAAGTCAATGAGAGAGACTTCTGAGGGTTTGGAGGAAGACGCGGGCGGAGAGATTGTAGGGTCAGAGCTGCCTCTGATATCTTTCCAGCTCGTGGCTTGGGTTTCACTAAAAACAAGGTTAACACGGAGGAGTCAAAGTTGGGGTGGTAAGTGTGGGTTGAAGGGAATCATGCCGACGACACTTGAGACCTCAGCTCTGCCTGTGCCCCCCCAGCAAGATGAAGACTGCTCATGACGATGCTCTTAATTACTCTAGGAGCTGGCAAGATGGCTCAGTGGCTAAGGTGCTTCCCACACAAGCCTAGTCACGTCAGTTAACACCTAGAGCACACATAAAGGTAGAAGGAGAAAATGGGCTCCCTGAGTTGACCTGTGACCTCCACACTTCTATCATGGCCTGTGTGCCCCAACCCCATTAAAAACAAAACCAGATTCAAAGTAAAACCTTTGGAGTTTACTCGTAAAGCAGAAAGAACCAGACCAATATCCCTAGGAATGGTAAGGCTTAAAAATAAGACAGTGACGTTAGCAGTACTGGAACCCAACCACAGCTATCAGATGTATTTATGTGTGCATCTGTGAACATGGCTACCTCTTTGGGTAGATATCAAGATGAAAGGACATGGATATAACACTCTGGACAGCTCCTAAAGCCGCGGGTGGTAGAGATTAACCTGAGAACTGAGCTTGAGGAAGAGAGGGCGCTGAACTTTCCTCTCAGCTCCTTGTAACTCTGTATAAGGTTAGAGTACGATAATTTCCCATGATCCTTGGCTGTTGAGCCCTGCTTACAGCCTGAAGGTGATGCCAGATATCACTGGAGAGCCACACAGTGGCCCAGCTCATCCAGATGGAGACCTATCCAGGTTCCCTTGGACAAAATTAATATTTCCTTCTTGACCAGCCTTCACTCGGCATGAGTAGCATACAAAGAATGTTGAGCTGTGGATGCGTGGGACCTCCATCTGGTTTAAAAAAACTGAATCTGAAGAAATATGTCCTCTGTTGTTCTTGAAGGCCCTCTCTCTTCAGAGGGAACATGTCGTGAGAATTCTGGGATTTGGGTCTCTTTAAAAAAAACAGAGAAATAGTTTAAGAATATGGTTTTTGTTTTAATCCCAGGTGTGGAATATGGGGCTGCTTCAGATTATCTGCGGAAGTTGACTGTGATTTGCCTCGTCCTCTAGCAAAGGTGTGGTTTTGCCAGCTGTAGACAGTTCCTGCGATTGTGTGATGTTTGGAATTCTGGGAACTTTCCAGAGGGCATAAAAATGCTACAGCCTCGCTAGGCAGTGTGGGTGGTAGTTGGTGGTTGTAGTTTGGTAGTAGTTGTGCTCAAAGAAGTAACAAGAAAGAAATTAGATTCACAGTCTCTCTCTCTCTCTCTCTCTCTCTCTCTCTCTCTCTCTCTCTCTCTCTCTCTTCTCCCTCAACTGGGTTGGGGAAGATAAAGAGTGGGAAAAAGAAACCCATAGACCTTCATCTTTGGAGTGTGTGTGTGTGTGTGTGTGTGTGTGTGTGTGTGTGTGTAGAGGACATTGGGTGTCCTGTTCTCTTATTCTCTGCCTCTTTTCCTTAAGACAACTCTCACTGAACCTGGAGCTAAGCTGCTGGCCTGAAAGCCCCAATGTTCCTGTCCCCAGCCACCTCCCTAAAGAGTCAGGGATACAGGAGTGTTCCTTAAGACCTGATTTTATTAAAAAAATATTTTTAAAAAATTAGGTGTATGCATGTGTGTCCGTGTGTGGGTTTGCGCATGTAGGTATGGGTTCCATTAGAGGCTGGGAGAAAGAGAATGTTGGGATCCCTGGAGCTTGAGTTATTCGGGCAGTTGAGAGCCACCAATATACATGCTGGGAACCAGACTCGGGTCCTCTGCAAGAGCTCTCTGTGCCTGTAACTGCTGGACCATCCCTCTGGCCCCAGGTTTGGCTTGTATGTGAATTCTGGGAATCCAGACTCAGGTCCTGATGCTTGCCTGGCACCAGTAGTGGCTTTGGAACCGGGCTGTGAAGCAATCACACTGTAATGTGTCCTTGCCAGGAGGCACCTGCTGCCGGCAGTCACTAGGTGTCTGGTTTTGCTCTGTGTCCACACTGTTGCTGTGGCTCCAGCCCTTTTGTGCATGTGCTTTCCCTGCTGCGAGGTGTCCCAAGGGGGAAAGGGGACAGGTGATGTGTCTTTATTCTGCTGCTGGCTATTGGGAGCAGTCCTACTCTCTGGGACTGAGTCTCTGGCTTGTCCCTCAGGCCCAGCCCCATTGGACTGCCTCTGCTTCTCTTTCTCTGTTTTGAGGGTATTATCGTTTACTCTGAAATATTCATTCTGGTGGCTGCTTCTGTCCCTCTAGGCTCAACCTGATGAATGTGTCTGTGGACAGAGAAGTATAAAGTAGAGAATGGCATCCAGAGCCCGGAGGAGGCTGACCCACACGGGCTGAGTGACAGGCAGAGCTGGATGGACTGGCTGTGGACTGAAGAGCAGTGGGACCTAATCAATATGCCCCTGCTATGCTTGGCTCATGGGAGTTTGCTTGTTTGAGAAGACCTGGCCTTGGCCAATCCAGGGGTCTGTGGTTCAGACCTGGGCTTTGGCATGGTCACATACACAGCTATGCCTGTGTGGCAGCCCCGGGACCTGCTGTACCCTGCTGTCATCTGGAGTATCTCTCACATCTGTCCTCTCCCGGGCCTGGCCGTTTCTGAACCTCATTACACCTGGACACGCAGAAAGAGGTGCAGGCAAATGGCTCATGAAACATCTTCGTAAAGGTTAATGCTGGCTATTGAGGGAAGAGAGAGCCATGAGTGGATGGGCTCGGCAATGGCGTGCCGTTTTTAATTAAGTGAGGATAAAGAGACCAGTCTCTTGGCAGACACCTGACTGGCTTACCAAGGAGCCTGGAGCCAGGGCCATCAGCCCCGCAAGTTGTGTGTTTCTACTGACAGTTGCTCAGTGGAGGGAAGTGGGTCAGGGGAACCCAAGGCCCGAGTCCTGCATTAGCTGCATGGGCTGTGTGTGGAGATGGAATATGGGGGTGTTCCAGCCTGGCCAGAGTGCAGGTTGGTGCTGGGGTAGAAAGACATCACTGGAGAACTCTGCTGTGTCCCACGTCACTCAGTCCTTGCCTTGATTCAGGGGAGCACCACCCCAGCATCTGTCAGAATGAGACAAGATTTGGCCACAATGACTAAGGATAGTCAGGGATGTGAGCAGGTCATCTCCTGCCTGGGCCTCAGTTTCCCCAACATAGATGCCTGCTCATTCATACATAAGCCCCTATCACGCTCATACACACGCACATTGACTCACATTCCTGATAATTCATGTCGGTTGTCAACCTGACTAGACCAGGAGTCAACTAAGACCCGAGTGCTCACGTGAGGGACTGTCTAGATTGAGGCCAGCTCTTGAGAATGTGAGTGGGGGTGGGCTTCCCATGCTTTTATTAACTGAAGGGGGAAGACACACCCTAAGGATGGGCAGCACCTTCCGACAGCAGCCCTGATAAAGGGGGATCATGGGAGAACCTTGGCTTGTGGCTTCATTGACTTCGCATCTTGCTGGCAAGTTCAGCTGCTTTGGTTTGGTGGCAGCCGCCATTCCCACCACTATGGCCGCACACCTTCACTGACTTCATGACCCAGTGCCTTTGGGTTTCCAATGTGGACTGAACACCAGAGGTTCCCAGAAGTCCTTCGGGCTTTCAACATGGAGCTGAGACTGCAGGGGTGTCTAGCTTCTCGGACTGAGCAGGCACTCAGCCCCCAGCAGATGGTGTGTAAGCCAACCCGATAAATTCCATTCTAGTTGGTTCTATTCCTCCAGTGCAGTGGTTCTCAACCTGTGGGGTGTGACCCCTGGAGGGGTTGAATGACCCTTTTGCAGGGGTTGCATATCAGATATCCTGCATATCAGATTCATAACGGTACCAAAGTTGCAGTTATGAAGTAGCAATGAGAACAATTTCAATGTTTGGGGGTCACCACAGCACGAGGAACTGTTTTAAAGGGTTGAAACACTAGGAAGGCTGAGAACCACTGCTCTAGAGAATTCCAACGAATATACTTGTATTCACACACTCACACACTCATACACACAGTCGTAGGCACACCCGTTACCCACATGCCTACTCTTATATGTCTGTCAACCCATGCAGACATGCATACACAGTCTGACACACTTCCCATGTGAGCACATACATGCACACACACACATGCATGCACATGCATGCGCACACACACACACACTCGCATAGACACGCACACGCTCCCATTCATACACTTTCCATATACATGCACACTCATGTACTCATTCACACACACATGCATAACGTACATATACACAGACATATATGCTTACACATAAACACATCACACTAACAGTCAGACAAAGCTAGGCACAGTTAAAATGCCAGGCATGCTTGGGTCTCCCCTAGGACCTGCCCATCATAGGAGGGAGTCCCGGTTGACCCTGGTGACCCCCTCACCTCTCCATGGCAACCAGCCTGACACCTGTTTGTCAGGTTAAAAGCCAGGGGCTGACACAGTCTCTCATGTTAACTCATGTAGACCCGTCTGCTCAGCTGTTTATCCTGCCCTAGGATCTCAGAAAGTGGACTCATGATTGACAGACGCCTGATATGTAGTATGTGTTGGGGGGTGAGTTTGGTACAATTAGGGTGAGGTTGGGGGTTAAATATTGTGAACAGAGCCAAAGGCTGTGGCTTATAGTGCTGGTGGCATCGAAGTGCTGACCCCACCCCACCCCCCAAGGTTATATAAGACCCAGTGAAAGTCTGGTGTGTCTGGTAGGAAGGGGGTAAAATATACACTCGGCAACTTGATGGACCCTCCCTCAACCAACCCCACCTTAGCATAGAAGGGGGTACGTACGGGTCTGAATGTGTCCCACACAATGTTCTCTAGTGACTGGGGGTGACTAGGGCCGTGGAAACCCAGGCCTGCTGGCAGGCTCTAAGCTCTGCATTTTGTGTTCTCTGGTTGTGGGACACAGTGGGTCTGTGTCCTCAGAATGGTGCCTCTCCTTTAGGGGTCACTTCCAAAGAATGCCAAGTGGCAAGCACCAGAGCTGAGCATTTGATGCTCTGCGGGGACCGAAGCAACCCTCCTTTGTGAGCGATGACAGAGCCATTGGCTGCTGTCCTTTAGCCGGGAGGGGGACTTGCTATGCAATGGCCCCGGCGGCTTCCTAAGTAAGTACCCGTGAAATCTGCCTGTGCTTTCTAGCTGAGCAGACTTTGATACTGAGGAGGGGCCTTGCCCTGGTCTGCTTCCAACTGGAGAGCCGAGTCGGGAGCAATGGCCAAGCAGTCACTCGTGCCAGCTGCTCAATGGGGCGAGAGATTTCTCGAGAGCCATGGATACAGTGCCTGACCCTTCTCAGCCACCAGACGCTGTGTGGTGGGGGCTCTTTCGGGACCCTGGCTGCTAATGTCATATATGCCCTGTTCTACCATTTTATCGAATGTGCTAGCACCAGGAGGGGCCATTAGCTTTCTCTTCCCAGCCACCCTGGAACTCGGGTGTCCAGCAGCACAGGAGGGGGCAAGCCACGTTCCCTAAGTCATCAGGATGGGGGTCCACTCTCCTTAATTTTGAAGGGGGGGTCTAGGTTGTACAGGGGAGCTGGTACTTGGGACCCCAGGGGCTACCACGGCAGAGAAGAATGAATCTTGATTTGTGGCTCTCTGGTCTTTCAATAAAGGCTACTTCTCCATCCCAATTCTTGCTTCTTGGGACCTTGGGGGGAGGAACTGCCATTGAGGATCGAGTGTCTGTCACTCATTCTGTCTCCCTTCAGTGTCTGCCAGACAAACAGTGGCAATCAATCCCTTTTGCAACCTCTCTGGAACAAGTCACTGTCCCAGCTCTTGCTGTGCCCTGTGGGCCTTGCTCTGGCTTGCAGCACGTGTGTGGCAGGGACAGCCCAGTTCTGCAAGGCATCTATCTTGCCCTGGGCACTGGCCCTGAGCTGAGAGAATTGGGCTGGGAGGATTGAGGAGGTCAACTCTCTTGTCCTTGTTCCAGTAGCCTCCAACTCATACCTGAGTCTTTTATCGCTTCTCGGAAGTCCCTGGGGACATCTCAGTCCCTTTTAAAGCTGCTTCATTTTGATCACCAAGGCCAGCTCAGCCCCACTCAGCTCCTCTCTGCAGGTTCCGACCCTGTCCCCTTCCTGATGGGAACACATGGCTTGTCACAAGGGGAACTACATATGAGAGCCACACAACGCATGTGAGGTCCACCCTCTGCGTCCTTCTGTCCCCTGTAGTAAATGCAACCCCGGCTGTCCTCAGCACCCTCTGTGTACATGGGGCTAGAAATCCCACCCAGAAGCCCTGGGAGTAGGTGGCATGTGCTGCTTTGAGGACCAGGCCCGGTTATGTATGCAGCAGGTCCCTCCACGATTCCTTGAGGGTCAGTGGCACAGGCAGGCAGCGTGTGGCTGACCCTGGGGGAACTGATTCTGCAGGACAACTGCACCTCGTGCATCAGGGCGGACATCCTGCCTGGATGGCTAGGGATTCTCTGCATCTTCTGCCGTCCTCACCCACCCATCAGCAGCCCAGCCCACACATACTGTATGCCAGGCACCGAGTGAAGCATCTCCATTCTCCTCATCCTCCCAGCTGCTCCATGAGATGTGTGGGCGCCATGGTATGGTGGTCCCTGCTCTACAGACGAGGAACTGGACACTAGAGCAAGGCGTTCCAAAGTCACTCCACTGGAATGTGGTATGGCTGGGGCCTTGGTGATGGTTTCTTTCCTCCAGCATCAAGTTCTGGGGGCATCAGTTCCTTGGGGAACATTGTCTCAATGGTCTGATAGCCAAAGGGAGGGACACAGTGTCTTTCTTTAGAATATCCTGCCTCCTGCTAGGACAGTCACTCTGGCCCTGCCCTTGCTCCCCTGTCAGGATCTCTATATGCAGCCTCTCCTGGGCTCTGTACCTCTTCTTCCTTCCGGAGTCAGAGGAAATGCTTCCTGTTTCCCGGCATGCTTGACCCTTGCCGTATCACCTCACCCAGCACCACACCCGGAAATGCTATTTCCAAAGGCTGCTGAGTACAGGACATCAACCCAGCCCCGACTCCATCTATCACAGCCACAAGGGCCTTCTTGGCTCAAGAGTGTCTCGAAGCATTGGTTGTGGGGTGCCAGCCTAGAATGCGCCAGGCCCAGGCATTTATTTTTGAGGGTCTCTGTCGACGCCAACAATTTGCTCAAAGAGTGCATATCAAAACTCCTGGTAAAATGACAGGCTGGGGTTTTACCCGTAAAGATGAGGGATCTCGGGCGGTCAGAGAATCCTGTCTGTGGTGGCTGATTTTACCTGTCAACTTGACACAGTCTAGAATCACTGGGATAAGAGTCTCAATGAGGGACTGTCTAGATCACGGTGGCCTGTGGATGGGCGTGTCTGGTGGTGGGCGGACTCTCTTGATTAGCAGGGAGGCTCACCTGTTGTGGGCAGTGCCATTTGTTGGGTAAGAAGTCCTGGATTTCAGCGGATCACTGGCACGTACGCATGCATTTATTCGTGGCTCTCTGCTCTTGACACTGGATGCAGTGTGACCAGCTACAGGAAGTCACACAGCTCAATAGCTCCTGTCGCCTGTGACTTCCTCACAAAGAAGGAATTCGTGACCTAAAATTCTGAGTCCAATAAACCATTTCTTCCTTATGCTGATCTTTTGAGGGCAATTTTTACATGTATGACAGGACAATAGAAATGAAGATTAAGATAGCACCCAGTCAGGCAATGTGAGTTTTATTTTATGCGTGTGGGTGTTTTGCCAGCATGTATGTCTATGCCACATGTATGCCTGGTGCCTTCAGAGGCCAGAAGAGGGCATCAAATCCCTTGGGATTGGAGCTACAGAAGGTTATGAACCACTATGTGGGTGCTGGGAACCAAACCTGGGTCCTTTGGAAGAGCAGTCGGTGCTTTTAACCACAAAGTTGCCTGTCCATTTCTAACATGACATTTCTTTGTGGTGGCTGGATACAAGTTCTTCCCTGGCGGGCTCACAGTGTATACATAGAAATGAGATGTAAAACAACATACCCCATCTCAGAGATTGTCACGGCCACCATCCACGCACGAACTGGTTCCTTTACCTAACATACGGACGGGCACCTCCCCTGCCACCCCAGCTGCTGCATTTGCTGCTTGGACATGGCAGGGAACACGATCCATCTGTTGACAATAGGGCCCTGCCTCAGAGGATGACAGGGTCCAGGCAAACAAATTAGCAGGCGGCTTCAGGGGAAGTTGATGTGGGAACAGAAGCAGATGGGAGAGAGGGCAGCCTGGGGCAGGGCAACTGTCTCCCATTGTGGGATACAGGGGGTGTCTCTCTGAGGAGGTGACCCCTTAAGGGAGACCTGAGGGGCTTAACTAGGTGTAAGAATAGCACATTTATAGGCTCAGAGGAAGGGACAGGGCAGAGGACTGGGGGACAAGTTGGGATGCTAGAAGAGGGATGTGGTGAGAGACGCGGTCTGGATACACTTTAGCCACTGTCAAAGCGGGCAGGAAGAGGAGGGAACAGCATTGGCACTGTGCTGATTAAAGTCTCAGCATCTAGGATGTGCTACCCCTGGCCGAACACTCAGTCTCCACCCCACCTCCACGGCACGTGGGCCTCCCTTCTCCAGGCCTCTGAGGTTATAAATTTGCTTAGCTGATCAGGTGATCAATTGAGTTGGGTGGTCATCCTAACCCAAGAGCGCAAAGGGTCTCTCTTAAGGCGCCACAGGAAAACTTTAAATACAGGTAAACACATCGTGATCTCTCCATGGAAACGAACTCGGGAAGAATGTGTTTAGACAGCTTCGCGTGGTGAAGAGGGTCATTCCTCATTCCTTTGGTTAGGAGAGCCCGCTACACTTTCCAGCAATACAGTGTCACACTCACATTCCTCGGAACTCTGGGGAGGTGTTTCTATGTTGTTTATGGTTCTTTTGTCTAACCTAACAGAGAGCAATTAAAAAGCAACATAGTCTCATGGTTGTGCCCACAAACACACCCTTTTCTTTCTCTGTGCTTCATGTTGAATGTGTGAGCCAGCTCTCCCTGCCCCTCATGGGTGGTGGCTGTATTTGGCCACCCAGAGTCCAGTCCTGGCTTCTCTGGTTTCACCGCCTTGATTTCACTGTAAGCAGACACTCCCTCCCCAACTACAGTCACGGAGGGAACTGGCCCCATTAGCTTTGAACCCTCATGATGGGAGCCTCCAAGGCAGTGTTTTCTCCCTGCCTGCAACTCTGTTCCTGCATGCCAAAGTTTTTTCTTCACGCTCAAGACTCAGATGATCTGTAGAGAGAGGAACGCCATTTTTTGTTTTTGTTGTTGTTCTTTGTCTTGAAATAGATATTACTGTATAGACCTGGAACTCACAGAGATCTGCCTGACTCTGTCTCCCAAGTGTCACGATTAATGGTGGCTGCCGCTATCAGGTTTAAGCAGTGCTGAGGTAGAATCCAGGCCTTCATGCATGCAGGCAAGCATTCTACTAACTGAGCTGTATCCCCAGCCCCATAAATATTATTTTAATGCAGTGGATTAAAAATCAAAACCAGTGTAATCAAGTCTATAAAACCCAAAACATCAAAAATTTAAAGACTGCATCTATTGTTTGCCAGGAGTCAGAATTTGAGCTGTTTCTAATTTTTTTTTTTAGTGACATGCCACTTTTATTTGAATTTAAAAAATTGGCTTTGTATCCTGCAACTTTATTGACTTTTTTTAATTAAAAAATTGGAGAATTTCACATACATAAAATAAAAGCACCAATTTTATTCTAAAATTACTGTGAAGAGAGTCAAAGCATAATTTTAAAAATACTAAGAAACAAAGAGAAAACACCATAACAAAACCAAAGCACCCATCTTTATAACACTTTATAGCATAAACACACTTGTAATTCTTGCCCACCTCGGCAACTGTGTATCATCCTGGTAGATACTGTCTGAGTCATTAAAGGACTGTCCTAGTTGGCAGACCGTAGGAATGGAAACACTTCAGTTCCTCCAGCAAACAAACCCTTTTGGGGGGAGGGGTGTTAAATGCAGCCATCAGAATCCTGACATCCACTCTGTGTCACCTCCATGGATTCAGTCACCCCTCTTCTACCCTCAGAACCCTGCCCATGTCCCCACCACGTTCCAGAAGAGCAGAGTAGAACCCAAGGAGGAAACTCCCTTAAGGATCTACAGGGAGAGGAGAAATGGCATCTCCACGGGTGTCTGGAGGCAGGGAATCCCAGATGTAGAACATCCGGTGGATGGCTTTTTTGTTTTGTTTTTTTTTTTTTTTGTTTTGTTTTTTTAAATGACACGGCAGCCATCAAAAATGAATCAGTGGGCAGTGACGCTGGCCATGGTTGCTGGCACCTTGTGGTGCAAGGAGAAAGCCTGTTTCAGCCTCTCACCTCCACACACACACTGTGGCTTGCCAGCCTGTGTACACTCACAAACACAAAATAAGTAACAATGTAAAAAAGAAAAAGCAACCCTGCTGGAAAAGGCGTCACCACAAACCAAAAGCAGAATGAAATCTCTGAGGTGTGTGAAGTCAAGCCGGCAACAAAGTGACTAACTGAGAGCCTTAAAGGACGTTTTGCTTTAGAGGAATAGAGCATTTTAATTTTTTAAAAGATTGGAAAAAAAAAAAAGTCTGGTGAGGGTTGCTGAGGTTAAGGAAATCACTGTCAAGATGAGAATTACAGGCCCTGAGCTGCTGCAGGCCTGGAGTGTGGAGTTGTGAGGAGGGCAGTTTACAGACCCGGGTGGGAGGGAGTGGGCTCAAGTTGCAGGCGTTTGTGATGGAGGAGGTCTGTTTGCCAAGTTCTGCCCACTCACAGGCTGCCAGTGACCTACACAAAGAACAGGTATGAGCAGGGATCTCGGCTTCTGATTCCCATCTTGTGAATCCAGGGCTGTGTGCACTGGGAGGGGGAAACAGAGACTACAGTTTCTACCAGAGTCATGTTTCCCATTAAAACATCTATCTGGAAGTAGGGTGTGGTGGCTCTGTGTCATCTAAACACTCAGAAAGCTAAGGCAGGAAGCTTGTGGTGAACTTGATGCCAGCTGGGAAACAAAAACAAACAAACAAACAAACAAATGAACCCTCAGCGTCCGTTTGTATCACATTCAGTGGAAATGTTCAAATTGTGTTGAAGACTGGGACAAGCTTACAGTGTTTACCTGGGAGCAGTAGGGACTCCCTCCCTGTGTCTGGTTCAGATCCAAAATAATTGATCATGGTGTCTGCCATGTGACTCCAGAGAGTTGGTTTGGAGAAGCTCAACAGGAGACAGAGAATGCTTGGTAAAGAAAACGGGAAATCTTGTCTGTCTGTCTGTCTGCCTGCCTGCCTGCTTGTCTCATCCACATAGTCACTGCCAGGACCAAACCTAAATGTAATTGTTACTTCACACGAGTCTAGCTGGGTGGACAGAACAGGGCTGAGTTTCTCAGTAGCTAAGTGGACAGGCGGAGGACACAGTGGCTCCAATATCTAAAGAGGAGTATGGCTAACCCAGTCTGGGCTGTTGCATTGATTCACCGGGCCAGTAACACTTTTTCAGAACGCTCTCAATATCCCCATTATACAACCACCTCCCTGCCAAATGGAGTATCCTTCCTTTGAAGGTTTTCTCAGTATCTGTGAGTGACTGGAGCCTGTTCAGCAGGGTTTGAACTCTGAACGCTCTTGTTGAGGAATGCGAACTAAAATAGAACCCGCTCGCACTCTCTGAGGCTCATTGGAAATAAGCTGTATATCCTGACGGTTCTGTTACGAAGATCACAAATCACAATGGATCGGGTGTAGGTGTGTGCTTGTGAGCTCAATGCTCACTAGGTGAAGACGGGCATGGAGAGCGGAGACCAACCTCACTGCTTAATAAGATCCTGCCTTAAAGGGAAGGAAGGGAAGGGGAGGGGAAGGGATGGAGGGAGGGAAGAGGAGAAAAGGGGAAGGAAGGGGAGAGGAGAGGAGGGGAAGGAAAGGGAGAAAAAGGAGGATAGGGAAGGGAAGGTTAGAAAGATGAGGTGAGGGAAGGGAAGGGAAGGGAAGAGGAGGGAAAGGGAGAGAAAGGAGGGGAAGGGAGGGGAGGGTAAGAAAAGGAGGGAAGGGAAGGGAAAGGGAGAGAAAGGAGGGGAAGGGAGGGGAGGAAGAGGAGGGGAGGGGAGAGGAGGGGAGAGAGAGGGAGAAAAAGGAGGGAAGAGAAGGGAAGGGGGAGGGGAGGCCAAGGCAAAACCAAACGAGAGACTGGAGGGAGGTGATAAAGGAATATGCCTGAAGTCCTATTCTGGCCTTCACACGTGTGTGCACGGGTGCACACTCACTCATGTTCATGTGCCACACATATGCATAGTACTTCTCCCCACCTACTGACTTTAACTAAAAAACCTTGTTTTCTGAAGATGAGGAGATATCCTCTAAAGTCAGCTATTCTGTCCATTTATCCTGAGTTTGTTACTCTTTTAGAAGGGGAAAATGGGGCTTTGGAAATAGCTCAGCTGGTAAAGTGCTAGTCACAGGGCCATGAGATCCTGTGTTCGGATCTCTGTGTAAAAACCTGGTGTGGGTGGGGACCAAGACAGGCAGCTCCTCAGAACTTACTGACTGCAAGGTCTAGCTCGTGCGTGGATGGTGGCCGTGACAATCTCTGAGATGGGGTATGTTGTTTTACATCTCATTTCTATGTATACACTGTGAGCCCGCCAGGGAAGAACTTGTATCCAGCCACCACAAAGAAATGTCATGTTAGAAATGGACAGGCAACTTTGTGGTTAAAAGCACCGACTGCTCTTCCAAGGGACCCAGGTTTGGTTCCCAGCACCCACATAGTGGTTCATAACCTTCTGTAGCTCCAATCCCAAGGGATTTGATGCCCTCTTCTGGCCTCATCCTAACCCAAGAGCGCAAAGGGTCTCTCTTAAGGCGCCACAAAAAAACCAAAGTGAGAGCAATGAAACACATCTGATGCCGACCTCTTGTTTCTGCATATGTAATCTCATATATGTGCAGACACACGACATGAATGCACACAGACATGTATATGCACAAGTATGCAGGAGCACACACACAAACATGCACCTACATGAATATGCACACAAGCAAACATGTGGGCACACACACACACACACACACACATACACACACACACAATGTACACAGAGGAGAAAATTGGCCATTGCACACGATAATGTCCTCTCCCACGTGACTATTCTTTCTGTCACCTAAGGAGAAAAACAATTATACCGCACCATATGTAAGATGCGTCTCTATCTATCCACTGAGGTAGGTTGGGAAAATAAAGCGAGTTCTGCCTTTAGGGGCTCCCAGAATCACAGCTTCATACATACCATGTGGCAGACACCCCAGTCTCCTTGGCACTGCCTGCTCCTGAAAGTGCCAAGCGCATTTATGAAGCTGTCTGCCCAGGCTCTTGCCTTGAGTGCATGGGGGAGGCTGGATGCCCTAGAGGGTCGGGGTGGGCTCTGACCTTGAAGGATCATTAAGATGATGACACTGGGATTTGGTGGGAGCAGGAAGTGTGGCCTGGTTGGAGGAAGAAAGGCAATCATAATGGACTTTTGAAGGCATTTCTAGTGTCCTAGGGTCCTAGCCCCTGTAGTCTGTCCCTCTGCCACATGCTCCGGCCACCAAGATGTTCTGTGCTTACTGACTCAATAACCCTTTCTTTATGTAACTCGACTTACTCAGGTGATTTGTTACAGCAATGGAATGAGATTAACCATTCCCTTACTACTTGTTGCTCCCAGGGAGGGGTTTCCCACCTTATCTCTACATTATGCATCCTCTCTCTCTCTCTCTCTCTCTCTCTCTCTCTCTCTCTCTCTCTCTCTCTCCCACTCTCCCTCTCCAGGCCCTCTCTCTCTTTCTCTTTTGTTTTGTTTTTGAGACAATGTTTCTCTGTGTACACTTGGCTATCCTAGAACTCACTCTGTAGCCCAGGCTGGCCTTGAACTTGAACTCACAGAGATCCACCTGCCTCTGTCTCCCCGAGTGCGAGAATTAAAAGTGTAGGCTCCCACTGCCTGGCATGTTACACAGTTCATGTGCGAAGCAGAATGCTAGTGAGAGGCAGCCCTGGGGCTTATCCATTTCCAGCTCCAACATCACAGGGAACCTACGCCTCACTCCGTTTGTGTCTTCTGTACTGGATTTACCTTGAGGTCAATCCTAGACCTCGCATCACTTTATAATACTTTAGTACGTGTCTCTAAACGGCAAGGGCTTCTTCTCACAGTACAGACAGGATATCAGATCTTGTCTGAAAATGATTAGAGGCAGCAATTCTTTGGGCATTATCAAACATCTGCTCAGAGCTAGAACTTCTCTGGTGATGTCAAGTACACCCCCCACCCTGGGAGTTATGATTATTGTTTTAAATAAGGCTTCAGGTGAGACCTGGGGCTGGGGGATGCTTCCCAGTGAGGTTCGTTTTACAGAAGTTCAGTTTGGACACGTCTCATAACTGTGCCTCTCCTGCTTTAGGGTCTGTGTTACCTTCAACTTGCTGGTTGTCAGGGTTCTGTGCCCATCCCAGTCCCAACTGTGTAAGCCTCTCACAGGGGCAGGAGTTGCTCTTAAGTCCGTCTGCATTCTGTCCCCACTGCAGGCACAGGGTCTGCCAAATAGTTTTGAATAAGGTGATTAAAAAAAAAATCAGGTTCTTGTTGGACTAGTAAAGCTTTACTTAGGCCTACGGCAGCAAATATTTTATCTGTCTGTTTTCCATTAATGTAACGAAATACCCAAGGCTGGATCGCTGCAAAGACAAGAGATGCTTACTTAATTCACACTTCGGAGGACGGAAGCTGGCTCTGGTGAGGGCTGCGGGGCAGTGTGGCTTAGTGACAGATGGCATCATGGCATGGGGGTAGAGGGGGAGATACATAAGAGAGGGAGAGACAGGAAGCCAGAGAGAGGAAATGAGCCGGCAACAACCCCCCCACAAGCTCCACCTCTTAAAGGAGCCAGTCACTACATCACGTCAGCTCTGTTACATGAACACAGATCATGTAACGATCACGTAACAGACCTGTGACACATCGTGGGTGACATTTCACATCAAGCATTTGTTACAATAGGAAAGAGAGGTCAGCTCCACTCCAGCCACCTCAGAAACAGGTGAGTTTCACTACTGGGGCTGGTCGAAGGTCGTGGGAGGAGGTTTTCGAGGATTCCAGTCTCATGGATCAATTCTTGGTCCATCAACAGGGTCCTTGCTGGGGATAGGCCAAACGTGTGTGAGTCAAGTGGGGATTCCTGCTGGGACGTGGCTATGCAGGTCTGGTGAGGACAGGGTCAAAGTTGAGGCCTAGTTGAGAAGAAGCCTAGAGGACCTGGCTAAAATTTGGCGACGACAGTCATTGTCCAAGGATGAATTAATTGTTCTTTTGCCCCTAATTAATAGGATTTCCCTCCCCCAACCCTGTGCATGTGTGCGTGCATGCATGTGTTTCGGGGAGGATGTCTTCTGCCGCCTTACTCTATGGAGTGAGATTGACAGACAGACAGACCCTGAGGTTCTCCTGTCTCCCATGCCCACAGTCCTGGGCTTCGAGGCATACTTACAGCAGTGACTGGCTTTTTTCATGGGAGCTGGGAATTCAACTCGGGTCCTCAGCCCCTCCAGTGCACTTCACTGACGTTCTTTGTAGACTTTTCTGCCCCCCTCTACTGGGGATTGAACCTGCGATCCTTTGCACCCCCCACCCCAGCTGGTGGAGCACCCCTGCCTGCAGCAGTCTTTTCAGCCTTTTCAATGGTATTTCTGTTCATGGTTTGTTTTCTTTTGTTTTGGGTCAGGGCACTCTGAGATCAACAAAAACAGGTTTGGCCACAGAGGAACCAGTTTCAACTGCTTGTGATGTTTTGGTCACCCCACTTAATGAGCGGCTTCCAGGAAGAAAGCACACATTGCCTGGGTGAGGGGCCAGTCACCTTGATTGGCAGGCCTTCCTGAGTGTGTGGGGGAAGGTCTTGTTTTCCTGAAAAGAACCGGGCTGTTGTTATCGTGGGGGAAAACACAGAAGACATGGGCCATGGGAACATGGCTGTCTGCCCTCCCACAGTAATAGCTCCCCGGCCACCCCACTCCTGAATTTTACCTCAGGATGATCTCTTATTGAGGAATGAAATGTAGAAACAGAATGACCAGCCTAGGCACTGTTAACACGATACTCAAGGACAGATAAAAGGAACTGACTCATAGGACAGTGTTTATAACAGAAAAAGGACAGTAAATTTCTACAGTATTACTATGCAAAAAAAAGTGTCTTAACAGCTTCTAAACTGTGATGTGAGGCTCCCGAGAGATGCACAATCCTGTGGCTTCACAAGCAGCAAGACCTCAGAAACTACCTGCTTCCAAGAGACACAGACAGGCGTGGGGTGGGCACCAGGGCATGGTACACTCCACAGACATCAAAGGACACCGAGGGCTGAGGGGATGGCCCGCTGGGAAAGCGCCTGTCCAGTTGGAGTAAGTATGAGGACCTGAGTTCAGATTCCCAGAACACGGCAGAAAAGCTGGTGCTGTGGGGTGGGCCTGGAATCTCAGGGCCGGGGAGGTGGGGACAGGGGGAATCCCTGGGGGTCAACAGTCAGACAGCTTGGTCTACTTGAATTGGCTCTAAAATCTTCCCGGATCTCTCATTAGCTACTGAGTTAAGTGAAATTTTGATACATGGTTACTTGATGTTTGTGAAATAGCTATGACTTTATCTTTGAGAAATTGGTCCAAACACGGCAGAGATGAATCTCCTACTTTTTAAAAGTTCTTCCCTTTACTATTTTTAAAAGCTTATGCTATATAATAATATTAATATTTTTCATCAAATATTCAAAAATGTTAAACACCAAAAAACTATCCCAAAGTTCAGTTTGGATGCAGGAGAATGCAGTGTATGTAATGCAGTGTATGTAATGCAATGTGTGTAATGCAGTGTATGTAATGCAGTGTGTGTAATGCAGTGTGTGTAATGCAGTGTGTGTAATGCAGTGTATGTAATGCAATGTGTGTAATGCAATGTATGTAATGCAGTGTGTGTAATGCAGTGTGTGTAATGCAGTGTATGTAATGCAGTGTGTGTAATGCAATGTGTGTAATGCAATGTGTGTAATGCAATGTGTGTAATGCAATGTATGTAATGCAATGTGTGTAATGCAATGTGTGTAATGCAATGTGTGTAATGCAATGTATGTAATGCAATGTGTGCATTAGTCCCCATGAGCTGTGGAGTTGTGCTCTGGACTTTGTGGGTCCTAGAAAACCCCTCTGGCTATACCTCCTCTTGTCTGCTCCTCTAGGCTGACCACCCCTACAGGTCACCCCATAGGTCACCCCTATAGATCACTCCATATAGATCACCCCATATAGATCACCCCCATAGACCACACCAATAGATCGCCCCTATAGACCATCACTATAGATCACCCCATTTGGATCACCCCTATAGATCACCACTGTAGATCACCCCTATAGATCACCACTTTCCTCCTGCTCATAGGCCAAGGTCGTGGCCATCTTAGGCTGCGGCTTCTGTGTGTCGCCTCTGTAAGCCAAGAACTGTGTTCTCCCTCTTTGCCATACACCCAGGACCCCTCTGTAATGTCTTCTCCCCAGGGAGGCCTCTCCGGCCACCTGTCTAAGGGAACTTTCATGTTCATCTTGAGCCTGTGACCCCATTTCACCTTTCTCTCCAGGTTTGCTTGCCTTTCTTCTGCTCAAGTCTACAGTGGCTGCTGTGGCTTTAGGGCACAGACGGCAGTGCATAGAGACACTCTGTCATTCTCGTGGCTGGATGTGGATCTGCCAGCTGAGGCCGCCTCCTGGGCTGGGCTGAGTCACTTCCTCTTCCCATTATGGCCTTGAGGCAGTGTCCAACGAGGGCTTTCTGAACCTCTCTCTCAGGAGGGATGGGTTGGGTTGGGTTGGGTTGGTCAAGGGCAAAGCCAGGGCTCACGATCCTCTAGGAGCTGACCTTCTCCAAGGGGGAAGTGGACATCCAATGCCTGGCTTGCGTCTCATGGGCTTTTAGGTACCCTCCCACCTGGCTTTGTCATTACTTTGATCCTTTGCTCAATTTCAGAATGTGTGTGGGGCTTAGCGGTAGAAAGCCCGGGCCAGGCACCTGGTGTGTGACGCTGCAATGGACAATGGGGAAAATGCAATGGACTGAGCTGGGGCCAGGTGGTGAGGGGGCGGGACACAGAGCAGGGATAGAGACAGAGGGACACATAGGAGCTCACTGGAAGCAGCAGAGGGGGAAAGTGCCCTGGACTGAGGTAGCAGTGGACTCAGAGGCAGGAGCCTGACCGGCTACTGCTGATGGGTCAGCCTCATGCCGCCCGGGAGAGCTGGAGAGTGAGCTTTGCTGGTGACTCAGTTTTCCATGCCAGCTCATTGGAACTCAATGAACCCAACCCAGTACTGTACAGCCCAATCCGTTGCAACCGATCCGATCCTTCTACCCTACCCACCTGACTCCGGCCCATTCCACTCCACTCCCGTCACTCCCCCTCCTCACTAATATAATCCCAGCCTGGTTCAGCCATAGCAGCCCAGCCTGGGGTATCTGAGAGATGGTTAAGCAAAAAGCCTTTTACTGAAGCAGTCTCAAGAAGCCAGCCCTTGACCTCCAGGAGCTCTAGGTCTTTCAGGGAAAGCTGGCATTAGATGGGTAGGGCTGGGCAAGAGCAAAGGACACGATCAAAGTGCAGGGCAGCACAAGATGGTCGCTTAACACAATGCCAGGGAATGTGCACAGGGTTTGTGCTGTAAGGAGAAATAAAAAACCTCTTTCTATAGGGACAGGGCAACCCATCCATTCCATCCATATATCTATCCATCCATCTATCCAACCAACCATCTACCCATCCAATCATCCACCCACCCACCCACTCGTCCGTCCATCCATCCATCCATCCATCCATCCATCCATCCATCCATCCATCCACCCACCCATCCATCCATCCATCCACCCACCCACCCATCCATCCATCCATCCACCCATCCACCCATCCATCCACCCATCCACCCATCCATCCATCCACTCATTCATTCACCTAACAAGGTACAAGGCATGTATACATTGCTGAGAATGTATTCGTCCTAGGTGCTTGGGGCTGGAGGATGCATGGAGGAGATGGCACTCTCTCCTGTAAGCTTCTCCTGAAAATTCACCCACAGTGCAGGGAGCTGATAGCTACTTAAGGACTTTTCAGAAGGAGACAGAGAAGAAAGCACAACAGGGTGATGAAGGGCAGAGAGCAGAGAGTGTGGGAGGGAGAAGGTGGGAGAGAGCAGGCCCAGAGAGGGCACAGCAGCATGTGGCCTCAGACTCAGAGTCATGGGAGAACTCTCTGTCTCCAGTTAGGACTGTGACCTGCGTGCAGAGGCTTGAGATTGAGGCAGGAACAGTAAGGGCAGGCTCTAAAGGGACAGTCCCTGCTATTCTTCAGGAGCAGCAAGGCCGGGACAGCTGTTCCACAGTCATGGGAGAACTCTCTGTCTCCAGTTAGGACTGTGACCAGTTAGGACTGCAGAGGCTTGAGATTGAGGCAGGAACAGTAAGGGCAGGCTCTAAAGGGACAGTCCCTGCTATTCTTCAGGAGCAGCAAGGCCGGGACAGCTGTTCCACAGTGGGGAACAGAGAGTCTGGTAGAAGAGGAGGACCAGGCCTGTGGCCCAGAGGAAGGCCTTGGTGGGAACAGGTTTATCACACCTGGGAACACAACAGGTCCACTTCCTCATCTTCACTGGACGATGGGAGGGGTCATCCTTTCTCCCTTGAAACATACAAAATTGGGAGTGCTTTTAGCTTTAGTAAGCTGTGGAAGCTTTTTTTGTTTTTAAATGATCCCATCCCACCGGGGGGGTGCGTCTCTCTCCCACTCTTTGGCCTTCCTCTTGGCCTTATGAACCCCTGCGATGCCATGTCCTCAGGCCGTACAATTTCCTGTGCATTCCTGAAGTGATTTAAACAAGTCCAGGTGCGTCTGCCATCTCAGGTCAACGCCCACAGAGAAGGAACAGGAGGGACAAAGAAAAAAGTTATGTGACCTCTGTTCAGTCTGGCTGGCACAGGGAAATAAAAGCGGGTGATTTTGTGGCCGCGGTTGACAGTGACATTTCATTTGCGTGCTTGGATCAATGAGAATTTGAAAGAACGAACAGCCCTGGCTTGCTTATGGAGGCGCCGGGGTTTGCCTGGTGCTGGGAGCCTGGGGACCGTGGGTGCACAGGACTTTTGTTACAGCTGCATTTATTGAGTACTTACTGTGTGAGGTCATGGCCGCTGGGATTTTACTGGTGTAACCTCACGCTGTCCTCAGCGCCTCTGAAGGGGGTTCACACTGTCCATGGGTAAGAAATGGAAGGCCAGGTTGTTGGGGGTGTGCTGCTGGTCCTCAGGGTTTGCTAAGAGAGGCAACTGCGGGCCGTCAGTCACAGCCTGGGCGTGGTGGCACATTCTGAATCCAAGGACCCCAGTGTTGGCAGAACAGGGCAGACGGCCTTGTGCTACCTTACAGCTCCTGGGCTCCAGCTCTTGGGTCAGCTCATAGACCTGTGACTTGCAACCCAGGAGGGTAGCCTTGCAGATGTGGCTTGTGCTAGCCTCTGTAACACCTGCTAAAGCCACTGCTCCTCCACAGGAAGGAGTGTGCACGTGTGTTTGCGTGCATGCACGCAAAAATATGTTTGGGTGCCAAGGTGAAGGGTCCAGGGGAGAGATAGATGCATGGAGCAAAGGTGTGTTCACCCACAAAGGCATGTGTGTTTGCATGTGTGCATAATGTTTGCACAGAGTTCCTGGGGCCTCTTGACCGGGCTTTGTATCCTAACTCAGTCACTAGCTAACCCACAACTTCAAGCCAATGGTACAATTTCTGTATGCTTTTGTGTCCTCCTTGGTCCCATGGTAGCAATCATCCCCTACTCTACAGGACTAATTAGAGATGTTTGGTTCCGTGACCCTCTGAGAAGCGGGGTCTGGCACAGACAGGATCAGTGCTGGATCAATGTCACCTGTTGGTATTCTGTCTAAGCTCCACCTCCACAGCTACCTGGGAATGGCCAGGTATGCTGTCCAGGTATGATGTCCAGGTATGCTGGCCAGGTATGCTGGCCAGGTATGCTCCGATCCACAGTTGCCTGGCAACAGCCAGCTGTGCTTGACTATAAAGGGGCTGCTTGCCCCCTCCTTCCTCTCTTGCTCTTTGTTCTTCTCTGCTCTTCCCCTCTTCCCTGTCCCTTCTCTTTACCCCCTCCCCATCCCGTTCATGGCCGTGCTGGACCTTTCTTTGTGGGCCCTTCCTTTAATATGTAATGTCCTCAGTCAGGCCCTCCCTCATCACTATCTGAGGTAGCCCTTGGTCAACCTCTGCGCTGCTGACAAGGAAGCAACCAAGAGCAATGGCCTGATACCATCAACTACCAGACCCCCAGGAAGCCCAACAAGCCAGGTTTGGCTACCTGACCCCTTAACCAATGAAAGAGACCAAAAATGTGTTCCGTGTGGCCTCACCAGGAAGCGACTCCCACATCTCTGTGGGGTCTTGATATGAGGTTTGGTTTTCAAGACAGGGGTGAGAGGTCTTTGCAGCTCAGCAGGCCTGGTTCGGGGCTGAGAGGCCTTGTCCGTCATGACGCACTGTTCTGGCTCTGGCTGCCCCCGCAGAGCGGTCTGATGAGTTATCAGAATGTGTGGAACCTCTCTCCAGAGGCCAGTTTCAGCCTTCCCCTCCCCCAGCATGGGATTTATGGAGAGTTTAATTTTGTGGAGTTCGACGTCCCCATCTTCTGATAGCACAGATGTTTCCTTTAAGAATATCTTCTCTCTTGCCAGCACAGTCCCATTGGTTACATCGCCTGGTTTCATAAATAAAGCTTTACCGAGACATGGCTGCCGTGTGCTCTCTTGTCCTGTCTAACTACTTTCTTGCTTCAAGGACTCAGGCAGTGGTTGGGATGTTGATCAGATGCTAAAACATCCCCTCCATGGCCCCTGTTCTGTTCTGCTATCACACTTGACAGTCACAGGCCTGGGAGGGGCCCCAGAAATACACAAGAGAGAGGATCTGAGTTAGGGGCCTGTTCTCTGAGGTGATTTTGGGATGTTCTGCGAGAGTTGTTGGGTAGGAGGCAAATACTTGATGTCTGCAGTCCTGTGGTCCCCAACTGTCACAGGCAGGGGGCTGTGTCTTGGATGTCAGTTTTCTAGGCTGACCCAGGCCAAAGGAAACCCTCAGGTGGGAGGAGCTCGGGTTATGGTGAGATGCTCATCCAGATGCTCATACTGTCCAGGCCACAAGGGCTGCCCCAGCTGCTCCCGCATGGCAGGAGCAAATTTCAAGTTTCTAAGTCTCTTTCTCAGGTGTTGGTCCGTTTTCTTTTCTCTTTTGTGATAGAGTATCTTGTAGCCCAGGCTGGCCATGTAGCTGAAGAAGACCCGGTGACTGTCTCATTTTCCTGTCTTCCTTGATGGGATTACAGGTGTGTGCCACCACTCCTGGTTTCTGTGGCACTGGGGATGGAACCCAGGGCTATGTAAATATCAGGCAAGCACTCTGCCAACTGAGCCCCAACCCCAGCCCCAGCCCCAGCCCCAGCCCAAGCTGTGTGTTCTCCTGCTAGATTTGTGGCCTTCAGACTGCAAAGGGGATGGGCACTGAGGGACTTGGAATGTGGGAGAGTGCACCTTGGTTGTTGACATGTCCCTGTCACCTATTCATTTCTGACAAGATGAGGTTCCCTTCCTGGGGTAGCTGAAGGAGCCATGAACTTGAGCAAGAATTCCAGACACAGAGATGTTTGTGTCCAAGGTTTGCTTCCTCCCCCAGTTTGGCCTGGGGCCAACGTGCAAGTCTTTAAGAACTGCGGTTAGGTGGGGTCATGTAAGCCAGGGGCTCCAGGGTTCCATTGCTTTATTTCCAAGATGAAGAAGCTGGAGTCTGGCAAGGTGACTGTGTAACCCAGATTATCAATGTGGGGACATTTGGGGGCCCATTTAACCCTAGCCTCAGTCTCTAACCCAGTGGTTTTCAACCTTCCTAATGCAGTTCCTCGTGTTGTGGTGACCCCCAACCATAAAATTATTTTCATTGCTATTCATACTTGTAATTTTGCTACTGCTATGAATTGCAATGTAAGTCTCTGTGTTTTCAGTGGTCTCAGGTGACTTCTGTGAAAGGGTCATTTGACCCCCCAAGGGATTTATTGTAGTTCCACAGGTTGAGAACTACTAGCTACACAGACCCTCTTCTTGCAACCTCAGTGTCTGAAGGGTGCTGGGGAGGGAAGCCTGGAGTCCTTCACACTTTGGGAGGATACAGTCTCCACCACACCGCCCCCAAAACTCCCATAGCCATCATTCTATGTGCCCCCACTGTGGACAGTCCCCTACTAGCATCGGTGATGTTGGCAGACCATATCATACTTCAAATTCATTCATGGAGCCTGGTAGCTAAATGCTGCCCTCAAGACAGATAGCTACTTCCAAGTTAGAATTTTCACGGCCATAGCAAACACCTGACAGACACAACCCAAGAGAGGAAGGACTAGCTTCGGCAGGGTCAGAGGCTTCAACACACAGTCCTCACTCTGTTTATCCTGGGCCTCTTCCTGAGGTGGGGCGGAATTGCAGACAGAAGCCTGATGTGCATGCACTCGAGCACACACACACACACACACACACACATACACACACACACACTCACTCATACACACACACACACACTCATACACACACATACTCACAACACACACACACTCACTCATATACATACACTCACACACTCATACACACACTCACACACATTCGCACTCACACACACTCACACTCACATATACTCACACTCACAACTCACACACACTCACACTCACACACTCACAGAGAGAGGGAGGGGGATGGTAAGAATATGAGAATAACCTTCAAAGGCATAGGGTCCTGCTTGTCTCACTGTCTAAAGTTTCCGGAACTTTCCAAAACAGCACCGCCAGTGGGGACCAGTCTTTCAACCCATGAGCCTGTGGGGACATTTGAGACTCAAGCTGTTGGACAATAGTGTCAGGTCATGAAGAATTGTGTCAGGTAACAGCCTATGCCATAAAAAGAAAGATGTACGTGGCTGGGCTAGAGTCAGGATGTGATGTTGGGAGAGCAGAGAGGTCTCCAGTGTCAGTCATCCCCAAGTCTATGGGACACTGGATTTTACTGTGTGTGGAGAGAAAATGAGCCAGATTGGAAGTGGGAAACCATTGTGGTCTTGCTGTCTTTAGAGGGTCCTGTTGGCCTTCACTTCCTCTTTGCATTTGTGTGAGTGACTATTTAGCCAATATGTCCCCTCTCTGACCTCAACCTCAAAGAAAGTGTCCCTGACCATAGCAACCAGGTATGGTGATGATGCTCTGTGAACACTGGTGACAGACACAGGGGATGGGGGAAGGGTTAGTCCTGACATGGGATCAGTTCTGCGTCCGCCTATATCCCCTTTCGTGAACGGGAACTCCACATCTGCAGAGACTGTGTCAACTTCTGACAGCATAAAAACTCTTTCGGACACAGCTATGTTGATCATGAAGGCGATTGTGATGAGCAAGAAGGAGGAGGGACACAGCACCCAGCCATGTCCTCACGACTTGAAGAGGAGGCCTTTGTGGCTATTGGCATGGTGCCGTCTGTCATTGCCAGGGACAGAAATGACTAAGGGACATATTGCACATTTCTGGTGTTGCACAATCAGTGGTTTAGACAGAAACCAGCTCTTAAACTGTGGCCACATGCCATATGACCTTAGGGAATATCCCACCCCTCCGTTCTCCCTCCTCCTCTCCCTTCTCCTCCTCCTCTCCTTCCTCCTCCTCTCCCTCCTCCTCTTCTCCCTCCTCCTCTCCCTCCTCCTCCTCTCCCTCCTCCTTTCCCTCCTCTTCTCCCTCCTCCTCCTCTGTCTGTTCCTCCACCTCCTCCTCTGCTCTTCCTTGCTTCCTGAACCCTTCTTTTCATCTTCCTCTTCCTCTTTCTATTCTTCCTCATCTCCTTCCTTCCCCTTCTTCCTCTTTTCCCTGCTCCTCCTCCTCTTCTCCTTTGCTCCTGTAAACTCCTCCCTGTAAGCTTTCCTCTCTGATGGAGTCTCTCTCTCTGTGGTTTTCGCTGGCCTCAGTCGTGATTCCCGGAAGTGCCAGCACACTTGGCTTCCATCGTTCTTCTGAGCCCAATAGAAACTCCCACCAACTCCTTACCTTAGAAGCAGCCGCCTAACCACGGGCTCCAATTATGCTTCTCTCCCACTTCTGGGATCTCTGGGCTGGTCAGGGACTCTGATTGTATTAGTCATGTGCACTTGTACACACACACACACACACACACACACACACACACACACTCAGCTGGAATCTTTGACTTTAGGATCAGGAGCCTCATGGAAGAACCTGCTGGGGTGACTGGAGAATCCGAGTTTGCCCCAGAGGTCCGTTAATGAGGGGTCTTAGATGTCAGCACCCTATGTTGTTGCTTTGGGTAGGGGGGTGTCAATATCTGTGTCCAGAGAGTGATCTGGTCATGTGAACAGCTTTGACGGGCTGAGAGCTTTGAACTGTTCATTTGTGCCAACTTCTTTAAATGATGTGTGTGATGGGGGTTGGGGGTGGGAGCATATCAAGCAAGCACTCCTGCTTTTGGATTTCCCCCCCTCTATCACTGCTGGTTTTTGCTTGTTTGTTTGTTTGTTTTTGAGACATTTGACTATGTGGTCCTGGCTGATCTGGAACTTAGAGAGATCCATCTATATGACCCTGTCGGGATCAAAGATGTGTGCCCTCACACCTGGCTCCCACCCTGCCCTCCTTTTTGAGAAATAGGCTGGTTGAGCCTGTGCACTTTCCTGGAATTGTCCCTTCCAAGGAGAATAGGGCCATTTTACTGCAGTGCGCAGGAGAAGCAGATCTGGGCCTCAGGCACTTTGTACTCAGTGAGCATGTGTCCCTCTACCCATCAGAGACAGATAAATATCAACAAACACATCTGAAGGAGCAGGACAGGAAGCTTAGTCATGCAGAGGGCATGGAGCACAGAGGGCAGAGGAATGGCCTCATTCATAGTCTGCAGCAGCTTGGAGCCTGGAGCCTGGAGGCAGCAGTAGAAACAGTGTCCAGGGCAGCCTGTGCTCGGCACAGCCACAGAGGCTCCAGACAGGAGCAAACAGCACCGGTTCCCAGGACACTGAGAGGCAAGAAGGTAGCTAGAGGCTGACTGGTCCTTAGCACCCACAGTGTGGGTCATTCCACATGGAATCTGGGAGCTTCAGCTGATGCTCAATACAATGACTGGTTCTCACAGGGGGCCGTGAGGGACGGGGGACGGTGACTTAGCAGCCGGGGAGGTCTCTTGGATACGGGGAGAGCTGTCACTGTGATTCATGGCTCCTCTGACATCACAGGGCGCTCTTTGTGATGCAAAGTCAAATATTGTCTAGACACACACTGGGGGCCAAGGGACACACAGTTGTCCTGTGTGGCATGTTGAATGTGATGCGGAAGCACATGGTTTCCATCATGTGCTGGGACTTGTTTTTCATGGGTGTGATACACATAAAAGGGTATAATATATAAAAGACTGTCACAAAAAGGGAAAAGTTATGCTCGCCGGTCCCTTGAGCAGGAACCAGTACACAGCACAAGGCCACCAAGAAGTACTAGGGTTGGAGCAGGTGCAGGGAACAAGTATGCACAAAGGCCTTTAGGGTGGGTGGCCTTTGAAGGAACGACAGGGTGAGGCAGGGCAAGCAAGTTTAGGATTGGCTAATTGAAAGTTTCAGAGAGCTCTGGGCTGTCCCTAGCTGGACCTGACCTTTGCAGGGGCGTTTAGGGCAGGTGTGCAGTGACCCAGTGCCCAGCGAGGAAGGTACTGAATGTGTGCTGGGCTGGATCTGGTTTGTCGTGAGTGAGACACTGCAGGCAAGCAGTCTGGAGGTTGGCCACCCTGGCAAAAGCAGGTCTCGATTGTCAGCAAGGACCTCACATGCTGAAACAGTGGAATACACAGCCTAAAAAACCTGGTTAAAATGCACACAGACAGCACACACACACACACACACACACACACGCACACACACACGCACACACACACACACAGAAAACACACACATATACATGCATGCACATATGCATATGTGCATGCACACATGTATACACACATGCACACACATGCACACACAGATGCAGGCACACACACATACATGCATGCACACACACCAACAAATGCCTTCTCCATCCTGGAAGGACTCATTGCCTCCTTTCCCGAGAGCAGGTTCTTTGTGCCCTTTAATTGCAAGAACATTTTGGAAACTTCAGTGATGTAGTTAAAAAGCAAAACAAAACAAACAAAAAAAACCCCTAAGTGTTATAATTATGCACTGTGTGTATGTTTTTGCCTTTACATCTTATTTGGAAACTACAAAAATCAAATAGAGGAAAACAAGAGGCTCAGGCAAACTGCCAGCTTCCTGTGGGCAGAGCCAGCAGGACTCAAAAGGGAGGACAGCCTCTTCAATGTCACTGGTTTTTCCACTTGCACAGGGAAAGAGGCCCCGGCACTTGCCTACACAAGTATCCTCAATGGCCACCACACTTCCTGTGCCTTATTTTGGGATGCTGTAAGCAAAGAATGGGAGGCCTGGTGAGGAAGGAGCCTGCTTTGTGTGAGACCTGGCTTAGTCAGCCCTGGGTTCTACCCAAGGAGATCATGGGTTCCCCTCCCACAGTTGATCCCGGAGACCTCCACCTCAGTGAGACACCAGAACATCTGTGTAAAGATACTGTGATGTCTAAGCATGGGTGTCAACCTGACACACCCAGTAAGAGGGAACCCGGGTTGAGAAATCGTCTCCATCAGATTGTCCCCTGGCCACACCTGTGGATTATTTCTGGGTTGCTAATTGATGTAGAAGGATGCAGCCCACTGTAGGCGGTTCCATCCCTAGGCAGGTGCTTTTGGTCTATATAAGAAAACGAGGTAAGCATGAGCCAGGGAGTGAGTCAGTAACCTACCCCGGCATCGCCTCATGGTCTCTGTTTCAGTTCCCGTTTCAGTGTCCTATTTAAGCTCTCTCTGCATTTCCTCAAAGGCAGACTGTAAGCCCAGTGAGTCCTTTCTTTCCCCATGTTACTTTCAGTCAGTGTTTTATCACAGCAGCAAAGCTAACTTTCTGCAAACCACTCCTTCTCGAAGGAAAGGCTTTCAGATTTGCAATAGCAGAGGGTATGCAACACAGCACAGCCTGTTTTAGGACAGTCTTCGTGGGAATGAGGTTCGACTGCTTGTGCTGGGGAAATTTGCCTCTACATGGCTGTATTTGCTTAATTTCTCCTTGACCCTGGTGCAGTCAGGCATTCAATAGCAAACGCTTCAACCAACTAGTGCTGTAAAGTGTCAACAACTGCATTTCTTCATCTCCAACTGCTTCCCTGCCTTTCTGAGCTGACAGGGTATGGCTTTCTCTTTTTTTCTTGAGATTTGGCTGTGTGTGAGTATGAGTCTCTTTGTGGTTGTTTAAGCATGTGTGGATGTGTATATGTGGAGGTCATAGGACAACCTATGTAGCCAGTCACCCTCCTTTCTCTTGCTTGTCTGAAGCTCACCAATTAGGTGAAAGTGGCCTTGGGGATTCTGTCTCTGCCTCTCAGGACTAGGGTCACAAGCACAAGAGGACACCCTGGATTCTGGGACAGAATTCATGACCTCCTGCTTGAGAGGCAAATACTTTGTCAGCTCAGCTCTCCCCAGTCCAGGACCTGAAGTTTTTATATGCACATAGAGCACCACATTCAGAGCAAATCCTGCTCTTCCCAGCCTCCCTTGCAGCTCAGTGTAGCTACAGCTTCCCTTGCAGCTCAGTGCAGCTACAGCCTCCCTTGCAGCTCAGTGCAGCTACATTACTCTGTGCAATGTACAGAAAGAGAAGTAAGGTCTTATAGACTTCAGGGAGAGTTTTTAAGCAGTGGGGTTCCTTGACTCCCACCTTTCCCTTGGTCTCATGGGTCCATGTAAGCATATCACTGAGCTCCAAGTGACCCCAGAGGATGGGAACTAGCTATTGGGTGAAATAAGAGCCTTGGCATTGTGGGATGTTCACTCTCAGACAGTTCTAATAGAAGAAAACCACATCTGGACTGGGGTCCTCATTGGTACAGAAAGAAGCCTTAGCATGTTGCCCTGAAGCCTGACTCACCCAGGGAGGCCACCTTGGAGTCCTTGTGGGAAGCACCTGGGAAGGAAGTGTCCTAGCCATGAACAGTGGACAAGAGGGGAAAGGATGATTATATGTGCTGGCTGACTAGTCAGACTGTTGAAGTCCTCCA
The DNA here is from genome assembly GCF_021556685.1 of Rattus norvegicus. Lineage (NCBI taxonomy): Eukaryota > Metazoa > Chordata > Mammalia > Rodentia > Muridae > Rattus > Rattus norvegicus. The sequence continues at coordinate 154,769,435 of NC_141536.1, forward strand.
GCCTGATCAGTCCATGGTCCTTTCACCAAGGGCGGGACCTTTAAGTAGACCCTTAAGAGAAAGACACAGTTCCCCTCCTGCCTCTACCACACAAAGCCTCCTGAGTTCTACCCCATGGAGCAGCCAGTCAGTAAATGCTGGTGGAAGGACAGAGTGGCTTCCCTTTAGCTCCATACTAGCCTCTCCCTACCCAATTCATGGTGACCTCTGGGGTAGAGGCAGGGCTAGGAGCCCCTCACATCCAATCAGTTACTTGCTTCATTCTCTGGGCCATCCTGGCGGTGGCCCCAGACAGGGGGATTCTGTTATTGAGTACTTGGTCACAGCAGCAGCCCTCCCTGTGTGGAGGTTAGCTCCACGTCCAGATTTAGGGGAGGAGTTGGCTTGTCATGGCTGACCAGCGGCAGTGAAGGGTGAGGGACCCAAAAATTGGGTGCACTGACTCTGGCTTTCTGGATAGGCTGTTGTGATGAGGAGGTCTTCTCTGAGTGTAGCTTACTAGAGCTCTCTTCATGAAACCCTCCACTTAATTTATCAGTATAAGACACTGCCTGAGCCAGGAGAGGACAGGCATTAACGAAGTTGGGGAGGGCTGGGTTGCTTTTGCTCACAAGGAGCTCAACCATTTCAGCTTATGTCTGTCTGCTCTTGGGTCCTCGGCAGGCGAAGCCTTTTGTGACAATCTTTCTGGGATGAGCGCCACGGAGCTATGCTCACACCTCACCCTATCACTCTGGTTTCTGGGATGTCTGCCTCTGCATTCCCATTCCTATAAATGCAGGCACACACATCCTGTACCTCCAAACAGGTAAGTACATCTTTTCTGTTGTCTTCTTTCTCTCTCTTTTCCTCCTCCTCTCCTAAAGGTCTGTGTGGAAGGCAGCTCCCTAGGTGTTGTTTCCCAATAGCACAACACTAGGGCACATCAAATAGGAAGTACTACAAACCCATCAACATGACCCCATGCAATCTGCAGGAACCACTGGGAAACCTCACAGCAGCAGCAAATGCTGCTGGGAGGGAGAGTAGTGCCCCACCCCCGCAGCTTCCAAGAGCTCCTGCTAGCACCAAGCACCATGAGCCAGTACCTAGTGCTTTATGGAGGTGATTCCGCACCAGGGCACCTCCTGTGCCTCCTGGTCTGTGCTAAATTCCAGACTCTGCTCAGGAGGGCTTGAGCGGTTCCTGAAACCATCTTTTTAGCAAGTGAGATGGGAGAGCAGTTAGCTGGAGGTGAGGCTTCACGAGGTCACCTGAAATCCTCACTGCAGTCTGAGAAAGTGGCCCCTGGTGGGTGACATTTTCCCCAGGGAAATGGCCTCTTGGGTGAGAGATCTCTCAAGTCCGTGACCGCCTCAGTAATTGACACTGTCAGGTATGAAATGTCCTTGGGTAAGAGTCCACTCCAGGGCCATCTGGCAGGCACATGGTGAAGCCAGGATTTTAACAGACCTCTTCATGTCTAAAATCCCCAGCCTAACACCATGGTGACTTCAGCTGCCCGGATGATTTTTTCCAATAAAATTTAAGTGTATTTCAACATGTCTCAGTAATTAATCTTGGTTGTAAAATCATGAAAAATTAATTATGAGATCTATTCCCCTTCAGGAACCCTGAGCTATGAACACTGACCTTGTGTTATCCTGTCCCGATTGAGCTGAAGTGAGATACTGTCACTGATGCCTGGCTCTATAAGGAGGGTCAATGCCAAGCATCCATCACGTGAGCTCTTACCACTAATAGCTCAGGAGAAACCAGAAAGCACTTACAGCGGCCTCAGACTGCAGCTATTTTCGTGGTTCCAGCATCACCTTTGCCAGAGAGCAACACAGGCCCGCAGTGTTTGCTGTTACCTGGGAAGGGAGGCTACCAAGTGCCACTGAAGCGGGGCTGGTTCCCTGTGTGGGGACCCTGAGCCAGGCCAGCTCAGCCTTGGACAGACTCACGCACTGCAAAATTCCACCGTGGATGCGCCTCACATGGCCAGTCTTCCGGGCCAGGAGGATGCACGTCAGTGCCTGCATCTCCTTGTCTTAGAGATGGGAGAGAAACCACGAGAGAGAACAGGATTCTGGGGGATGGGACAGCCAGAGGGAGGGTCAGCGGTCAGAGGTATGTTAGTGAGCTCTGCTCCTTGCCTGCTCCTATCACAATCCATGTGTGTGACAACTCACTTTGAAGGGGTGGGGCCAAGTAAATAGAATTAATTTCCAAAAAGTCTCTACTTTGGGAGAGAAAGGCTATAACTCCAGGTGACCCAAAACTGAGGGTTTCTCAAAGGATGGTTTATCTACCCATGTGGAAGTTCACTGTGAGGTGGGGACATTGAAGGGTGGGAGCACTATGAGGTGGGAGCACTGTGAGGTGGGAGCACTATAGGGTGGGAGCACTGTGGGGTGGGGGTCACTGTGGGGTGGGGTCACTATGGGGTGGGGTCACTATGGGGTGGGAACATTGTGGGGTAGGAACATTGTGGGGTGGCTTCACTTCAGGTAGGGACTGAACTCTGCTCTTCCCTGAGAAGCCCAGGATGTCTCATCGCGGCAGATCTTCTGTGTTCTAATTAGCACGGGACATCGGCAGCTGGTGGTAGGATGCCCAGCCTTGCTCCCCTCCCTGCCATGGAGATTCTTATTTCTTTAGGGCCTCCCTGTCCCAAGGGTCACCTTAGGGACTGGACACAGCATGACTTCAGAATGACCTTGGAAGTCTTTAGTCTAATTGTGGTGTTTAGACATAAAGGCCAGGTTGGCTTTGGGAAGGTGCAGATCCCCAGAGACAGTCTGGGAGACTTGGGCTGTTATCTACAGGTCACGTTGTGTGATACCCGAGCCAGAAGCAGGTGGCTGATGGCCATCAAGGACAGAGAACTCTGTAAACAGCCTTTTAAAGGCTCCAGCCCTCCAGGATCAGGCAGGATGATCTCACGTTTTCTGCCTCCTCTTTCAGGTCAGCCCTCATTTAACTCCCACAGCTACTGAGTGCTACAGCCTGCCCACCTGGCTCACATAGAGGCAGCGCCTTCCCCTTACTTTTGAACCCCTGGGGACCACGCTCTGTGGGAAATGGGGTGGTCTCACTGGATCAGGCCAATCACAGCCTAGTCCTGGGGCTGGGGGCGGGGTCAGCCCCAAGGGCTGCTGGGTAGAGAGGCGGAGAAGGACCAGGTGAAAGGTTGCCTAACATCCTCCCACTAGTACCCAAGGCAGGGAAGTCACACAGCTGTCCTCTTCTGCCAAATGGGAGGAATCGTGACACTCTTCCCACAGTTTTGCTGTGTTGTTCTGAGGCAGAAGGCTCAGCAATCTGGGAGCCGAGCACGGTGGGTGGAGGGCCAGTGTGATTATTGCTGGGACTATTTTAGTTCACTAAGAGTTGTTTTATTTCCATCAAGGGAAAGGAGAATGCTGTCCCTTCATCGTGAAACAGTTATTGCATGAAATTAGTCTTTGTTATACAAGTGTATATCCCCCTGTAATGAAACTTGAACCAGGAGCACAGAGTCAAGTCTCTGCTGGTTGGGTGGGCGCCCTGCGCAAGGCTGTTTCTGCGCTCTCCACCATCTGAGTAGTCACTCCGACAAAACACGTAAATACTGATGTCTTCAACCAATGTCCAACAACTTCCCACTGGGTTCCCGGCTCAGTGTCCGGAGCAGAGCATCTGTGGGGTGACCCTAAGGAAGGTAAGCGATGAGGATCTGGGGGTAGGAGACCAGTCAGGGAGGCCACCAGGGATTTCGGCAGAGATAGTGTGAGGAGGGCGTCAGGGTGGGACTGGTTTCCTGCAGGGTCAGCGGGAGCCAAAGTCTGAACCAGAACAGGTCAAGACATGGCTGTGGATGGTGTGAAGTGTGTGTGTGGGGGTGTATATGGGAAGCAACAGGTGTTGGGGTTCAGAGCACACCCCACAGGCAAGAGCAGTAGCTGGACTCAAGAGGCTTTTGGACAGCCTATATGTGTCTAAAATTGCATCTGAATGTGTCTCACACACACGGGCAGCCTGACTCTCAGGGGCCTCGCTCTGCGCTCACAGGTCTCTGGCGCGCATGCGTGCATATTGATCTCCCATTCCGGACTTTGCAGTTCCCACAGGCAGGGCTGTGGACTCTGTTCAGGTTGTACAATATTGATTTCACAGCAAAGGGACTGTGATTTTACGCTCCTTGATCGAAATAAAGCGTCAGGTGCCTTACTTAATACCCACAGCAGATGCGGGTCAGGAGCGGCTGTGACTGTGACTGGAAAAAGGATTTGTCTGTCCTCCCTTACCTGGGTTAGTGAAGGTGCTGGTCCCAAACCATTGAAGGGACATTGCCTGATAACACACCTCACAGCTCCTTAGACCAGGCTTACAGATGGACCTACAGACCGATATTACACAGAGCCTGCATCTGCTCAGGAAAACCACCGGACCCCTCTCTACCTTACACAGCACCGGGAGGGAGGGGGCGTGGCCAGAGCAGGGGTGAGGCCAGGATGAGGAGGACAAGCTCTGTTTCAGAGACTAGACTTCATTGGAGGGTACAGTAGAAGTGGCATTGGGGACTGAAGGGGACAGGTTGATTTGGGCGCCCTCAGCTCGAAGAGGAAGAAAAGCAGGAAGAAGCAAGGCAAGCTGGAAGAAGGACAGGGTAGGGGCCCAGGGCAGCGAGGCTCGAGGAGGGGGAGGGGTCATGAGGACATATGCTGAGTCTGCAGAAGCTCAGTTGCAGGTGAGAGTTTCACCACAAAGAGTCCGAATACTTTTCACCTGTATTTTCATTAACTTAGTGATCGCACCCGTGCATGCGCACTCACACACGCGCACACACACACGCGCGCACACACACACGTGCACATGCACGATGTGACAGGAAGTTAGTGGGAGTCAATTTTCTCCTTCTAGCGTCTGAGTCCCCGGGTTGAGTTTAGTTCAGTCTAGGCAGCAAGCACCCTTATACCCAACGGGCTACCTTTCATTGTGGTTTTAACCAAACACACCAACACATGCCTTTGAACCCATGGCTGAGAAGAAGGCTCAAGCTTGGAGACTCGCTCTTCTGCCCGTGAGGGTCTGTCCTCTGCCCGTGAGGGTCTGTCCTGTTGTGTGAGCATAGCCTGTGAACAAATGCCACGCCCACCGACCAGGACAAGCAAGAGGCATGCCAGGTCAAGACAGACGGAACAGTCTCTTTGATGGCATTCTGGTCCTGCTTTATGATATATGGCCCACACATTTTCATTTATACAGATCCAAAAACCAGTCAGCTGCAGCGGCCCGTGGAACTGTCAACTCTCAAACACACTGTCCACCCCTCCACAGCGAGGCAGAACTGTTAGTTCCATCCCGCCCATCTCCCTGTGCCCGTGCACCCCCGGGTCCACTGTATCCAGGCAGCAGCTAGGCGGCAGTCCCCCAAGCCTTTCTCCCTTCCCTTTACTGCTCAGCAAATCCTGCAGGGATGGTAGCACCAGGACCCTCTTCTCTTCCACCACCAGCTCAGGCCTCCGGTCTCACTGCTGGTCTTCCACACCAGCCTTCGCTGCATACCCAACCTCTTCTCAGAAAGTTAGACCCGTTAACGTGACCGGACCATGTTCTATCTCTGCTCACAGTCTCAAGGCTCCCATTAGCCAAGTCCTCCTGGGTCTGAGTGTTTGTTGTCTGATCCTTGTGATCTATCACCTGTCACCTCTCAGGGGTCACCCCCTAACACACACACACACACACACACACACACACACACACACACACTATCCTCTACCACTGAACCATAGCCACGCAGGTCTCAAGCTCAACTCTCTCTATCCCTCTCAAAATGGTGCCCTGCCACCTTCTGCCCCCACAACCCCACAACCCAGACTGCTTTCCAGCTTCTCCCACTTTGTCTGCAAAGCCATCTGGGCTGCAAGGTTACTTTGGGAATCCATCCAGTGCTCCTCTCCTCCTGTTCTGCATCTTCATCCACAGCAGCATCCATTCATCTGCAACGGACCCACGAGTGGGTCTGTCACTGTCCTTAAACCCTACATCAGTGCCAGAACGACAGGGCTCAGAATGCCCGAGCAGTGCCCCTCACATGATTGACTGAAATTTGTCCCAAATGAGTATTGCTGCTTCTCTGTGTGTTGTACGTGTGAATGTGCACATGCATGTGCGGGCACAGCATGTGGAGGCTGGAGGTCAACACCAAGTGCCTCCCACCATGGCTTGATTTTGAGACAGGGTCTCTCACTGGACTGGAGCACCCTGATTTGGCTAGACTGATTGCCAGTGAGCCTCAGGGACCCTCCTGTCTCTGCCTTCCCTGATGGCACATGCAACTTTTATGGAGGTGCTGGAATTCCAAACTCAGGTCCTGCTGTTCATGCAGCCGTGTCCCCAGACCCTGTTCTGTGGTATGCATGAATGAGAAAATCACAGGCCAAAGTGTTCTCGGCAGGAGGAGTAGAGATGGGATATGCGGCAGAGCAAGATTTAGCTTTATGAAAACACGCAGGGATAACTACAGAGTGCTACGATTGTACAGTACCTCTGCAGTTTAAAATTTCACGAGGGTCAAGGAAGAAGAAAATGCTGAACGCCTTCCTTCCAGGGTGATGCAGAAACAAGGGCGGGGAAGCAAGGGATTAGTAGAAACGAACAGACACGAAAGCCTGTTATCCCACCGTTGCTGGGAGGTAGGAGACAAATCAAGATATTCAAACACATGTAAGACAGCCACAGTGTCTTCCCGCTGGAGGAGAGAATAGAAGAAATGGCTCAGCGCTCTGAGGAAACATCTTCTCAGACTTACAAAGGATGGTATTTACATTTTCTCCAAGCCTTTAATTTTCTCATTTATCATTTGTCAGAGCCCGAGGCCCTTCCTTAGCACATGGTGTTTGCCAGCAGCTAATGATCCCTTTACCAAACATCACAGTCCAGCCAGGAGCTTGTTAATGTTGCTAGGGCTGATGATTTAATGCTTCACTGTCACGGGCAGGTCTCTGGACCCTGGATCACAGGAATGCTGTGACTCTGGGGCTCTGTGCTTCCTGGAGGCCCCACTGTCACCAGGGAACCATGGAAACCAATCCAGTCCCAGATATGGAGAAAGCTGAGCACTGAGGTTGGCTTTGGAAGCCAGGCATGGACTTCTAGAACTCCATCCAGTGGTCACAGACTGGACGCCATCTTGCTGCCCCACAGGTAACACCTGAGGACTGGTGTCACTCAAGGAGTAAACAGAGGCCTGGGTGCGGTTCCAGGACTCCAGCCTAGCTTTCTTTCCTTGGCACCAGCTCTTCTTCTTGTCCTCTGAGGCTCAGCAAAGCTGGCTCCCACAGAGAGATTCTGTCCAGCTCATGAACCAGAGCCACCACACGATGACACCAGGCTTCTGGGTCCAGCTATGTGCCTAGATTCTGAGACACAGAGGCATTTGGAAGGGCCAACTCCTCTAGATCTTTCATTATAAACCAGTTTAGAGGCCTGCCATTGATATTAACCAGAATCCCAGGAAGCAAGACACAGTTTTAAAAGGAAAAAAGGTGGTGTGTGTGTGTGTGTGTGTGTGTGTGTGTGTGTGTGTGTGTTGTTCACATGCACATATGTAGGTCAGAAGACAGCTCGCAGGTATTGGCTCTCTCCTTCCACCATGTGAGTCCTAGGAATACAACCTCAGGTTGGCAGGTTTGGCAGGGCCATCAGGAAGCACCTTTGCCCCCAGAGATATCTGGCCTGGCCCAGAAATTCATCTTTTAATAAAACCTCACAAGTGTTCAGGGTTCTGCAACAGAAAGAAAACACTTTGTACCTGGGGACCTACCGTGGAGGAGTTGGGGGGAAGGGCGTTTTTTTCTTTTTGGAAAAACAGCCCCTGCAACTTTTCAAGGTGGACTTTGGGGGAGAGGTTCTTCCTGGAGGCAGAGCTCACACCTAGGAAGCTGGGTGGTGGCTGTGGCAAAGAGCTCTGATATTCCACCCGCTGTGTGTGTCTCAGGACACAGACTGGGAGGGGCAGTGCCTTGGGGATACAGCCAGGAAGGAGGAGAACAGAGGAGAGAGGAGGAGGAGGGAAACCATGGGTTGGACAGCTTTCTGGCCTTGTGCCCAACCCAGCCACTCTCTTGCATTCCAGGTCTCATGCCTGGGTCTCCTTTAAGCTTGCTCCATGCTGGCTTTGGCAGCCAGTCGGACCCAAGGCTCTTGCAAACTTACTTGGTGTCCTAGATGGTATGGTGGCTATCGTGATGTTGGTGTCCTGAGGTGGCCTTACCATCCTGGGATTCAGCTCTTCAGCGCCTGGCCACTAGCCGAGTGATCTGTAATGGCTGAGAGAGCGCAGTGTGGGGCCTGGGGCTGCATGGGTGGCTGTCTCTGCAGAGTTGTGATAACCGTCCACTCTTGCTTTGGAGAGCCTGTCTGCTCATTGGTTCATTTTTTCCATCCTCATGTTTCCCAGATCTCCCTGCAGCTGTGATCTCCTTGTAGTGACATCATCCAGGACCTTGCTGAACCTCCCCGGGGTGTCTCTTATGGCTCTGGTGAGCACATGAGACCCAGGTTGATACCATTCTGGCTTTCCAGCCGAGAAGCATGACCTTGGGAGACGCCTGAGGTCACATGGGTGATGGAGGAGATGGCGGACTCTGACCTGTACAGATTTCTAGGTTGACGTGAAAACATCAGATGCCAGGCAAGCCAAGCTCCAAGTCAGTGCATTCCAGACTATTCTCAGGAAGCCTGACAGCCTGAGAGGACTGAGTTCCTTACAATCCGGCAGAGGGGTCACAAACAGGTCATTTCCCTTTTCCATTGTTGGGGACGCTGGAGTCAAGATGATAACATCTGGCCTGCACCTGGTTCACTAGACTGGGCTTCTTGGGAATGTGCTGGGATCCCAGGGATACACAGGGCTTCGAGCTATGACCTACTCCAGATGTCATAGATGCTCACAGTGACCCCTGACCTCAGGAAGGCAGTGGGCTTTGGCAGAAACTAGAAGCCAGAGCAGGTCAGAATCCTGCCCCCCTATGAGGAACAATGAAAAGTTGTGTGTGAATGCAGCTGGGGAGAAGTGGGGATTCGGGAGCTTAATTACAGGGTCTCTGTGTGACACAGGTCACAGTAAGCAAAAGTCAGGGGTTAACAGTGAGGAAAATCCAGGGGTTGACCCTTGGAGGTCAGACTGTAGCCTTGCACAGGGCCTTGGAATAAGTATCAACATGCTAAGAACATTAACCATGGAGGGCGCAAAGCCCATTCCTTGGGCAGCCAAGGGCATCTGTGAGCATCTTGTGCTGGGTTCCCTGTGCCTGGAGGGGAACTTTAGGAAGAGGACTCTGTAGGAGAAGACCACCATGATTTCTGCACTGCTGGTCATTCATGAGTGTTTTCTGTACAGACGTTTGGTGTCTCCTACCTGCTGCTGTGTTAGTTTTGCTGTCCTGAGACCTGGTCTGGTGTTCCCGAGGTAATGGGTGTGGATAGGGAAGGAGCTGGGGTCTTGGGGGAGCTCTAAGGACACAGGGCTTGTTGGCTCTTGCCCTGAAGCACCGTCTCTAGAGATACAGAGGCCGGTGGAGCCTGCACTGACGTTTTCTCACGAGTTCTCGGCTAAACCCAAGCCTGTGTCACCGAAAGCTTCTGTTCACGATGGCCCTACCTTATGTGTTACCTTGCTGAAATCACAGCTTTGATTCTTTCCCTACATAAACTACATAAGTAACTATTAAAATATTATTAAATTACTAATAAAATAAAAAATAGGCCCCTTGTATTCATTGATATATAATGTTGCCCAGGGAGCCTCAATACCAACAGTGCAGAAGGGCAGAGGCTACCCCTTTCTCTCTGACACTGTCACCTTCTCTGACACAGGAAGTCCTGCCCGCGGGTAGCCGGATGGTGTATGCGTCAAGCTAGCATGTCTTTCTCTGCAGAGCTGGGCAAGCATTAGGGCTAAGACTTTTCTCGTGTAGCTTTTCTCTATCCCAGGTAATAGTTCCCTCGCAAACTTGTTGACAGATAGTTCTTCCCAAACCCGTTCATGGTTTTGTCAACTGCCGTCTTGTCTAGCTGTGTTGACTGTGACTCAGTAGAAGAAATCCATTTTCTAGAGGGGGCTGCATGGCAAAAGAGCCTAGCTCCCATCTTGGGTACCCCCAAGGGATATTCGGTCTTCGTCACGTTTATGTTTAGTGTGATAAAACACCATGACTTAAGCTACTTATAGAGTAAAGAATTTCACATTTCCAGAGGGTTGGAGTTCATAATGGTGGAGTGCATAATGGTTTGTAATGGCAGCAAGCTCCAGGCAGTAGGAACAGGAAGCAAAGAACTCACATCTTGAACCTGAAGTAGAGAGGGCGAACTGGAAATGCTGGAGGCATTTAAATCTCAAAGCCTGCACCCAGAGACATACAAGGCTGTTTGTACCATGTGAACCTCCCAAGCGATGCCACCATTTGGGGACCAAGGGTTCAACTGCCCAAGACAGTGGGGATATTTCTTATTCAAATCACTACAAAACACACACACATGCATACACACATACACACACACGTGCACACACACACACGCATACACACATACACAGACATGCACACACACATACACATTCACACATACACATACGCACACACACGCGCACACGCATGTACATATGTCTACAAGAATGGAGCCCAGCAAATGTGCATTCAAACACGAGCACACCCCATGCACACGGATATAAAACGTAATAAAACAACTCTCCCCTTCACTTCGAATGCTGCCTTTGAACATTGTCTTAGGGTTTCCGTTACTATGAAGAGACACCATGGCCACAGTGACTCTTACAAAAGAGAGCCTTGCACTGGGGCCCACTACAGTTACAGAGATTTAGTCCATTACCGTTATGGCGGCAAACACGTCGGCATGCAGGCAGACAAGGTGCTAGAGGAGCAGTTGAGAGTTCCACATCTTGATCCGAGACTGCGTGCCACGCTGGGTGTAGCTTGAGCATAGGAGACATCAAAGTCCGCCCCACCTCCACAGTGACACACTTCCTCCAACAAGGTCACACCTCCTACTAGTGTCACTCCTAACGGCCAAGCATTCCAACGCATGCATCTGTGGCGGCCATTCCTATTCAAATCACCACAGATGTTTTCCATCCAATCCTAGTACTTCATTTTATAAGATGCTGGTTGTGGGCACCGACTGAGTTTAGCTTGGGAAGCTGGCCCTGCCTCACTGCAGCGTTGGCTCACAGCTCCCTGGTCTCCGTTGCTCTGTCTTGCCACCAGCTAGCTGGGCACTCCTCTTTGTTTCTGTCGCTCTGCTTTTTGATTCCGATCATGTCTTGGGCCACGCGCCATTACTTCCATTTGCTGTTTTACGGACGAACATCTTAAACAACTCTACCATGCATTCCTCCGCTATTTTTGCAGAAACAGAAAAAAATCAAAGTGGGAAGAAATGGTTAGGAAGAAAGGCAGGAAGGCAGTGGGAGAGCGAGGGCTATTTGGATTTTCACACAGGCCTGGTTCTACAGGGACCCAGCAGAGGCTGATGGGTAGTCATGTCCAGCTGTGTGTAACTGTGTGTACCCCAGAGATGGCCTGGTGATGGATGGGAATGTGCACCCAGGCTCAAAATCAGAGTCTCTCTCTGGCTTCTGTTTTGGTTCAAATGTGAAATATCCCTTGTAGGTTCTCGTGCAGAATGTTTGATCCCCCGCTGGTGACGCTGTTTTAGGAGGCGGAGCCTAGTGGGAGGGGGTAGGTGTCTGGGAGCCTGACTTTGATGGAATATATCTTTTTCTTGGCCCCACCTTTTTGTTCTCTGCTTCCTGCTTCCTGTTCGCCACAATGTGAAGAAGTTTCTTGTTCCACAGCCTGGCTGCCACAGCCGCCCCTGCTAAGGTTCAGCGCAAGCCCACGGAGCCAAACAGCTCTCTCAGACTGAGTCAGTATAAATCTGTCCTGCCTTAGATGATGCTGCCAGACTCTGTCAGCAATGCAAAAACAACTGATGTAATTCTCCTGACCTCTCGGGGAATGACAAGCCTGTTTGGGATCCATCACGTGCCCTTTAGGAAACATGGCTGCATGAATCTGTGACCTCTTCTACCCACCAGCTGAGCACCCCATCTCCAATATGAAAATAAAACCAGGCATTGCCAAGTGTCCTCTGGATGCCAAAGTGACACTGTAGGGACCACTGCTGTCAAGGTGGCTGGCCTGTGCAGGTGGCACCACGCGATGTCAGTGCCCTTCTGTGTCACACAGAGAACTTCAGCCACCAATCTCAGTGTCCAGGAATTGTTCCCTAGAAGCTGCCCCTCAACGGTTGGGTCATGTGAGAGCCAGAGCTTCATTCAGCAGCAGCCTCAGACCTCTAGGTCACCCCTCCACAGCTCCACACCGGTGGTGAGAATGGCAAAGCCCGTGGTGTCCTGGACTGCACCTGCCCATGCTTAATAGACTCACAGAAAAGCAAAGGAAAAATAAGCTTTGACTCACAGAGTTGGTATCGTGATGGGTGTCTGTGACACGTGGGCGCACGCTGCCAGTCCTCCTTCAGCATCCATGTCTGACACAGTGGCTTTGGAAACTGGAAACAGTGCACGCAGATGCTCCAGGGACAACTGACTGGCCACTGATGGAGATTGGGTCATAACAAAAGTCCAGAACATATGAGGACCTTGTCCTGCGGACGGAAGTGGCTATTCCCTACACAGCTGTACCTGCCCTTGGCTCTGGCTTAGGCCTATCCTTGTCCGTGACACAGTGTTATACAATTGACACCACCTTCAGCCGACCTACTGAGTCTGCCTGGAGGACATGGGCAGAGAGACCAAAGCTTTGGCTGCAGTGAAGGACTTTCAACTTCAGACTAAATACAGCCAAAATACAAAGGCCCCTGTGCCCGTGAGCCAGGGCCCTGGAGTATCTGCCAGCTCGCTCCTGTGAGAGCTGCATCTGAGCGTGTCCAGATGTTGTCCCCGCAGTTCATGCATTTGTCTTGGCAATAGCTCCACATGTGTGCCTTCCCACGGGGTCGGTCCATGCTCCTCTGGTCTGTGTTTCTAAGTATGTTTGCTTTGCCTTCTTCTCATCAGACCACCAAGGCCCATTTTTGTCCGCTATGGAGAAAGCCCTCGAGGATATCAGCACATTGGCTCATATAGCCTACATCCTAATAAAGAAGTAGCTGTTTGTCAAACAAGAGTCAGCCTTTTCCTGGGAATAAAAACATATAGGTGGTCTGTGTACTCAGTATTCTCTGGTGCTTTTATGATGTGCTCTGGCATTTGCTCTGGAAGGCATCCATTTGTGGGCCGTGTCACTAGAAAACACCATAACCATCACCACCATCATTACCATCATCACCATCATCACCATTATCATCATCACCACCACCACCATCATCATCATGTACCTCTTTAGCATAGGAAGGATTCGGACAAAGATTTGCTTGGTGTACATGAACCAGGAACAAAAAGAGAGAGCCCCAGTCAGCTTTGCATCCATCATGGTGACAGAATACAGTAATGCATTCAAGATAATCAACTACAAAAGAGGAAAACCTTAGTTTGGCTCTCAGTTCTGGAGGTTTCTGTGGGTAACTGGCTTATTGCTTTGGGGCCTGTGGCAAGGAAGCCGTCATGGTAGGAGCACAAGGAGGAGGAAGCTGTTTACCTCCTGATGTCCAGGATGAAAGAGAAAAGGAAGAGGCTGGAGGTATCCTTCCCAAGAGCATGCCTCCCCATCACCAGAGGGCTTCCAACTGGGCTACACCCTACTAAAGGCCTGGCCTCCCATCATCACTATGGGTGGAGACCAAGCCTTTAACATAGGTTTGCACAGACCAGAGCGAATAGAAATTGCTCACTTCTGTGGGTCTCCCACAGAGGATCTAATACAGACATCGACACAGACACACACACAGACACAGACAGACACACACACAGACACACAGACACACAGAGACATAGGCACAGACAGACAGACACACACACACACACACACACGCATATGGACACGGACACGGACACAGGCAGACACACACACACAGACACACACACAGAGACATAGACACAGACAGACAGACACACACACATACACATGCACATGGACACGGACATGGACAGAGGCACACACACACACACACACACACACACACACACGTGGACGCGGACTCGGACATGGAGATACAGACATAGACACAGACACAGACAGATGCAGACACAGACATAGACACAGACACAGATGCAGACACAGACAAACACACACACACAGACAAACACAGACACAGACACACACACACACAGACATAGATATATATTAGATAAAAAAGACTCTTGTTGGGAGGTGTGGTGATGTTGTACGCCTATAATTCCAGCCCTTGGGAGGTTTCACTTCTGAGGATGAAGAGATGGAGTCTTTCTTAGCTATATCCTAAGTTCAAGGCTAGACTGAGCTATGTAAGATCTTTTCTTTAGAAAACCAAACCAACAAACCAACCAACCAACCAACAAACCAAACAAAAAACAAAATAGCAAAACAACCCACTACCACCACCAAAAAAATCAACTAAAAACGATCCTTGTGAAAGAGTGGAGAATTGGGACGACTTAGTGTCACCATGTTTGAGCTCCAGAGGCTGGAGAAATGGCTCTGCAGTTAAGAGCGCTGACTGCCTTTGTAGAGGACCCAGGTTTGGTTCTAGTATCCACATCAGGTAACTCACAACTGTCAGCAACTCCAAATTCAGGGGATCTGACCTACTCTGGCCTCTGAAGGCGTCTGCATATACATGGTGCACAAACACTCATGCAGGCACACACACACACACACACACACGCACACACACACACACACACACACACACACAAAGCGATCTTGTAAAAATGAGCCAAGAATTTACTGGATGACTCTTTAGGACAGAGACGGAAGGCACTTCAACTCTAAAACTGCAGGTGTTGGTGATCATCACTTCTGCCTGGTGCTTGAGAAGGGGACAGGAGTGTCCCCTCTTGGGACACACTCTCCACCTAGAGGCTCTGAAGAGGCCTTGTGTTCCCTCATCCTCTTGGGTGAGAGAGAAGTAGAGCTCCTGACATGACCCGGAACACAGTGCCTTGTACTGAGCTACAACACAGGAGGAGGATGGGGAGAAGAGGAGCAGGAGGAGGAGGAGGAGGAAGAGGAAGAGAAGAAGGAGGAGGAAGGGGAGGAGGGGGAGGAGGGTAATGAGGGGGAGGAGGAAGAAGAGGAGGAGGAAAAGGAAGAGGAGGAGGAAGAAGGAGAGGAGGAGGAGCAGGAGGAGAAGCAGGAAAAGGAGGAGGAGAAGGAGGAGCAGGAGGAACAGGAGGAGGAGGTGGACCTTGCTTAAGTCTCAGTTTGTACTATTCAGCATCCACGTGGCTCAGGGAATTCCTGTGTGCACCGGTCAGATCCAGCTGGACCCTGTACCTGGTTCACTCTTGAGAAAGGCAATGTTAGGTGATGATCCTGGGAGGTCTCAGGCTCAGTTTTGGATCTGAGTGTGGCTTGTGGGGGTCAATAAGACCTTGCCAACCTGCAGACCTCACAGGTAAGGTCAGCTCCATCCTCCAGCCAGCATGAGTCAAGATGACAGCCAGAGGCAGCGGAGACTCCTGGCTGAGGATGCCCACTACAGGGCTCTTTATAACAACCAAGGAGGCAAAGAAAACAACAGAAGAACGCAAAATGAAAGGAGACGGCCCTGAATCCAGCAGCAGAGGTAGAAAGAATTCTAGAGCCAGGGGTTGTTTTCTGAAGGTTACTTTCTCCATAAAGGATACACCTATGCCCTGTGGAGGAAAAGTCGACCCACACCCTGAAGAACACTCATCCACTTCTTTTCATAACCAGGGAAGACTTTCATTCGTGCATTACACATATTGGAGACGGAGGTTATTTTTCTTTATCTCCGAGAGATGTTTTCTCAACTCCATTGCTTTTCAAGTCAGAAGCCAGAGGGAATAATACTGAAAGTGAAAGGCCAGAGAGAGGAGCAAGCCATGGTGTCTGAGGGTGAGGTGCAGCTGTCGGCCCAAGGGCATGCTGAGCCCTGAGGATTCCGAGCCCTCTGTGGGGGGGCCCAGGACCCAGACCCTGTGTCCTCTCTGCCTTGATGGCGCCAGGAGTGCAATAAGGACTCGGCCAATAACTGATAACCGTGAAGACCCTGAATGGAGCCCCCTTGACTGCAGGCAGCCGCCACCTCCTCCGGGTGTTCTGAGAGCATTTCTTTTCTTTTTATTTTTTTTTTCTGTCATAATGGATGAAATGAAAGCTTCGGAGCACTGTCTCCTGCTGAGAGCCAGAGAGGAGGAAAAAGAGCAGACAGGCGCAGCCCTGCAGGGTGCCTCGGGAGGCTGGGCCCCGTCCCTCCCCCGCCCCCCTCCCTCCAGGACCCAAAAGTCCCTCTCTCTCCCAGACAAGAGTGAAGTAGCAGGAGAGGCAGGCACCAAAATGTCACCCGCTGTGCATGGGGAGGCAGATCTGGAGCCTGGGTCACAGTCTCTGCTCCTGTGACATCACCAGCAGGTGTTCATGGAGCCCTGGCCCACCAAGCTGTGCTCTGGGTGCTGAGACAGGAGGGATCCAAATAATGTCCCTGCCTGTTACTTTCTATACTGAAGGGCAAGCTGTTGTCATCAAAAAACACAGTTGCAGGGTCTTTGGGATGTGATGAGTGATGTAATGGATAATGGAGGTCAAGGTCAAGGTCATGGGTAGCCGGTCTGAGAGGGTTATAGAGCCCTAGAGAGACCAGGGCGGGAAGAGGGCAAACCTGGTGTAAAAGCCCTGGGAGAGGAGAGATCCCAGCAATCCTTGGGGAGGAGGAGCAGCAAGAAGGTGTGGCTGGAGACCTGTGAGCCAGGCACGGGGAAGGGAGTTGAGTGTACAAAATGAACCCCTAAGCCACATGCCACAGGCTCTCACATAGCGAGACCACTGAGTAAGCCACTAGGAGACCCAGGTCAAGTGATTGTCATCTTCAGGTGAACATGGTAGAGAGTCCCTGTCCTCTCAGTGCCCAGCCTCCTCTGCTCCTCCTAGCCTATTGGTAATGTCATTCTTAGGCTGTGGACTTGCTGAATGGGAACCTTGGGGCTCAGTTGGAACTGCCCTCCTCTGGTGGTCCCAATGCTCTGTGGAGTTTTGGGGACAGGCAGAGCTGGGCTGAGGCTTCAGTTGTCACAGTGCTCAGAGGCAGAGGGGAGAGCCATTTATGGACAGAATCTTGCTATTTCAGTGTGTCTGGC
Organism: Rattus norvegicus; assembly: GCF_021556685.1. Taxonomy (NCBI): domain Eukaryota; kingdom Metazoa; phylum Chordata; class Mammalia; order Rodentia; family Muridae; genus Rattus; species Rattus norvegicus. The sequence goes on from NC_141536.1 coordinate 154,786,683, forward strand.
CTGGAATTTGCTATGTAGACCAAGATGGCCTCCAACTCGCTGCCTCCACTTCCAGAGTGCTGGGATTAAAGGTGTGTACCCCGACCCCTGCACTGGGCTTCACACCTCCTCCTCCTCCTCCTCCCCCTCCCCCTCCTCCTCCTCCTCCTCTTCCTCCTCCTCCCCCCCCTCCTCCTCCTCCTCCCCCTCCTCCTCCTCCTCCTCCTCTTCCTCCTCCCCCCCCTCCTCCTCCTCCCCCTCCCCCTCCTCCTCCTCCTCCTCTTCCTCCTCCTCCCCCCCCTCCTCCTCCTCCTCCCCCTCCTCCTCCTCCTCCTCCTCTTCCTCCTCCCCCCCCTCCTCCTCCTCCCCCTCCCCCTCCTCCTCCTCCTCCTCTTCCTCCTCCTCCCCCCCCTCCTCCTCCTCCTCCCCCTCCCCCTCCTCCTCCTCCTCCTCCTCCTCCTCCTCCTCCCCCTCCTCCTCCTCCTCCCCCTCCTCCTCCTCCTTCTCCTTCTCCTCCTCCTCCTCCTCCTCCTCCTCCTCCTCCTCCTCCTCCTCCTCCTCCTCCGTAACCAGTCATGTTGATTGGATGTGGGTTAGCTCCCCACCACAGTTGACAAGCATCTGACATGAACAAGCTGAAGGAGGAAAGGTTGATTGCGGCTCACAGGTCTGAGTACAGTCCAGTGCCTGCCTAGGGGGGGAGGAACAGGAACAGAACAGGGAAAGGAGGGGGGTGTGAACTGCTTACCTCATATAGCAGGGTTGTGCGTGTGTGTGGGGGGGAAACAAGAGACCAGAGACAAGACACACCCACCCATCAGAGACCTGCTGTAGGAGAGGGATTCAGTGTTTTACTGGAAGGACTCACTCTGTGACAGCCTGAGTTCTATTACAGAAGAGAAACAAGGGTCGGAAGAGTAACCACACTCACTCCAGCCAAGCCAGACACTCTTCTACCCCCCATCTTCCTGTACACTGTGGTCCCCACTCCCACAAGGCTCTGCAAGACATCGATCAGTAGTAGCACAATACATCAAGCTCCCGTGACTTCTGTATCTGGCTTTGGATGATCCAACAGTTCCCTCTCTACCTATGTGTATCACCTGTATGGCCTAGCCCATCCTAGGATCCTACATTCCCCCCGTCTCTATCCAGGAAGTACAAAGACTATTCCATCCCCTGTGACAACCCAAACTGGAGAGAACCATTGTGCATCATTGAAGGCTACTATGCCAAGTCCCGGCCGCTAAGACATTGCAATAGTAAGTTCCCTGCATTCTAACATTTAGCTTTTTATGGCTACCTATTGCGACATCTCAACGCATGCACCCCTCCCCGGGACTGATAGGAGCCACCCAGGGGGAGGTCGACAACGACACAGTGAACCTGTTCTCTGCTGAGTGTCCCCCACGCTGTAGGGACAGCTCTGTACTGTGTGCGTCTCCCGCATTTGAAGCCTCTGCATATATCTGGACGTAAAGCTAGGCCCTTGGAGCCGGCAGGGCCTCACAGACCAAGATGTGATTGACAGCTGTAGGTCACAACGCGGTTCTCATGGGATCCCCAGCAGTAACAGGCACCCCTACTCTGGGCACCGCTCTCAGCTGCACCTTACACACGTGAGGAAGCAGGTATTAGTGTTATACTCACAGCGTGGGAAACTGAGGCCTTCGACTTCCTGTGTACTGAAGATGGCTTTGAACTCCCGCTCCTGCTGCTCCTGCTTCCTGAGTGCTGGGGTTACAGGTATGGACCGCCATGTCTGGTTTACTGAGTGCTTTGGGTTGAACCCGCCGTTTCATGCCTCCTAGGCATGTAGTCTGCCTAGGAGCCTCAGTCCGAAGTCTTATTAGCGTTCTGAGTTCGTAAATGTCGTACTGACACCTGCGTTGGTGGGCCGTGTGTCACACTGGCATCGTTCAGACTGCAGCAGAATGGTTGGCAAGGGTGGGGATTCACGGTGAGGTGCTTCATTTGCTTGAACTGAATCCCTCTCTTCCTCACAGCTGATCACATCTGAGAGGGCTTCACACAAAGAAGTTAAAAAAAAATAAATACTTTTCAAGTGGCTTAATGTTTTATCGGCCCTTACGGAGGAGAGGCTAGAACCTGACCCTCGAACTGCTCATCTTTTCCTCACACTGAAAGCACATTAAAGCTTTCTTGGTACCCTGCGCTGCTGGCTGGGCGAAGTGTCTCTCTCAAGCATCAGAGAGAATGAGGTTCAGCTCTGCTTTTAAACTCCCGGCTCGGTTTGGAACCCTGGGGTGTGTATAATGTGGACGCTGCAATCCCAGAAGGTGGGGGCCAATTAACAAAATCTCTATGGAAATGTGTGTTCATTACAGATCATGGCAGAGGCCCTGAGATTGGATGAGGCAGCATGAACTTCGGAGAGACAACAAAGAGGCAGGGCCAAGGAGCCAACTTGGATATGACTCCCTCCAGAGACAGGCCTCACTGATAAATGGAGCCACGCTGGGGAAAGTGCCGGGTGCCAACGTCTGGCAAGGATGGCAGGTTTCCCCACAACTGATGGTCCTATCTGTTAACTACAAGCCTGTGGGGACAGGATGGAGACTGTCTACAGCCCTCAGAGAATTTGACAGGGCCCCTTTGGCTCTCACACAGAGCGGCCTCTAAGGAAAGTTCAGGAACACCAGAGAAAGACACTTGGGCATTCCGAATGTAGTCCCCTAGGGCTGTGACCTACTGTGACAGGAAACAGCTCTGGATGGGGGAGGGAAGTTAGCATTCAGCTTTCACCCCAGTACATCCTCTGAGGATCTGAAGCGACCTCCTGAAGCACAGGCTGACATGGTGTATTGAGATGTCCTTGAAAGTCCCTAAGGATGCAAAGACAGTAGGAGGGACCAGAAGGTCAGGACTCTAGGAAGCAGCCCCAAGTTAGCTGTGCATGGTGGTATAGACCTGAACCCCATGTTTCCCAGAGGCTGAGGCAGTGGAATTCAAATCCAGGACAGCCGGGACCACAGAGTGTGTGCAAGGTCAGCCTGGGGGAACTTAGACCCTGCCTCAAAAGGAAAAGTTAAGAGGGGCTTGGGTATATGGTTCATACCCAAGTGGGAGAGCTTGGCTGTGCTTGCACACGGGTTCTGTCCTCAGTTAAGAAGTGACAAAGGAAGAGTCCAAAGTAAGGACCTCTAAGTGCAAGTAGACCCACTCGCCTGCTTCTTAGGGGCTTCCAGAGCAGCAGCTGTGACTGCTGATGTCCCCTGGGTGCCAAGGAGGATTCAGCCTTTCGGACTTACAGACCCAAGTTTGGAACCGAGATGGGAGATTTTGCAGGGGTGGGGTGAGTGGGGTCACCTCTTCTGCTGGACTACGGATACACTCAGACTCCTTTCCAGGCAAGGAGTGTGAGAACTGGCAAAATACCACTCACTAGTCACCTCACCGGTGGATTTACAGTGAAACTCTTGAAAACAGGACCGCATGAACGACATGCTCATGTCGACGACAAAGGTCACATTTGGAAGTTCTGTTTTGGGTAACAGCGACTCCTGAACACTACCCTCAGGTTCTGAATAGCAAAGAAACTTCAAAGGGAGATGTCAGGGGACGATCGATGCCTTGAGGACAGGCTCTGGTAGGTTTTTGTTGATCTGGACACTTTTGAGACAAACTGACCATTGGTACCCAGGGACCTCACTGTAAAATGTAATGTTCCCTATCTTTTTTTCTCTATCCTAAAAGCTGCCCCCCCACACACACACCATGGAGTGGCAGGGAAGGAAAGAGGGGAATATTTTCTTTGGACTCTAGAACAGGTCTTACTTTATTTTTTATTTTTGTGTGTATGTGCATTCCTGAGTGTGCATGCAGGTTGGTTCCTGTAGAAGCCAGAATAGGACATTAGATCCCGTGGAACTGAAGCTATAAGCAGTGGCAAGCCACCTGCTGTGGGTGCTGGGAACCAAATCTAAGTCCTCTACAGAAGCAACGAGTGCCCTTAACCACTGAGCCATCTCTCCAGACCCCAGAGTGAGTCTGAATCACTCGGAAGCATTCCAACCAAGGCTTCCAAGGAATGCCAGGGCAGGGCCCTCACCTTGAAAGACCAGGAAAAATTCAGACCCCCTAGCAATCAGAGAAGAGCCAAAAATGTAGGTTAGCCAGTTCAGTGACTCTGTTCCAGGAACTGGCTGACCATAAAAGTTAGATTAAAATCTTGAGAACAATCTTGAGAAACAAGGAGTTTCCCCTGGTGATTTTTCACTGGTATTCTCGACATTTTCCAATGACGCCCTCCCTACCTCCTTGGGTTGTGGTTTCTTCCTTTAAATACCCCTTCTCCCAGCTACTCCAGGTCGATCTCCTCTACCCCTGCATGCTGGTTCCTGTCAATAAACCTTGTATGATTACAGCAAGGACGGTCTCTCGTGAGTTCTTGAAGGGGTCGCATCATCCCGAGACTTGAGTGAGGGTCTCCCTGCTTTGGGGGTCTTTCAACCTAAACTTGTCCTACATTTGGCAGAGGGCCACCGAGACTTGCATGAATTGTCCCCTGCTGTCTCAGGCGTTTGAATGCTTGGTCCTTAGCGGATGCTGCTGTATGGGGAGGCTTAGGTGGCATGGCCTTCTTGGCGGAAGTGTGTCGCTTGAGGTAGGCTTAGAGACATTTCTAGTTTGTTCTTGATAATTTGTGCTTATAGTCCAGGATGTGAGCTCCTAGCTTCCTGATCCTACCAACATTTCTTTGCCGCCACCATAGACTTTCTCTGTCTAGGAATTGTATGCCCCAACAATAATCTTCTATACGTTGCCTTGGTTATGTGATTTATCACCATGATAGGAAAGCAACTAACACCCAGGTTGTGCTGAGTAGTGACTTCCCCCCAACTGGAGACTTGTGCTCCCATCTCTTCTACTTTCGTAATAGTGCCTTGAATGAACAGAGCTCAAACTCTTCATCATCTTTTCCTCACACCAAAAGCACGGTGCCTCTGCCTCCCTCTGCGTTCGGTTTGGAAGCCTCTGCTAATCCAGCAGCAGAGGTCAGTGAACACTTACTTCCAAGCCTAACCAGCTTGAAAAGGGGTGGGGTGGGGAGATTCACACTTGAGCCTTCCTGTTCCAAGGAGCTTCCTCTTTGCCCCTCTCTACCAGTCAGAATTGCAAACAGTGGAAGTTCTGCTCTCGAGATTAAAAGGGAAGTCATCGGCCCATGCAAGAACAAAGCTCAAAGTATCTGACTTCAGGCACGAGCGGGTCTAGGTATTCACATGATGTAGTTAAGTCTCTCCACGCCTCAGCCTCTGCTTCCCCCCTAAGCTGGCTTCATCAAGAGAGAGGCTTGTTCTGTAAGCACCAGCTGTAGCGGTCTGTCACCCAAGGATGGTGTATTAGGCTCCTCTGGAGGAGCGGAATCAATTGAATATGTATTATAAAGGAGAATTGATCGCACTGGCTTACACAACAGGGCAGGGTAGTCCACAACTGACCGTGAGCCTTTAGGAGAGTTCAGTTGGAAACACTGGATGCCGTAATAGTAGCAGGCCAGTGGTGAGGGCTGGAGGCCCCATGGAGACTTGCTGGTGAATCGAGCACAGAGGCCAAAGAACCAGAGCCCAACAGCAGCAGACAGTGGCTGCAGCTACACCTGTGTGCAGAAAAGGGGGTATGAGCACACACGTGCAACCTTCTTCCAACTTCCTTCTGTCTGGGCTGCCAGACCATTGGGTGACATTGCACCGTGCTCAGGGTGGCTCTTACTATCCTAGTCACCGTCACACACGACAGTTCTCTCGCAGACACACAGAGGTGTGTGGCACTCACCTCTGGTCTAGTCCAGGTCATTTCTTCACCCTGTTACAGCCATCGCCCACGGCTCCAATAACAAGTTGTCTCACAGGTTCCTGACCTTAACATCCCCGCTGCTGGGAAAGTAGGTCAGTGTCTGTCTTCACAGAGGTGACAATGACATCACTGCGCTGTCCGAGGCCAGATCAGAAAAGGCAGCGTTGTTATTGAATCATCCTTGGAGACTGGCTCCGGGGGCCTGAGCTAGCATGTCAGAGGCCCCAGTCCCCAGGCCCTCATGGAGTAAGGAAGCCCACCTAGGCCATAGGAAGAACATGGGAGTCTAGGTGACAGCACGAGTTGACGTTTCAGCTGGCTGCTACCTGCCTGTGCAGATTGAACAAAGATGCTGTCTGAAAGGTGCCAGCCATTGACATGCTGATGAACCACCTCATTACAGCCCATTTGACTTCCTAACCACAGAGCTCCCAGCCCCTTTGAGCATTTTTACTTTGTAACCCTTTGTTCTGTGCTTGGCGGGAAGCACATTTGATCTGTTACCCAGCAGCACGTAGCTGGGCTAACCCAGGTCTTCTTCCCTAATGCTCCCAGGCAGGAAAGTCCCTGAGCCAGGCAGGGTCCTGTTCCACCCCAGGGCACTCATTAGCAATGGTGATCTGGCCCTGAAAGCTGTTGTGCACGTGGGAGCTAGAGAGGTGCCCTCCGGTTACCATTGCTGTGACTGAACCGTGACCCAGCAACCTCCGGAGGAAAGGGTTGGTTTCACCCTCAGTCCATCATCAAAGGGATGAGGGCAGAAATTCAAGCAGGGCTCAAACCTAGAGGCAGGAGCTGGTGCCGAGGCCACGGAGGGGTGCTGTTCACTGGTTTGCTCCTTGTGGCTTTCTCAGCCTGCTTTCTAATAAGAGCCTAGAACCACCAACCCAGGAGTGGCACTATCCGCAATGAAGGCCCTAGCAATCACTAAGAAAATGCCCTACACCGGATCTTATGGAGCCATTTTCCTAATAGTCTCCCTCCCTTTAGGTGACTCTTGCTTAGAATGACACAGACAGACAGACAGACATAAGGGCCTAAAGGAGAGTGGGCAGAAGAGCAACGGCTCCTGTGCTACTGTTCGATGACAAAAACCACACTTTTAGGAGGGACAAAAGCACCCTCACCATGTCACTCATAGTCCTCATATACACTGGACTCTGGGAGTTTGATGCTTGGCATGGCCGTCATAATTCTCTTCCATGACCTCACCATCCTGACTGCAGGTCCCCGAGGCCCATCAGTGAGTGACAGCAAAAGGTAGTGGCTCCAGATGACCCCAGAAGGAGTACAAGGTAAGTGTCAGAGGGTTCAAGATCTGCCCCGAGCCCAGTACACTGAGACCCAGGTGATGGCCAGTCACAGGGGACATAATGCCCATCGGGACAGCTGTGACACCTGTGGCCTTTGTGCTCATCTGGCCAGCCCTTGTCCCTGAGTATGAAGAAACCCCCTACAGGCCTGGCTTTCAGCAGCTGTGAAGGGAGGTCAGCTCCTATCAGGCACAGGGGTCCTCAAGGGACCCGTTACCCTCCCTAGAGCTGGGATAGAAGCCCCACATGCCAGCTTTGAGTGGACGGATTCAGGGCAGCTTTGGAGATCTGCCAAGGTAGGACAACTCCCTCTCCCTCTCAGGAGCAACAATCCTTTCCAGATACACCAATGCCCAGTGACAACCTGGGAGAGACATGTCTTCTCAGGCTGATGCAAAACACAGCCCCCGCTGGCGCCTTGCCAGGAGAGAAAGCCTTGAGCTCATAGCACTGGCCCTACGGCCTCGGCTGGTTAAGTCACTTCCAAGCCTCACAGGCGTCGGGATGACACGGGGCTTTGCTTATAATCTGCTTGCTGGGCACCCAGGCACGACCACGTTATGCCATTTTCTACGGTTGCCTTTGGTAATTACTTTCAGTTTGGTGCAAAGGAAGCAGGCAAAGGAGGACACAGGCTGGGCGGAGCCAGCCTCTTGGTCAAGCATTCCTGATCAAGGGCTAGGGTGGGGGGACTAGGAAGCTGGGCCGCTGCGTTTCCAGATCCCACCGGGAAGATTCGACGATCCAATAGTTCTAACAGTTGCCGAGTCTTGCCATGGGGTAGTGTGTATGTGTGTGTGTGTGAGTGTGTGAATGTGTGTGTGTGTGTGCCTGTGTATGTTTGTGTATGTGTGTGTGTGCGCCTATCTGTGTTTGTGTATGTGGTATATGTGTGTGTGTGTGCCTATCTATGTTTGTGTATGTGTCTGTGGTGTGTGTGTGTATGTGTGTGTGTATGTATGTGTGTGTATGTGTGTGTGTCTGTGTATGTTTGTGTATGTGTCTGTGGTGTGTGTGTGTATGTATGTGTGTGTGTGTATGTATGTGTGTGTATGTATGTGTGTGTATGTGTGTTGTGTGTGTGTGTGGTATGTGTGTGTGTATGTGTGTTGTGTGTGTGTGGTATGTGTGTGTGTATGTGTGTTGTGTGTGTGTGTGTGTGTGTGGTATGTGTGTGTATGTGATGTGTGTGTGTGTGTGTGTGTGGTTGATAACACAGATTATAAGGCCCGGGAAATGTTCTTAGAAACTGAGGTGTCAGCAAGCAAGGGAAGGATGTGACACGGCTGCTCCTTGGGGAGACCACTCTATCCATGACGTGGTGGGTGACCCAGAAGACGGGGAATTCAGCATAACCCTCGAGCCTGGAGAGTGAGAGCAGAGAAGGAAGCAGTCCAGTGTCCTTTACTTTTCCCCCCTTCTACTCTTCTTCTCTCAATAAACCTCTCCACATGGAAACATGCTGGCTTGGTGTGTTCTGTCCGGGCACGGTCCGAGATTTAAACCCTAACACTTAGTGACATTAATTGTGTCTGACCCTGTATTTAAAAGGTCCTAAGGATTCCCCAGAATCCTTGGGAGAGTGGGGTTCCCTCATCCCTTTCACCTCACATGGCCTTTCTTGGTCTACATCTGTGCCCCAATACTTTCTCAGACAGATGCTGCCTTTACAGGGTCAGGGCCCGCTCTAAGAATGTACTGAACTTTGATAACTAAGGTGACTCTATGTCCAAATACAGTCACAGTCAGGAGTACTCAAGAGTCGGGGTTCTGAAGCCTCTCCCATGACATCTATTTCTTTTCATTAAAAATAAATGTTTTCTTAAAACCACGATCTTATTACTAAAAATAAGGTTTTCTTTTTCTTTGGGAGAATCTCACATATCCCAGACTACTTTGAATTTGCTCTGGAGCTGGGAATGACCGTGAACTTCTGATCCTCCTGCATCCGCCCTCTGTACTCTGGGATTACAGCACTCGTCCATACAGGGTCATTCTTCACGGTACTGAGGAGCCAAGCCTGGGACTTTGTGTATGGTGGCCCAGCGCCCTCCCCATAAAGATACATCTCCATCCTTCTTTCTGCTGCTGTTGTTTTTTTTTTTAAAAGATTTATTTTGCTTTTAATTATCTGTGTGTGTTGCGTGTGGGTGTGTACATGTGCGCGAGGAGGCCTGCCAAGGCCAGGAGAGGCTGCTGCATCCGTTAGACAGAGTGGTAGGGGTGGTTGTGAGCTCCCAGACACGGGTTCTAGGAACCGAGCCGGGGTCCCCTGAAAGACCATCAGGCGCTCTTGGAGACAGGGTCTTTCTCCCAGCTCTCCCCATGCTGTGCCGGGGATCACACGCATGAGCTGCCATGCCTGGCATGTTTCTCTTTTTTCGACGAAATCTTAGTTCACACCAAGATCTGTCACCTCCTGGCCTCCAAATCCTAGAGCCATCAATGGAGCTGCCAGGCAAAAGTTTTCTTAGGCCGTCTTGTCCTCAGACTCAAGGAACAGTAGCTGGAACAAAGAGAGGTACCAACCCAAAGCCAACATCGAAGGGACGAACCCCCTGCTGGCCTCTGTCCTCAAGCTCTGGCCAAGGACTTGGCCTCTTTCAGCCTCGTTATGGCTCGCAGACCCTCCGGGAGACTGCTCTTCACTCAAGTGTAATTGGAAATCGGGCCACTCCCGTTCCAGTGACTCAGCACTGAAGAAGCCATCAATTTTCCATTCAAAATGAACGGCAAAATGCAAAAAAAAAAAAAAAAAAAAAAAAAAAAAGACAATTCAGCATGGTGGGGGCTGGGAGGGCGGGGTGAGTGGCAAGCGCATTTTTGCAAACTTCCAGAGCGTTTTGGAAGGAAATCATCCTTAGAGAGCTGGAAGCTAAGGGAGAGAAATCTGCCAAATCGGTTATAAAAAAAAAAAAAAAAGCCCAACCAAACCCATTATGTATATCTTGATATTCTTTGGGGATATTTTATCAAAGGATCTGTTCTGAGGGATGTTATTTCGGGGCTCTATCTGATACCAGCTGACATGTTTCTACTTAGCATTTCACTGACTTTGAAAATCACAGCACCAAATTACCGTCTCTAACTAAAGCAGACTCATCTGCAGGGAGAGTCTGATTAATATATTCACATCGTTATCGTCTGGTTTTTCTTTTTTTTGCCTCAGATGACGGATGGAAGTGACGAAGGGGTTATTTGTTCTTCTCGGAGAAGGAGGGAAATGGAGACAAACCCGTGAGCCGGCCTCCTCTCTGCCCTCCTGGATGCTGCTCACTGAACAGTGGTCTGGCTCCTGTGATGGCTGTGACCTTGGCTAGTCTGCTCGGGAAAGAAGCACGACCATATGGGGTCTCACGGTCCGCCTCGTGGGTATGAGGCTGGTCACCCACTGAGCCCACAGGGAAGAGCAGAGGGAGGAGGTTATCTGTGCAGGTATCTGGAGGTGAGGACGGCCCTGAAGCTCTGACTCCCACAGGGGGAGAGCCGCTCACGGTTGAGCCTCCAGACACTGGTTGCAGTTTAAATAACGAATTATTTTTATTGTTTTAAATGATGCTTATGTCTGCGTGGTGGTATGGGCAGGTGCCCGTGGAGGCCAGAAGAGGGTATCAGAACCCCTGGAGCTGGGGGTGACAAGGTGTTTGCGAACTGATCAATGTGGGTACCGGGATTCAAATTCAGGTCCTCTGCAGGGGGACCATGTACTTTCTTTGATAACTTTAAGGGTCAACAGACTCAGGTCCCCTTCCCACCCAATGTATTCCCCCCTCAACCCCCCAGGCTGAGACAGTGCACTTCCATGGAGATCTCCATGGCAACCACTTCTTCACCGTTCAGAGACACCCTGACCCATGATATGACCTCCACTCTTGGGTTGGCAGCATCTCTCTGGGTTCACACGATTTTGGCCAGTTAGGATTCTCAAATCAAGGATTTTAAGAGATTACCCACCAGCAAGGTTAAAATGATAATTCTGCACACTAAGTGTATTATGCACTAAGTATAATTATGCACACGGTATGTATAATCCTGATGGGACAATACTATCTCTTTTAAAAACAATTACGTGTGTGAGTGTTTGCCTGCATGTATGTCCGCATGCCCCATGGTGTCTGGTGGCTGGAGGGGGCATTAGATGCCCTGGAAATGGGATGACAGAGGGTGGTGAGTTGCCCTGTGGGTACTGGGAATCGAACCTGGGTCCTCTGGAAGGGCAGGCAGCCTTTTAACTGCTGAGCCACCTCTCCAGCCCTGACAGCTAATGTTCTATCTTTAACCAGTGATGACGACCACGGCAACAAAAGAAGCATATGGGCAATAAATCAGCCAGTGGGATTTTGGAATTCATTTTTCAACCAGTCAAGATTTCAAGCCTGTAAACGGCTCTTTATTATGGAAATGCCGCGGGCCGCCTTTAGAGGAGGGCAGGAACACGGCTGAAATGGCCCTGGTTAATGGGGAACACTTTGTAAAGAGACCATTCGAGGTCTGACATATTCTCAATTTTATATGTTCGAAGTGGGTAGGAGAAGAGTGGATCACCCGCAGAGAACACGGATATGAACTCCCAGGGGGTGTTTACTTAAATGGAGCCACTTAGGAGTGGTGCAGTGGGAATCCATCCAAATTCTGCCTGTTGTCTTGGTGCCTGGGAAGCGCAGTCAAAGGAGGGCGGTTGCCACCTCTGTGAACCCTTGTGTATCCACCGCCTGCTTCTCCCTTCATCGAGCCGCAGTGCAAAGCCCATTCCAAAGCTCTCGGAAGACTGTGCTGCAGAAGCAAAAGCAGGCAGCTGCGACCGGGGAGATAAATGGGACCTGGAAGACCCCAGCAGTTCTGTGGAAGAGAGCAGCATGTACTGACATCTGAACGTGTCTCTGGGGGATTGTCCCTTATAGAGTCCACCATGAGTTTCGGTTGACGTGGGCTCAGGGTAGAACCTGTTTCCTTTGTGAGTCTTGGGGTGCTGGAGGTTGAAATTGTGCGTTGTCTTGGCTTGGGGTCTGCCCCAAGCACAGTCTGAACTGAGGATCTGTGGTCAGATGGGTGAGGGAGCTATACTGGGCTTAGGAGAACAAAGAAGCAGAGATAATCCCAGGATGCACTTGGAGCCACTGACTGTGTGAGTCACTGAGATCCGACAGGCCTCTACCCTAGAGATGGAATCCCTGTCCCCTCCCTGTTATGACTCTGGGGCTTCCAGAGCATAAACCAAGTCGGGAGAGGACTTTCAGTTTTCATCTTGTTAGACTTTTCGTTCTTAGGACCCTGAGCTGCTACAGAAAGAGCCTGACCACCCTGAGGTGGCCATGCTGGGAGAGAGCTCCAGCTACAATGGTGGAAGAGTCTCTTAGATCTCTGCTCACTGTCTTAGAGGGGTTGGCTTCTGAGCTTTTCAGGCAGTCTTCATACACATGAAGAAAGTTCCCAGGTAAACCAACCAACCTATGGTGCCCTGACTTCTGGGTTCTCGGGTCTTCCTAGTGGAAACTGTAGATGCTGTGTGGCCATGTCTGATCTGTGACCTAGTCAGAAGAAGCAGATCCAGCTGGTTCTTGGTTGATACCATTACATTTTGAGCTGGAACAGACAGTATTTCCATGCAGGAATGGGTACCGTGGGTGGCTATCCTGGGCTACCTGAAACCATCCTTAAATAGATGTTGAGATAAAGGTCATCCTGGGCTACCTGAAGCTATCGTTAGATACTTGGAGAGATAGAGGCCATCCTGGGCTATTTGAAAGAGTCTATATTTGAGGCTATGAAACCCCACAGAGATCGCCCTCGCTGATAAAAGCCCAGGTCCAATTCTCCTGGGCTAGACTGGGCTGGTTGTTCATCATATTGCTTTCCTGCCTTCTGCTGCCCTTGTTGTGTGCTGTGCACTGGCTGGTACTTGGAAACTGCATCATCTCAGGGCTGAACCTCACAGGCCTCTGGGTCTGTGGAGATGCCTCACTCAGCAAAGAGCTAGAGGACCTGAGTTCAGATCCCTGGAACCCATGTAAAAAGCCAAGTGTGGTGGTGTTTGCCTGTCACCTCAGTACTGGGAAGGCAGGCACAAGCGGGTCTCTGGGTCTTGCTGGCCTGCCAGCTTAGTCAAATAAGCAAGTTTCAGATTCAACGAGAGACCCTGTCTCAACAAACAAGGCAGAGAGGAAGAGAGGAAGACACCCAACTTCTCGCCTCCACACGCATGTGCCCAGATTCGCAAACACAAACAGGTATTGTTAATCTCACTGGGCGAGAAAACACCACTACCACCAGTTTTGAGCCAAATTTGATGCAAGCTTCACTAGAGACTGTCCAGGATCATACCCAGGACCTGTGCTCAGAATATGGCATCAGATTACATTAGTCAGGGGCTTATAAGGGCAAAACTCACAATGCTGCATACTTCCTGTCTCTGTCCAATCAGAGGCAAGCGTACAGCCTGATGTCTGCGTACCTCCTGTTGAGAACACATGGCCTGTTTTCTTGCGTGAACCACAGCCCCCAGCATTCCAGGAAGTTACCTGTCCCTGAGCAAGTGGGACTTACAGGTTACAGACATTTGTTTTCTAGAGCTCTTAAGCACAGAAACACGTATGCACCTACAAATATGTACAAACACATATGACCATGCAAACACGTACAAACACATATTCAATAGGAAAAGGTGCATCAAAATTTAAAGCATCTTGACTTCATGCTGTGGAGACCTCAGAGAAGCCCTGTTCACCGTAGATTTTCTTCTTGCATACAGCTTTTCTTTCTCACCATAAACTCAGAAGCTTTACCTGAACCAGCCTTTAAATTTCCTCTTAACTACTAGCTTTGATTCCCATGGCCCCCATTGTCTAGTACAAAGCCGTAAGCACTTGATACAGTCAAGGTCAACAGCTATGCTTGGAAGAGTTTTTTAAAAACTGTCTTGACCTTGGAAAGATCCAGAACCTGCAAGCAAGGCTCGTTGTGCATTCCCTTGGCGTTCTTTAAGGAAAGGTGACTTAGAGTCTAGAGTTGCTTGTGTCTTTATTTCCTTCACTGTTGGAAGCCTCACAAAGGCACTGTATGAAAGAGAAGAGTAATTTCTATACGCTTTCTTGTCAGGCTGTAAATAAGTGAACTGGAGTTACCGGTGCATCTGTCCTTGGTGTGTGCACAGCCTCTGCTCCAGAGACATCCCAACACATTGTGGCACCACGGGTTAGAATGTTGGGGAGGGAAGCCCTGGGTTCCAACCAAGGCTTTCTAGAAGCCTAAATCACAGGTGCAGGATTAAATCATATCAAAGGATCTCATTTTATTAACATGAGATGCTAAATTCACCAAGGCTACACTTGGCTTACAGGGGAACCACAGTTCTCACAGGCATAATATAGATGCTGTAGGAAAAGCTAGTCTCAGTGCATGGTGTACATTCATCTCTGTGATTCTCCCACCAACTCTGTGCGTGTGTGTGTGTGTGTGTGTGTGCGCGTGCGCGCGCGTGTGTGTGTGTGAGAGTGTGAGTATGTGTGTATCTCTGTGTGTGTAGTGTGTGTGGTATATGTGTGTGATTATGTGTGTGTCTCTGTATGTGTGGTGTATGTGTGGTGTGTTTGTGTGTGTGGTGTGGTGTGTGGTGTGGTATATGTGAGTGTCTGTGTGTGGTATAGTATGTGGTGTATGTGTGGTGAATGTGTGAGAGTGTGTGGTGTGTATCTGTACGTGTGTGTCTCTGTGTGTGTGGTGTGGTATGTGTGGTATGAGTGTGGTGTATATGTGTGGTGTGTGTCTGTACATGTGTATCTCTGTGTGTGTGGTGTGGTATGTGTGGTGTATGTGTGAGTGTGTGTGTCTCTGTGTATCTCTCTGTGTGTGTATGTGTGTATCTGTGTGTGTGGTGTGGTATTTGTGTGTGTGCTGTGTATATGTGGTATGTGTGTGCATGTGTATGGTATGAATGTAAGTGTGTGTGTGCACACCTGTGCATGTGTATGTGTAGTGTGGTGTGTGTGTGTGCATGTGCATGTGTGTATGTGAGTGTATGTATGTGTCTGTGTGTGTGTCTGTGTGTGTGTCTGTGTGTGTGTCTGTGTGTATATCTGTGTGTTCGGTGTGGTGTGTGTATGTGATACGTGTATGTGTGGTATATGTGGTATATTTGTATGTGTGGTATATATGTGGTATGTGTGCATGTGTGAGTATGTGTATCTGTGTGAGTGTGTATATCTGTGTGTGTGCATGTGCATGTGTGTGTGCGCGTGTGCGTGTGGTGTGGTGTGTGTGTATGAGAGAGAGAGAGAGAGTGTGTGTGTGTGTGTGTGTGTGTGTGTGAGAGAGAGAGAGAGAGAGAGAGAGAGAGAGAGAGAGAGAGAGAGAGAGAGTAGGTAAATGCAGGTGGACTGGGACAGGTAGAGCCAGCACCCGCTGTTCTTAATACATCACCACCCAGGGACTCTTCTTGGATAGTACTCCTTGTCCTGGATTGACACAAGATCTGGGGACTCACAGGTTCTGGAGAAGGTAGCTTAAAGAAGAAGACTCAGAATGTAGCCTGCCGGGCTGTGCTCAGCTAAGCAGCAAAAGGAGAGAGCTGGATAAGGGGACAGAGATGGCTGAGATTGGATAGGGATGGGACCGAGGGTCAACTGAGGAAAGCAGAGCTGCCAAGACCCAACCAGCAGAGACCCCCTCAGAAGGAATGGGGTGGGGCCTTGCTGACTCCCCCACCCCAGAGCCTCCTTCCTGCAGTTACCAAGTCTGCTCTTGTCTCTGAGGATGAAGGGCAGTGTCACAGCAGCGTCCACTCTGATGCTGTCTTCACGCTGAGACCTTGATATTCAATGTGAAATCTGCATTGATGAAATTTTCATTACAGAAACATCTTCCCTCTCATGGCCTCGTTAGCCTGTGGCTTTGAGGATCCCTGGTTTGGATTTGGTTACCCGGCGAGTGGAGGATGGAGTTATTAAACATTTGGATGATCGATGGTGTGTCAGGGCCACCCTCTCCTGTCACAGTCAGAGCACGAGGGGTTCAGCTAATGACCACAAGGGAGTCAGGGCCGGGAGCCAGCTACAGTGTTCTCTGTAGTCGGAGGGAGCTTGTGTCTTCTGCCTGCAGCAGAGGGGAGCTGCCTGGCTATGGGGCACACAAGAGAAGTCAAGTGATCCACCCACTTTGCATCAACCAGCCTGCCTGTGTGTTTGAGCAGATCCTACCTGCTTCTGCACCTCGAGTGAAGTAGCATAAGGCAGGTTGACCAGATGGACATTTAGACATGGTGGCTGTGAGCTGAATCAGGTTAAAGAAGGGCCCTGGTTCGAGAGCTGGTTTGCTTTTAACAACAGATTTTCTAGGCAGGTGACAGCAGAGTCTGGGTCTCACATATACAAACCTGTCAGGTCTCCCACATCTCCTGTGAGGTAGGCAGGTGAGTTCACCATCACTTCCACCTCAGAGTTGTGCTAGATGGCCTCCTGCCAAAAGGGAATAAAGGCAGGATTTGGACTCCGGACTCCCGAGCCTCTGATGTAAATCTTGGCACCCACCTCGTCTTAAAGGCACAGCATTTAAAAAGAATCTGTCCATATGTGTTTTCACATCAAACAAGCTGTCAAAGCAATTGCCTTGCTGATGCTCTCCCAACTTCCCACATGCCCCAAGCAGCCCAGCCTTCTCACAGGGGAGACCAGGGTCAACCTCCTGCTCTATTCAGTCCCCAGAGTTTTCCTTTCCCCCTTTCCCTCTAAACAGAGGCTTTCCTAATCTCTGTCCGTGGCTACAGTTGTGCATTAAAAAAAAGTAATTCGTTTTTTTGAGACAAGTTCTCATGTAGCCCAGGCTTACCTCAACATTTCTTTGTAGGAGAGGATGATTTGATTTCCGATCCTCCTGCATGCACCTCCTTGGTGCTGTGCCAACTGACCAGGTTCTAGGTGATGCTGGGGACTGAACTCAGAACCTTATCCGTATTAGGCAGGCACTCTCCTGACTGAGCAACACCCCCAGACCTCGGTCTTGTAGTTTTTGTTTTGTTTTGTTTTGTTTTTTTGACTCATGAGAAATCAACAGCTGAAATAATTCTTCACTCATCTATATTGGCGATGAGGTCCATCTGCAAACCCCAGATTTCCGAGTGTTACTGCCTCATTGAAACCTAAGCAGGGCCCCATGTATATTGTGATCTGATGGAATAGCTTCTGGCAAATAAGAATGGCCAGGGAGAGTTAGAAAGGCAAAAAAACATACAGACAAATTCACACAGGGGTTGGGGGGGGGGTGGTATTTTTTAAAAGCCTCACTCAAAAGGCAACCCAGGCTGCCAGGGTTTGCGGTTTGTGCCCCAGAGGAAAAGCACCAAGCAGAGGTGGCCCCATCATTCTGAGCAACTCGCGAGTGCTGCTCGGCCAGCTGAGAGCTGTGTGCTAGGCTCAGGAGTTGGGGGGAGACCAAAGCTGACCCACAAAGCCAGGGGCAAGAGGGAAAGAAAAGTCCCGGCAGCTGGGTCAGTCTGGACCAGCACTTGGTACCCAGAGAACTTTGAGGGTGCATAAAATGCACAGAGCCCAGTGCTCAGGGACTGAACTGACCTAAGCATGGGTGTCACCCATATCACAGATGCCATTACAACGGAAGCTGGATCTCAAGGCTCAACAACACAGAATTCCAGGAAATACAGAAGGCTTCCCATTGAGTCCCTTAGGAGGTTGTACCATGAGAAGAGCAAACTGACATAAACTCTGCTCTGTGAAGGTAAAGGTAAGCTTTAAAGTGTTTTGACCCTGGATTTGAACAGGTGCCTTCCTCTGCCATAGACGACACCATGAAAAGACTACAATTTCCAGAATCTCCAGATCTCACAAGAAGGTGGTCAGACCTCACAGGGGGAAAGCAACCAGAGGTCAAGTGGTGGAAAAACAGGAAGCAGGAGGCCTCGGGTGCTTGGTCACTGAAGTGGCTAGTGACAAGTTTGCAACATCAATTAGCAGCTTATTTTTTTTTTTGGTTCTTTTTTTCGGAGCTGGGGACCGAACCCAGGGCCTTGCGCTTCCTAGCCAAGCGCTCTACCACTGAGCTAAATCCCCAGCCCCTTATTATTTTTTTTAATTAAAAGCTGAGGTACATTATCAGATGAATTGAATTTGAAAATAGAGCCAAATTGTGTTCAATTGAAAAGCAAGTTCCAGCGGACGCAGCGCGAGGCCGGCACCGATCGTTTAGACAAGGCCTACATAAGTTTGCTAAAATGATCCAGGCTGAGGAGGTACGGAACAAAAACCTCAGGAAATAATAATAATAATAAAAAAAAGAAAGCGCACTAGGATGTGTGGGGTACTATGGAGAAATGGAGAATGAGTAATTAAAATCCTCAAAGGAAGGACTGGAGGGGGCTCAGCCATTAAGAATGTCTGCTGTTCTAGCCGAGCAAAGCTAGCCATGCCCAGCAAAGGAAGAAACAGTCGGGGAACGGCTGACTTACCAATAGGAACAATGGAAGTAGGGGGAAGTGGAAGGGCAGCTATTAAAGCACTGAATGCGTGTCGAGGGGCCAGCAGCCGTGAGCCGCATTCCCATCAGAAACCTTGCAGACGTAGTGGATGCATTTTTAAGGAAGCAGAAATGAAGAGGCCATTCTGCACTGAGATGAACACCCAGAGGAGTCTGTCAGGAAGAAGAGACGTGAGAAGAACATGCAGGCACACAAGAAAGCGGGAGGACTTCTACAAGAGGTGTATGTGTGTGTGTGTGTGTGTGTGTGTGTGTGTGTGTGTGTACATTTGATGAGAAGTTCAACACTCTAGTCCCTCAGGGCTCTAGCATCTGCTGGGTTAAATCACGGGGTAGCAGGAACACAGCAGCCTCCAGAGGGCTGGTAAGGACTGCTCCAGGGTTTCCATGCGGCTGTATCATACCGGAAGTGGCACCATTTGAAATCAGGCAGATCCTGCAGTGGGAGAGAGAGAGAAAGACCCTTCTTATAGGCACAGAAAGCACAATGCCCAACAGGAGCAACCAAGCTAAGATTTGTCACATGGAAATAGTTACAAAGTCGCTGGCCATAGAAAGCAAGACAAAAGGACAGGGGAGGGCCACACAAATGGCTAACAGGAAAGACGCAGACTCTAATTCTAGAATAACTGCACAAAATGTTAACAAGGACAGGCCTCTTTTTTCTCTACAGGGAAATGAGGCTGGGCCTCATATTCTGCCAAGAGGTTCACAGAATATGCTATGCAATGTTTGACTCCCTGGGACTAACAGCAAACGTGTAGCAGTCGATGTGGGGAGCCTGCTGTTTGAACAGTTCCAGGGTACCCTTGGAAAGACGGCAGCTACATATATAGAAGGGAGAGGGGCAGATACTAGGGACCAGTGATTAGCATGTTCATCTGCTTGGGGTGTGAGGGGCAGATGTAGCAAAGGGGCCATGGCAAGTTAACAATCAGTGCATCCCAAACGACTGTCAGATAACCCTTGCCCTTCTGCAGTCAGCTGTGGTGGAGGCCCTGGTGTCCCCCTGCATCTTCACTCTGTAGACCGTGGTAACCGGGGCTCAGACCAGCTGGAGTCAGGGATCCACAACCAGGCAGGATCCATCCTCACACCCTGTGTTTATTCAGTTCTACAGCTCAAGCAAAGAAAACTCAAGGCAAGGGTAGGTGGTAAGAGGAGCCGACTCTGACTGGATCTGAAGGCTCCAACTCATCCACGATGCCTGCCTCCCAGGGCTCTGCTGGGGCCAAGCCCTGCGGGACATAGAAGGCTCAGGTGGTCGGCCACAGGAGATGGCTGGAGGGCTCTCTGCCCTCAGCAGTCAAAGGAAAACAGAGAGGTTTCCAAGGAAAAGGGGTGGCAGGATTGTGAGGATTGAGTTACTTCTGAGGTGCTTGCTCTGCTTCCAGATCCCCAAGGATGCGCCAATGAGGTCACCTCAGCAAAGGCCTTCTGCCTGGGGAGCACTGGCCTGGCCTGCCTCACACTGTGCAGGTGACAGGCCCAGTCTGAGTGTCTCCTGAGAGCCTGTCTGGGTTGGAGGAGCGTCAAGAGAGCTCTTGGCACAGTGGCCCCAGGTCTGGAGTCTCATCCAGGGAGGCTCTGGGCATGAGGAACCTGCCACAGTAACTTCACTCCGATGGACTGAAGGAAGAAACCGTGAATAACAGTCGTGTTTCTGTCCTGACATTTTTTTGAATTTTAAACTAAGTTTCACGACACCCCTCACAGAGCGATGCACTCTCCAGGCCCCCACAATCCTTACAAAAATTAAAACGGAAAGACGCAGCGCTGGGAACACTGTCACGGTCTCGGGAGGACTGGGGAAACTGGGAAACACTGGCCGCTCCACAGAGAAGGAGCTGAGCTCAAACCACAACCAGGCTGAGAGCATAAGCTAGAAGCTGGAAGTGAGCTGGGCTCACACGTCTCAGGAGGCTGCAGAGCCTGCGGGAGGTCAGGGGTGAAGTCAGGGCGAGGTCACTGCAGACAGGAAGAATGGCAGAGACCTTTCTCAGTAAGCCCTGGGAGGACAAGGAGACAGAGAAGAGGGCGCCGTGGGATCCCAGACTCAGGACACAGAGTCCCCAACATAGAGGGGAATGTTTAGCTCTGAAGCAGAGATGGGAGCAGCCCTTCTCCTTCCTGGGGTGTAGCTAAGGAAGACAGAAAGCCATGCCCTACCTGAGTGGATGTGCTGAGAGGTGGGTCACGGGCAGGGAGAGAATTCAAGGACGGACGGGGACAGCTGAAGCCGGGTGTTGGAGGAAGATGACGCCAACAGAAAGCATAGCTCTCTATTGCCAGCCAGCTCTGTGAGGAAATCAATAAGTAGAAATTCGGGGACCAGGGAGATGACTCAGAGAGAAAAGTTGCCTTGAAAACATGAGTTGGAATCCCCAGAGCCCACATAGAAGCTGGGGGTGGTAGTAGTGTCTGTAACTTGGAGTTCCTGTGACCAGAGAGGGAGATGGAGACAGGAGACTTCCCGGAAGCTTGCGGGCCATCTAGCCTTCGGTCCACAGCTGTGAACAACTGAGAAACACAGTCTCAAATGGGATGCAAGGCCAGGAACAGTACCAGAGGTTGCCGCATGTGCTACCCTTCTCTTCCTTGGGATGTGTGTGTGTGTGTGTGTGTGTGTGTGTGTGTATGTTTGTGTGTGTGCATGCATGTGCGCATACATATGCATATATGTATATGTGTTTATGTATCTATGTATATGTATCTATGTATATGTATATGTTCTATATACATAGATACATAGATACATAGATACATAGATACATACATACATACATACATACATACATACATACAGTATGTATGTATAAGATGTGCAATGTGGTGGTTTGCTGAACCCCTGTATTGAGACTCAGTAACCGGGATCAAACACACAAACAGATCTTCACCTCTGTGGCTTTATTTTCCTTTGGTAGCCAGAGCATGGCAGAACGGCATACTCTCTTGGCAAACCACAAGTCTAAGCACTTCAGTGTGGCCACTGTCATGCGCTGTGGGAAACGCTCTGCCCATAAGGTCCCCAGAGTGAGTGACTCATTACAGAAAACCTTTACTGTCTTGCCTAGCTCCCTGCTTTCAAGACCCCTGGGGTTTTTTGCCAGTGAGGACTTGCTGTGGTTGGCTCAGGTCAGGGGTGAGGAGTGGGGCAGAGACACAGGACTGAGAACCAACTCTTTGGACCAGGTTTCATAGGAGCCATTAGGAGCCAGACAGGCCCGAGACAGGCAAAAAGATAGGGAAAGGGCCACAGATAGACAAGGAAGATGGCCAACTTCCAGCTTCCTTGTCTTTCCCACCTGAGATAAAGCCTGGTGGGGTTTTTTCTCCTGCTGACAGGACCCCTTCTGCTGACGGGCCCAGGTTGGTCAGGTATCCTCAAGGACTGTTCTGAACAGGTTACTTGAGGCTGTAGGCCTCTGAGCTTCTTTTTCTTTGTGCAAGCTGACCAACCCCAAATTAGGAGAGGGGACCCATCTCAGGCCACCAAAGTCACTTAAAACCCCCAGCCTCTCAGGGCTTTGCTCTGCATTCTTTCTCACCTGTAATAATCCTTGTCACCTGCTGGGTCTTGAGCTCCTTCTCTGCTTTTTAATTCTTTCACCGGTAGAGAAATCAACCCCCAAGATCCTTGGCTGGTAGCAAAGCGACTCTAGTAACTCAGGCACAGGAAGAGAGCTAGAAAAGGGATCACCCAGCAGATAATCCAATTGCTTAGAAATACAAAGTTCCAAATCCACAGAAACACCACAAACTACAGGAACTAAAGTGGCTGGTCTTGGAGAGGGTAGGGTGAGAACCAACAATATTTTAAAAAGTACTAAAACTCATAGAATTCTAAAGTTCTGTTTGACTTTGATTAAAAGTTATAATTAAATAATGACAGAATGCATTTTTCATGCTTGATTTTTTTTAATCTAGAAATAAAAACACATTGCTTTTTTTTTTTGCTAATGGCTTTTTCCCCTTGGGGGTATTTTATTTTGAGATTTGTCTTGATATATAAAGTTTTGAATTCTTTTTACCACAGACTGTGTTTTTGTGATTATCCCCTGGGGTTGCTTATTCATTTGCATACGAAGTGTGTGCACTCTTCTCATGCCCCTCAATAGTATGGGCGAGACTACAGTGAGCATCTTTGTATCTGTGTATCGTGTGTGCATGCGTGTACATGCATGAGTGTAGTGTGTGCATGCATGCATGTAGTGTGTGTGCATGAGTGTAGTGTCTGTGTATGAATATAGTGTGTGTGCATGCATAAGTGTAGCGTGGGTGCATGAGTGTAGAGTGTGTGTGTATGCATGAGTATAGTATGTGGTGTGTGTGCATGTATGAGTATAGTTTGAGTGTATGCATGCATGAGTGTAGTGTGTGTGCATGCATGCATGAGTGTAGTGTGAGTGTGTGCATGCATGAGTGTAGTGTGTATATGCATGAGTGTAGTGTGTGCATGCATGAGTGTAGTGTGTGCATGCATGAGTGTAGTATGAGTGTGTGCATGCATGAGTGTAGTGTGTGCATGCATGAGTGTAGTGTGTGCATGCATGAGTGTAGTGTATGTGTACATGTATACATATATGTGCATGTGGGAGTGTATATGTTTCCCTAAGTACATAAGATTCAGGCAGATCCAAATACTATTTTTAATAAATGAAGCCAAGTCCTAAGCATTGTGTCAAACAGCATAATTAATAACAAAGTATGTTTTTTAGAAATCTGACTCCAGAGATTGGAGAGAAAGCCCAGAGTACTAATGCTCTTCTAGAGGACCCAGGTTCAATTCCCAGCACCCGCATGGTAATTCACAACCCTCTGTAACTCCAGTTCCAGGGGATCTGACATCTTCTGGTCTCTGCTGGCAAGGTATGCTTGTGGCGCACAGACACGCATGCAGGCAAAACACTCATACATATATAAATAATTTTATTTTAGAAAAGAATCTGACTGAAGATTGAATCCCCTGTCCCCTCCTGCCTTGTGTTTCGCTAGAGTCTCAGAGCTGGATTCACACACACACACACACACACACACACACACACACACACACACACACACCTCTCCAGCTCTGGGTGCTTCTAGTACAAGCACAGCCCGACTGCTCTGTTTTCCAGCACTGGCTATGACACCGGTGACATGGAGACAGAGATTATCCACTTGTTCTTGGGAACCCAAAGCTGAGACAGGGATAATTAAAATACAGGGCGACACCATGGAGCCGAATGCTATGGAACGCCAGGTCTGAGCGTCCTTCTGGTCTATCTGAGATCGGGGACTCAAGCCTTCCTCTCAGCAGCTCCATCCAGATGTCTCCAGGCCAGGCCACCATTCACGTCTCTCGTCCTCATCTGTGGGTCCTCAGGAAAGGCTCACTTCTCCTCTGCGGCCCTGACTACCACCTAATTCCTGCAAAATCCTCATGGTTCTTCTTATTCCTCCCTGACGACTGTGCCAAAGTTGTCTCCATTTCTCACCGTCCCCCAACTCACAGCGGGCCAAGGTCCTTTCATCCAGAATCAACCCAGTGGCCTTACAAGGCTTTGACGGATGCATCGCCCCTCACTGGAGTGAAGGCACCTCAGACCCAAGCAGCATTAGGACACAGGGCTTTTGTGTCAGCAGTCAAGTAGTCACAGAAATGCCGCCCCATCTGTTACCTTGGACGTTGCTACTCTAGGACAAGGAGTGTGCGGAGAGGTCAGCTTGCTTGGGGGCTCCACGCTCAGAGCTCTCTTGGTGCTGCGCTGTGAGGGAAGCACAGCGATAGGGACTGCTGCTCATCCTTGGGTGAGGAAGGGCTTTGCTGACTGGTTCCTTCACAGAGAGCCCCAGGATGGAGACGGACTCAGGGAACCTGCACTCTCAGGCCATGCCCAGATCAGGGCTGAGAGGCATGCTCTAAGGTGCCAGGATTTGGTAGGGGAGCTGAAACAGGGTCCCACCAGCATAAGGGGGCTGGCTAGCTTCAAGGAAACACGGGGGTTGGGGGGACAACCAGTGGGAACAAGACTCTCACCTGGCTTTCAGGTCTGTCCGCGGAGACTGAAAAACAAAGACAGAAGGCCGAGGAACCTCTGAGCCTCCATGTAGAGCGCTCCATGGCCAATCCTTTCTGTCTTTTAGGGCTCGTTCCTTAAAGGGCGACAGTTTGTATTGAATTTGAGCAATACGTCCATTTAAATTTCATCCAAGCTTTCTACATACACATATACATATAAAAGACTTGACTTGGCCTTGCCCTACACAGAAGACAATGCTCCTTCCAAAAGCCATACATAGGTTCCCAAACTGAAAACCCAGTGCTCAGTGTGGGATACCTCCCCTCCAGTTTGGTCATCGGTGGGTGTCCCAGAAACTCTCAAGACAGTAGAAGATATTGCCACTGCTCTTGGAACTCACCAGAACTTGTGGTTAAGACCTTATTCCCGAAGACACCATACACTTTGGTCACAGTAGATGGAGAACTTTGAGTCAATTATTTCTGGCTCTGGGTGGTTGGTTAGCTCGTTGGCCCAACCAGCTCACATATTCCACCCTAAGACCCGACGAGTCGCTGCTTCTGGCTTGATTGCGTGGGTTCTGGGTATGGAGTTGCATTCCTACACTTACAGAGCAAGCACTTTACTGACTGAATCATCTCCCCAATCCTAGCCACAGGTCTCTTTAATGACCTCATTGCCCACCTCTTTCGGTCAAAGCAGGGGTCCCTGTGAAGGCTAATAAGGCCTCCCTTCCTCTCAGACTATTTCCGTCCTTCTCAGTAGGAGACATACAATCCCTCTTTCCTCCCCTGAACCCATTAGTGGCTTATCCAGCTCGCAGCCACAGGAAGGCCCGAAATCCTCCTGTTCCGCCACAGGGTCAGCCACAGAAATGATCTGAGGCTCTCGGCTTCAGAATGACCCTGAGGTCTGCCTATGCAGCAGCCGTGGACTGACCAAGCAAAGCACATCGTGCACGCTAATGATCCATTGATTGTTTCTGAGGAAGGTAACCTTTGTGCTCCACAGTGACAGCCCAGCCACCGTCCAATCAGTCACACCAGCTATTAAGAGTCCTGCCTATTCACTGGCCTGATCCATCGCTGAGGGGGAAAGACGGGAACATGGCAGTTCGCAGACATCCTGACAAAAGGCGCCAGCAGCGTGTGGCGTGCCACAGTCCCCTGCTGGGATAAATATTGGGTACAAAATGCAAAGTGGCATTGGTGTTCTGACCCACGGGCACCTGCACACTGATGGTCAGGCCTTTTATTGCAGACCCACGCATGAACATGTTCACAGTCAGGGATGCCCTGAGGAGGAAGGGAGGAGGCAGAGGCCCCGAATGGTCCCCTTCCCCACAGCTGGTGTCTGTGAGATGTTGCACTTTAAGGACCTCGGTGCTCAACAACTGTACACCCGCCGCAAACTATGACTGCACCTAATTCCACAAAAATACAGGGCAGGGACAATGGGTGGCAGACACCCTGAGCTTTTGATTAAGTGAAATTATAAAGCCATATTCCTTATCTGAGCTCAGCTATGCCGGAAGTTTTTAATGTGATTTTCTTTCGCAAAAAAGTTGGTTTCTTTAAAATTATTAATTAATTGATTTGAATAAATTATTATTAATTATTACTAATTCCAATGATTTATTAATTTAGAATAGTTATATGATTATGCATGGGGGCACGTAGGTATAGTTACCAGTGGGGGAGCCTGAATCTTCCCTTGGGAACTGGAGTTTGCAGTTATCCAATGTGGGTGCTGGGAACTGAACTCAGGTCCTTAGGAAGAGCAGGAAGGGGTTCCTAACCACTGAACCATCTCCCCAGCCCCAGTGGAAAGGTGATTTTAACTCTTAAAAGAGGGAAACCACAATTGCGTATGTGTGTAAATGTGCATGTGTGTGTACACGCATGTGAAGGGCAGTGGTTGGTAACAATGTTTTACCAGTTGTTCTCCAAGGAACCCCAGTGGCCCTCCTGTCTCTGCTGGCTCAGCTCTGCAGCTACAGTTGTGTGCCACCAAACCTGGCTTATGCAGTGGTGCTGGGACTTGAACTCACGTCCTTGGGCTTGCACATCAAACACTTTACTAACTATGCTGCCTCTCCAGCCCCCAAACCACATTTCTGTAGAATACATCTTTTGTTTGCCAAATCTGAGTTCCTGAATACTCATCTACATTAAAGCCACTTGGGAAAGGCCATGTGCATCTCGTGCAGTCTGTCCATAAAACACTTGTTTCTTCCTCTAACAAGTTCCATGTATCTTAATAGAGCGTCCATTCATGCCTCACAGATCCGGCTCTGGGATGGAGCTCGGCTCTGGGCTATCAACGCAGGGGGAGCCGTTTAATGCATTTTTCCCTCTTGCAGAAGCTGCCTGCTCTTTCTGACTCCTGTCTTTTTCTTTCTTTCTTTCTTCCTTTCTTTCTGTGTACCCATCTGTCTGTTTGTCTATCTCTGTCTTTCTCTCTGTCTATCTGTGTCTGTCTTTCTGTCCTCCTTTCCCCAACCCCACTCCGTTTTCATAGGTGACTCCTCCCCTCCTATGATGACCAGAGCCATCTGAATACCTAGGTTTACCTTCCCATTTCAAAGTCCTTCATTTAATCCTCTTCACAGAGTCCCTTTGGTCCAGTGAAGTCCCAGTTCTGGGGCTCTGGGGATTAGGAGGTAGACACTGTTATTGTCTTCATATTCAACCCAGTAAGAAAATTCCATATTGGTCAGAATAAAACACAAATAAGGCTGGGCCAGGCTGCAGGAACAAATGGTGGCATCCATAAGAAGAGGGCCCTCGCTATCCCTTCCCTTCCCCCATCGTCCCCATCTGGGACATGGATTGAGGGTGGCTTTCTTCCTGTTCCCACAGGAGCACAGGCAGGGCACTCTCGCGCACAGCTCAGCGTTTACTCTTCTGCCTTGATGTGACACACACAGGAAGTAGGAGAGTGACAGTCCCCATCGTCACCCCTGGCACTGTGGAGTGGCTTCCACCAGACACTTTCACAGAGCACGGAGTGATGGAAGCCCCACATGTGTGTCTGGTCATCCCAGGTCCCCTGTGTGCCCGTGTGCTGTGGCCGCTAAGAGGGCAGTGCAGGGCACAGCTGGAGAGGGGGCATCTGATTTCACCCTGTGTCCCGGTCCCACCGCAGCCCTGATTTAAGCGCACAGGCCTCCTTCCCAGGCAGGGTCCACTGAGCTCACTGGTTCCCTCTGCTTCAGGCTTCTGCTTCATCCACCGTTGGGCATCTGAGTTAATTTTCTTTACTGCGGTTAACTTCACTGACTAATTACGCAAAACGTCCCGATGAAGCAGCAACCAGCACAGGACCTCCTCTCCACTGACACTTGGTGCTGCGGGTCTCAGTCCTGACCGACAGAGTGAGTGGCTTCTCTTGTCATCTCCAAAATGGAAACCACTCTGTGACCAGAGAGACTCCTGGAGGCCCCTAGAGCGGCAGTGGCAAAGAATACAAACTAAATCTGGTACCCATGGAGCCGAGAGATCTGCAACATGAGAGACCGGGAGATGTGGTAAGCACACAATCATCCTGTGGCAGGACCGAACTTGGCTTTTCCGAATGGCAGCCAGATCAGTGTGCCCACGGCTGAGAGGAGGAAGGAGAGGGATGAACTGTGAAGGGCAAGGAGGAGGAGAAGCTCAGAGGGGGTCACGTGGTCCCTGCCAGTCTGGCTTCCACCAGAGAGTGTGTTCACGGCTTTTGATGTGTAATAACGGTCAAAGCCTACCCGAAACCATGTTTGTCACCTCGGAGTATTTGCACTGCGTGACTATGGCTTCTTCCCATGTCGGGGAACCAGTGAGGCAATGTTGGGAATCTCCATGCTTGAAGGGTAAGACTCATAGTGGGCAGCTCACCCTTGCTTGCCTATAACTCCAGCTCCAGAAAATTCAGTGTCCTTTCTTGGCCTCCAGGGTCACTGCAATCGTGTGCACACACCCACATGCATACAGATAAATAAAAATCCAAAGGAATCAGTGGCAACAGTTGGTAGGAGGACGGCCAACTGGCAGGCCAGGGACCCTACGCCTTGCTGGTTCTGGCTGCAATTAGCCGCAAGACAGACGAGCCTGAGCAGCTCTATTAGGCAGAGGCTGGTATGACAGTGTCACTCGGAGCAATAAAGGTGTGAGACAGAGAGGAAACATCTGTTTCTTCAGAAAATAGCTGGAGCCTACAAGCCTTCCCTAGTCGATGTCATCACTGTGAAGTCCGACATTCGGAGGGAGGGGATGGAGGTTACTAAGTGTTGAGGGCAGGCCGCCTTACACCTCATTGGAGCCACTGTTGGCTAGGCTGCTTCTGGGGGTGGAGTGAAGGGGGTGAGGGGGTGCCTTCAGAATGTGCACTGGCCTGCAGGGAGTGGGCCCTCAGGGAGAGGATGGCTGGATTTTCCAGAGATGAAAACTAAAAGGCAAAAACAAAACACATGAGCCTGGGAGTGAACCTAACACATCACACGCTGTGGAGTCCTCTGGCCAGGACAAGATTCCTCAGGGCATCTGGGGTCTCCCACAGAACATCTGGGGTCTCCTACACAAGATCCAGGGTCTCCCGCAGGACATCTGGGGTCTCCTACACAAGATCCAGGGTCTCCCGCAGGACATCTGGGGTCTCCCCTATGAGATCTGGGGTCACCCACATCCATGACATCTGGGATCTCCCTCCTGTTTACAGAACTGTGCTTTGTTTCCAGTACAGAGGAAAGGTGTTGAGAGTCATTCCAGGGATCCATGTCACGAATGGGTCTCATCCAGGGCAAGCATTTGGGGAAGACAGAGAGGAGGGAAGCTGCCTATCTCCACCCCTCAATCCTTATTGCTCTCTCTCTCTCTCTCTCTCTCTCTCTCTCTCTCTCTCTCTCTCTCTCTCCCCCTCCCCCTCCCTCCCTCCCTCTCTCTCTCTCTCTCTCTCTCTCTCTCTCTCTCTCTCTCTCTCTCTCTCTCTGTGTGTGTGTGTTCCAGTGTGTGCATGCTTGTGCAGGGCAAGGTCAACTTCAGCTGTCCTTCTTTAAGACCTTTAAGACCCCTCAAGCTTTCTTCTCTGGACAGGGCCTCTTGCTGACCCGGGGCTGGCTCGACTGCTCTGTTTCTCCACGTGATGCCAACACCAGCTTATAATGGTGCAGCAAACAGACCCTCAGCAGATGCCCCAGACTCCTGCCTTCAAGCTCAGGGTCTCAGGCATTTTGTTATAGTCACAGAAAACAGACTAATAGCACCTTCCAAGTCAAGGCCCAATGGCTTCCTCCTGGGCAAGGCACCCAAGTCTAAATTCTCAGCACAAAAGAGGTTTATTTGCCCCAAAGGGACAGCGGGGAGGGAATAAGAGACAAAGCCAGGAAATATGGGATGACAGAGAAAGGGAGGGGAGCAAGGGAGAGGCGGGAGTGCATGCGTGTGCATGTGCATGTGTGTGTGTGTGTCTGCATACATGTGCATGTGTGTGTATGTGTGTGAGTGCATGCATGTTGGGGTTGGGGGGCAATGACCTAGAGTGTTGTCCTAAAGGGACAAAGGACTGCCTCTGCATAAGTGTGCAGACAGACATGGTCCACAGGCAATGGTGGTTTAAAAAAGTAAAAGGGGGAAACCCCGAAGTAGGGCAAGGTGTCTCATTTTAGTTGCGCATGTTAACTAGGTGAGCCAAAGGGAGCTTTTGATTGCTGGACTTACTTCCTTGAGGGCTAGAACTTAGTAGTCAGGCTCAGGAGGAGGGAATGGCCAAGTAAGGGAATGAACCCTGATGGCTATCTTTAGGAATGGAATCTAAATTTTTTTTTTAAGCAAGGAAGAGGGAACGGGGTAAGGGCAAGGCCTGCAGAGCCACGTCTGCTATGCTCAAACCAGCTAGAGCCCCTTTGTCCCTCACATCCACCTCCCCAACTCCCGTGGCTCTGAGCTGTTACTTAGAGGAACTCAAGAGTACACAGTCTGTGAGACCTGCTCTTGTTTCTTCCGGTTGGGATCAGGTCTCGTTTATTTCTTCTTCCTCATCGTCCAGCTGAGTTCCCAAAAAGAAGCCCAGCGTGATGATCACGTGTGCGAAGAGTGACTTTGAGGTGTGGCCACCTGTTTAGACACATGTTAAGAAAAACAGTGTCAAGTTTGAAACAGGTATATGGGTGGTTATGAGGAACAGAAGTCAGAGACAGGTCAACAAGCATGCCTAAGGGACTTTGGACTTTCAGACGGTACCAGACTTGGGCTTATAAGTAAAGTGTCCCTAATCTGAAATCCTAACTATCCCAGAAGCCAAACAGGAACTCACATAGGCATATGGGCACATGCATGCATGTGTGCATACACTTGCATATGTATGTGTGCATGTGTGCGTGTGTGTGCATGTTCGTGCTTGTACATGTATGTGTATGTGGGGGTGGGGGCACAGACCTTGAGTGTTGTTCCTCAGTGCCGTCCACCTCTCGGAGACAGGGTATTTCTAAATCAGGACTCACTGAGTGTTGAGACTCTGACCAGCAAGCCTCAGGCACCTGCCTGTTTCTGTCTCTACACTGCTGGGATTAACCTCTGATGCCCCTGGCTTTCCTTATGTGGGTTCTGGGGAACAAATCCAGCTCCTCATGCTTTCCTGGTGGTCACTCTGCCTACTGAGCCATCTCTCCATTGGCATAAACTTTCTAAGTGCTGATGTGATAGCACGGATGGGGAACACTGTCCCAAAGCTGCTTCAGCTGAAAGTGGTTTGTAAGGGTCTGGAGAGATGATATCACGGTGAAGAGTGCTTGCTGCTGTTGCAGACGATGCAGGTTTAGTTCTCAGCACTCACATGAATGTGCTTACACACACACACACACACACACACACACACACCCCACAAGTAATAGTAAAATTTAAAAAAAAAATACAAACTCTACAAAGTATGCCGTTTTTCTTGATGGTATTAAAGACAGCTCAAGCGAACAGGTTTTATTGTCCATTAAATACGGAAGTGGCTGCTTCTAATTCAGCGTGCTCTTCAGTGTGCCTTCTGTCCCTTGACAACCTGGGGTTCCTATTCTCACTTCCCGTTGGGAATCAACTCTGCCACCCCTATTAATTTATTTTTAATTACATAGCTCGGATAGATCCTTCCATCCAGCTCGTGAGAATTACACTTTTAACATTTTAAGAATTCTAATACACACACACACACACACACACACAGGAGGGCTGTATGTGTGTGTGTGTGTGTGTGTGTGTGTGTGAGAGAGAGAGAGAGAGAGACAGAGAGAGAGAGAGAGACAGAGAGACAGAGAGAGAGAGAGACACAGAGAGAGAGAGAGAGAAGAGAGAGGTATGAAAGCTTTCTCCTCTAAAACCAAATGGCTTTCATCATGACATCAAGTTCATGCTAAAAACACCTTTTCCTGTAGAAACATCTGGACTGTGCATTACGACCTGACTCTACCCATTCTTGACTTCCTTCTTTGTCTCTCAATCAGGGACAATCAATCATGTGGGTCATTTGTGGTTCTGACTCTTCTGTAGGTTTTAACGAGCAGGGGGCACAACCATGGGGAAGAATGTCACTGGGAACCAGCCCAGGGCAGAAGACAGAAGAGGTGCTGACAAGTTCTGGAGTCCTCCCGGACCCTCTGAGAAGCCTCACAGGCCACAGGGTCCCTTCTCTTTACACAGAAGAAAAGCCAAGAGTCCACAGTCCCCGCTTTCTCCCCATCAGGGCTGCATCTGGGCAGGGACAGCACCAACTGGATGGTCTTTTCTCCAGGAGAGAACTGGAGAGGGTTTTGCTGAGGCAGCAGGCTCTCAGAATCATAAATCAACTGGGTAAGGCACAGCTTTTCATGAAACTAAGCAGAAGTTTGAGGTTCACCAGAACCTGTTGCTGAGGACTGTAAGCACTCCCTGGACTTTCTAAACTCTCTGAGGATTTATTTGCATCTGTGTTGGCAAAATAGCTTTGAGACCTCCGGGGTTTAGCTCCCACCCTCCATCCCTACCCACCCTCCATCCTCACCCACCCACCCCACGCCACCCACCACCACCAGGGGGAAGTCATTTGGATACATATCCCACCGTTTGTGATTAGGAAGTGACTCTAGGGATAAGCTTTCTTGTTATCGGCTTCAAAGAAGGATTCGTCTGTGTGCCAAAGTGGAGACCATACAGTATCTAGGATGTCTGTGTGGTCGTAAGCAAAAAAACCACAAGTGTCTGCCAGTTCGAGCAAGGAAGGGCTCTACTGGAAAGAGGAGCATCGGACATGCTTCTTATTGTCATATCAGGGCCATGCTTCCTTCTCATGGGTGCCCGACAAGCGTGCATCAAGTTTCTTGACTCCTGCTTTGGCTAAAGTTGCAGGCCCCTCATGCCTCACTGAATAACTCGGGTGTTTGTTTTCTCTCATGGTACCTAAGTCTTAGGAACTGAGGGTACAAGATAGCCCGGGAACACAACGGCGGTTCCATGAGCAACTCAGGGATCTGGAGCTGCTTCCTTGATCCCGCCAACTCCCCTGCCTTTGTTTTCACACTTCCAACATGGCTGCCGGTGCTCCAGTCAGCAGGACAGGCAGTCACAGATCTATCTGCCTGCTGAGATGACCTCTTCTAAAGAGTTTTCCTGAAAGTTTCACATAGTGCCTTATACTCAGAGACTCTTGGAATGGTTTTGAAGCTGTGATAACACCACTTGGCAAATTATAGCAGGATTCAGTTAGCCCTGAAGGGTTGACAGGCAGGTGACTCTGACAGACCACCGGTGTTAACTTATGGGGAGTTTTCTCTCAAGAACCAACAGCCCTTTGCCTTCCTTTCATGGGTGCCCCCATTCTGAATGAAAAAATTCTTGGGCTGGGGATACACCTCAGTTGTTAAAGTGTCCATCTTGTACGCTAGAGGTCTCAGCTAAAAGTCGGCTGTGGTAGCCCATGCCCACAGCCCCAGTGCTGAGGAGGGAAAAACAGAAGGATCCCTAGGTTTGACCTGCTGGCCCACCTAGCTGAATTAGAGAGCTCCAGGTTGAGTGAGAGACTCTGTCTCAAGAATTAAGGGAAAAAGGGACGGAGGTGTCGACCTGGTCTCTGCACGTGCAGACACACAAACCTGAGCACACAGTAACATCTCGTGTGTACCTATTCACACCCGTGTGTGTACCTATTCACACCCGTGTGTGTACTCACACCTGTGTGTGTACTTCCATCAAAAAGTGAACAAGATGACACCCCCCGCTCCCGTCCCTCCCCAAAAAACCCCAAGAGCAGGATCCAGGGGCAGAGCCCACCTCTGTCCGGCTCTCTTCTTTGTCCCTTGAATATTAATAAGGATTAATTACGGTCTGAGTTGCTACGACCCCACCCTCTCTTCTCTTAGAGCCAAGAGCCATTGTCAACACTGTAGGGGACCTGAACCTCGGAGCTCCTGAGGCGTGACAACTCCTTCTGCTTTCAAAAGCTGCATTTCCACGTTTTCTGAACAGCGAGTCCTTCATGTATACAGTTAATTGCATAAATAAACATTTTTTCCTCACCTGAATTGAGCTAAACATTCCAGTGAATGCCAACAGAGCCAACACTCAAGGTGAAATTTTACTTAAAAAACAATAATTACAAAGCCTCAGGGAATCAGCTCTTTCAAGTACCAAGCACACGTATTTTTTCCAAAGATTCCTTTGAATAAAGGGGACTATCCAATTCTTTCCCAAAGAATTTCTGATTGAAAACGATCGTTAGGTTCCAAAAGTCAAATTTAAACCAGATAAGTTTTTGTGCGTGTGGGTGTCAACGTGCATGTGGATGTAAACATGTGTATGTGTGCGTGTGCATGTGCATGTATGTGTGTATGTGTATATGTGGGTGTATGTGTGCGAGCATGCGTGTGCATGTGTGTGTGCATGTGTGCGAGCATGCGTGTGCATGTGTGTGTGCATGTGTGTGTGTGTGTGTGTGTGTACAGTGCATATGCACATGTGTGAGCGTGTGTGTGTATGTGGAGGCTGGACATCAGTGCCGAGCACTGTCTCAGTCACTCTCTGAGTTTTTTAAGTTTTATGTAATGCATTTTAAGTACAGAAGTGAATGCCTGCAGGTATGTTATGTGCTTGGTACCCATGTACCCAGAAGAGTGTCGGAACCCCTGCTACTGAAATCACACATAGCTGTGAGCCACCATGTGGGTGCTGGGAATTGAACTCAGGACCTCTGGAGGAACAGCCAGTGCTCTTAACTTACACTGAGTGGCTGAGCCATCTCTCCAGCCCCTACCTTGTTTGCTGAGCCTGGAGCTTGCTGCTTTGGCCAGTGAGCCCTGGGGTTCTGCCTCTTTCCACCTCCGCAGCACTGGGATTGAGGTGTGTTGCTTCCTGCCCAGCTTTGTATGTGGGTATCAGGGATCCCAACTCAGTTCCTCACGCCTGTAGGACACTTTACCCATTGCACCACCTTCCTGGCTCCAGAACCAGATGCATTTTAGAAATGTTATTTTTAAAAATGATCATATAGTCAGATCAGCTTTTTGTGGGGCACAAGTCTGTGATGGCAAACACATGTCTTAGTTACCATTTTATTGCTGGGATAAAACACCGTGACCAAAACAGCTAAAAGGAAGCGTTCGTCTCATGGCTTCCGAGAAGGTAGAGCCCATGATGGCAGAGGGAAGAATCAGCTGAGAGCTCACATCACATATTTACAACCTTGATGCAGAAAGAGAGAGAGAGGGAGAGAGAAAGAGAGAGAGAAGGACAGAGGGAGAGGGGAGGAGGGGGGAAGGGGGAGGAGGGAGAGAAGGAGAGAGGGAGAGGGAGAGAGGGAGAGAGAGAAGGAAGTGTAAGTGGGGAGGGGAGAGGGGGAGGGGGAGGGGGAGAGGGGGGAGGGGGAATGGGAATAGCATGGATATTTTGAAACCATCGACACACCTCCTCCAAGTAGGCCACACCTCCTAATCTTTCCTAAGCAGTTCCACCAACCTGGGACCAATTACCCAAACTTAAGCTGTGTTTATTCTGCATTCTATATTCTCTTCCAAACCACCACACCGTAAGTATAGATAGACCGATGTATCGACATGGGGATAAACTGTACCCCATCTCAGTCAGGGCACAGAGCAACTGTACCACCCTAAAACGGCAGGTTTTTTTTTTCTGCTACATTTTTCTTATTTGTTTTGAGACATGGTTTTTAAGTTTACCCACCAGGGGACAGGGGTCTGGGTTGTCCCCCCACGGTGTGGTGAGTCTGCGTGACAATACCGTGGGCACTTACACGCAGGGCTGTGTGGACACGTGTTTTCATTTTTCTTGACTTGGAGCTGCAGGGCTGGGGATGGCGTAGTGGAAGATACACGGGGAGTACTTTGTTCCTACGAGTAGTGAGCCTCGGAGGACAGTTATCGAGGGTCTGCATGCTGAGCCAAGACTCCGTTAAAAGCCATAATAAAGTGAGATTAATTCTGTCACTTCGCATCTGTAGGCTTCCTGCACTCTCACATCTCCCCGTAGCATGCTCTTTACGGAACAAAAGCCATCAGGACTCATTTGGTTTCTGAGCTGTGGTTAAGGCGCATCTGCCTGCTTCCTGCCCAGGGCATAGTCTTCCACTAGTCTTCTCCTTAAGAGACTTGAAATGCTCTTGACGTGGCTGAGGCCTGCAGCTCAAACAATTTCAAACACCAAGTGCCTGAGTCCAATGGGTGCATGTCCCTACTGGAACCCCACACTTCTGCTTCCAACCCCCTTTGACCAGCTGTGATTGTCTGTCTCCAATGACAGCGCCTGGATCGGGTCTCTTCATCAGACTAGGTGACAGGGTGCAGATCCCGGTGGCCGCCGAAGTCAGCGCCTGTCTCCTCTGACAGTACTGAAGGGTTGGTCTGGAGGAGCTCGACAATCAGGAGCACGCTAAATCAGGTTCTCAATCCGTAGGTTGCTACCCTTAGAAAAGGTCAAAGGCCACTTTCACAGGGGGTCACGTGTCAGATATCCTGCATATCAGTTATTTCATTGCAATATGAACTTATAGGATGAGGGGACAGCCCACCACGGTGGGGAAGGCACAAAGGCAGGCGCCTGAGGACACTAGTCACATTGCACGCACAGTCGGGAGGCAGAGGGGTTAAGTATTGATGTTCAGCTTGCTTCTTTTAGTTCAGTCGAGGACCCCAGCACGAAGGTTGGTGCTTCTCACATCCAAGGTGGGTCTTCCCCCTGCAATTTCCTTAGTTTAGAATCTCACTTAAAGATGCGCTCAAACGCTTGTCTCTTACAGCCTTTCAAGTTGACAGCTGATGTTGACTACCACACAGGGCCTCATGGTGTGTATCCATCGGACACTGTAGAGGAGAACGTTGGCATGATAGTAAGGGTGGGCGAGATTGGGCCGAGGTAACAAACAGGACCCAAATCTCTATAGTTTAATAAAGTCAAGAGAAAAACAAAGACTAAAAAAACAAAACCACACCCTTTAGTGGTGTGTGTGTATGTGTGTGTGTGTGTGTGTGTGTGTGTGTGTGTGTGTGTGTGTTAAGACTAGTGGTCTATGCTGGGTGTTGCAGGATATTTGATCAACTGTATTATTTACTGAGATTGTGCTATTTACTAAACAGAAAAACCTAGATTCTAGTTGTGGTGTGGCTTAGTTCTTAGCACTCACCTCTAATCCTTCTGGCTGGAGTGCAGACAGGCCCTTAGTACACACCTTTAATCCCAAACAATGAAGGTGAAATTAGATTGTAGAAGGAGACACCCATGTTTGAAAGTGATGGCTAACTGAGTGGCAGAAAAAAATGATGAATCAGAAAAAGATTTGACAGAATAGGATATGCCCAACTTTCAAGAGAGAGAAAATGGAAGCTATTTGTGGGGCAGTGCAGAAAGAGAGAGAGAGAGAGAGAGAGAGAGAGAGAGAGAGAGAGAGAGAGAGAGGAGGCAGTTTTCCCAGGAGAGTTTTAGAGAGCTAGATTGAAGAGAGAACAAGCTAGACGCAGGTGAAGGCATACTGAGACAGAGAATGAGGAGTCAGAAGATTAGAACAGATTGCCAAAGCTGGTATGAGGCCAAGCAGAGCAATTAAGTCAGAGATCAAGAGAGAGGCAGGATTGAATCAGTCAGCTTGGAGTGGGGTTTGAGTAAGAACAGCTGAGGTGAACCAGCCAGCCAGAGTTCAGAAAGAGCTAGAAAGGGTGAGCTTATTTAGCAGTAAGTCTCAGAGGCTGAAAACATTCAAGGAAGGCCTAGATTGGATTGTGTAGAGGCTTGAGGCTTCCAGGTCTAGGCCAAGGCTAGCAGACAGAGACAGTAAGCCTCCGAGATGAAAATCACTTCATGCGAATAAAAATTACTTTTACAGCTGGGTGCTTTTTTTTTTTTCCATTCTCCACTTTATTTTTGAGACAGGGTCTCTCACCATACCTAGAGCTCATCTAATTTTCCAAGACTACCTGGCCAATGAATTCCAGGAACCTTCCTGTCTCTGTCTTGCTAGCACTAGGATTACAGGCAGGAGTCCCCACATCCTGACATTCACATGATATGGAGGATCTGAACTCAGGTCCTCATGTTTTTGCTGAGAGTGATGCCCCATCCCCACCCCTACTCTTCACATTCTATATATTCAATGTGGGTTTGTGGGAGGCTTTCGTTCACTGGTGGACCAATGTTCTAGTCTGATGGAGGAGGCACAGCGGACCAGTGATCTAGTCTGATGGAGGTGGAGCTGTCTTGACACATGTTCCAAAGACCAGCATGACATAGAGTAGAGAGAATCCCACTGTGTCTTCTTGGAAGTAATACCCGCCTCTTTCTTTTGATTTATTTCTGAGAGTGGGCATCTGTCTGCAGGACTCTAAGGTCAGGAAGATCTGTGAACGGAGCACATGTCCAGAGACAGTGGCGAGTACTCCCCGGCAGGGAAATGAGCGTGGGGATGGATAAATTGACTTAATAAGCAATTTGACTCTCACGGTCGTTCCTTCTTGGACTATTTGGATTTTAGCAAATTATCATCCCTCCGTGTTGACGGGTTGGAGAACATTAGGCAGAGCACTCTCTGCTCTGCCTCTCAATAATTTTATTTTGTCTTCAGGAAGGCATCGTCTGGGCTTGCAGCCAGCTGAGTCATCTCGCCCGTTTCTCCGTCTCTGTGGTGCGAGGTCTGTGACACAGAGATGGTCTGTGTCAGAACACAACAGACACTGGGCCAAGGATTCGGACTTCACCACGCTAGGCAGCCCCCGATGCTCTTGATGGAACCGCCCTCGGGCGTCCGTCATCCAAGAAGACCAGAACAAGGGACTGTGTCCCTAGAGCCTTGTGAGTCACATTTGGTCCTGACCCCAGATCAATTTGTCATCACTCTGGGAAAGGGGTGGGGTTAACACACAAGTCTCCAGAGCGCCCTTAGGGGTTCTCTGTTACAGCAGTGGGATTATAGCCCTCTGTTGGAGGTGCTCAGGCCACCTGGAGATCAGAGAGGACAGAGAGGGAAGAGGGGAGGGGGGAGAGGGGGAGGGAGAGGGGTGGGGGAGAGGGAGAGGGAGAGGGGAGGGGGAGGAGAGGGGAGAAGGTAAAAGGGCAGAGAGGAAGAGTGGAGAGTGGAGAGTGGAGAGTGGAGAGGGGAGAGGGGAGAGGGGAGAGGGAGAGGGAGAGGGAGAGGGAGAGGGAGAGGGAGAGACAGATATCCTGGGGGGAAAGGAACTGCAAGGATCCCAGGCCAAGTTTAATTATCCCATCATAAAAGAAGAAATAAAAATTGCAACCGAAACTCTCCCTCTGTTTCCAACATAACATCAATGTGGGAATTTTGGGGGAAGGAAGGAGTGAGGAAAATGTAAAGAAAGGAAGTGAGGAAGGGAGGGAGGGAGGGAGGGAGAGAGGGAGGGAGGGAACTCAGTCATGGCTAGGATGGTTTTGTCTGAACTGCTTTAGCTCTCCCTGACTGAGGGCGGTGACACGGAGAATGCCTGAGCCCCATCTCTGGTGCACGTAGGGCTGAACTCCAGAAACAGTTGTAACAGAAGACCGGTGGTCTGTCTGCCAGCTGCAGCTGTTTTCTCAGGGTTCGGAAACACCAGGCCTGGGCCAGAGAGGGCTCAGCTGGTAAGAGAACGAAGGTGCTGCTCTTATAGAGGACCCAGGTTTAGTTCCCAGCACTCATGTCAGGTGGCTTACCACCGGAAACTCCAGTTGCAAGGGGTCTGATGCCCTCTTCTGGCTTCCGGGTGTACCCGCATGCATACAGAACATGTAAACTCATGTGAGCACATACACACATACACACACACACACACACACA
The DNA here is from genome assembly GCF_021556685.1 of Rattus norvegicus. NCBI lineage: Eukaryota > Metazoa > Chordata > Mammalia > Rodentia > Muridae > Rattus > Rattus norvegicus. The sequence goes on from NC_141536.1 coordinate 154,826,542, forward strand.
CACACCTACACACACACACACACACACAGAGGCAGGAGGGGGAGGGAAGAGGGAGAGGGAGACAAAGAGGGAGGGAGAGGAAGGGAGACAAAGAGGGAGGGAGAGGAAGAGGGAGAGGGAGAGGGAGAGGGACAGGGACAGGGACAGGGACAGGGACAGGGACAGGGACAGGGACAGGGACAGGGAGAGGGAGGAAACTTGTTATACAAACTCCATGTATGAGGCAGACTGGTGACATAGCTTCTCTGGCTGACTGTGGAGTGCACCCTCTGCACCCGGCTCCCCCAGGAGCCATGTTGCCAAGTTCATACGTTTGTAAATCTTGTCCAAGGTCGGTTCAGATCACCTGAAGACATCTAAGAGGGGACTGCCACAGTAATTGACTCTGATTTCTAGAATTTTCATATGAGGGACCAAGGATGCTACTATGTGCCCTGGCATGATGAGCCAGTTATTGGGGCAGGAGTTTCAGGTCACCGGGTGGTCAGCCCCAGTTTGGTCTTCCTGTCTTACACAGGATGCTTCCCACTATCGAGCCTCAGTGTGGCCCCGGTTTCTTGAGAGGCCCCCTTTTCAGCTGGGAGCAGTTACAAGGCACAGCAGAAAACATCCTGGGGTGGAAACATTGTCTAGGGAAGATCTTTCAGATACTAGATCTGAGAAGAAATTCTTCTTCCCGGCTCTGAGGTTGCGAACAGAAACCAGCCATACAAACTCCACCAAAGCAACCACGATGTTAGCGTGAGCAGACAAGCTTGAAAATGGAGCTAAGAAACCAAGGTAGGCAGAGCAGAGGGAGGCTGAGCAGGTTAAGCTGGGCTACTTATCCCTCCATTATGGGGGATAATAGGTGTGGTCTTTAAGTCTTAGTCGGGTGCTTGGGTTCTGGCATGAAAGTGCTTTCACATAAATTCTGCCCACTAGGGATTCACTTAGAAGCTTGGAGCAGAGCTCAGGGGGTATTCCTCACACATGCATGTAGGTTTGGGTGGCGTAACTCTTCCCACCCTTCCTCACACTAGATGGCTGCTCTGCCTGAGGCGCCTTACCTGGGCTAAGGAATGCAGGAGGCCCTGCTGCTAAGGACAGTTGGTGTTTGGTACTTCAAGTCTTTAGAACCATTTGTCTGACAGACCCAACCCAACCTAGGTCTACCTTCTTTGGGAGGTGACATTTCTGCCCACTGTAGGAAACTGTTCCCTGGCCTCAGGCAGAGCAGAGAGGGTCAGCCCTGGCCTCAGCTCTCAATTCTCCTGCCTGCTTTGGGCGCTATTCTGCCCTTCCCCCAAGGACAGACTTCACTCTCCAGAAGGTCCAAGCACAGTGTAGACAGCCTGAGCTCAGGAGGAACATAGCCGTTATAAAAGGAAGATCTGACTAACACCGGGCCTAGTCCTGAGGTGAGGGTCCAAGTCTTAGTCCTTGTCAGGGAGGTTGGAGGTTCCGTGGGGGACAGAAACAAGGACCCTGAGTCTCTCTGTGTCTCTGTGTCCATGTCTGTCTGTGTGTCTGTCTGTCTCTGTTTCTGTTTCTGTCTCTGTCTCTGTCTCTCTCTGTCTGTCTCTGTGTCTCTCTGTGTCTCTGTTTCCGTCTGTGTGTCTGTCTCTGTATCTTTGTCTCTCTATGTCTGTGTCTCTGTCTCTCTCTGTCTCTTTGTCTCTCTCTGTCTCTTTGTCTCTGTCTGTCTCTGTTTCTGTCTGTCTCTGTGTCTCTCTCTGTCTCTGTCTTTGTCTCTCTGTGTCTCTGTCTCTGTCTCTCTCTGTCTCTGTGTCTCTCTATATCTCTCTGTGTCTCTCTCTGTCTCTGTCTCTCGCAATGTTCCACATCTCTCTCGTCCAGCCCAGGCTGTGCTCGTGCCTGGATCCCAGCTCTGATTTGTACCTGACAGTTACTGACCTGGCTCAGGAGGAAGTCCCAGTCCCTGCAGGCAGACAGATGTCTTGGCAGCTCCTTCTCAAGTCCTGACAATCAACAGACAAACCACAGTGGGTGTGTTTTGCAGGGAGGAAAGCACATTGCCCCAACGAAACAGAAAAGAACAGTAACTTTTTTTTAAGGCAAAGAGTAGAAAAGACAGCACAATACTGCTAATTTGAAGAGTTAACTACACAGCCAATCATAGAAGCAAATCCAGGAAAATTACCACGCACATGGGTGTGGAAGAGACACCAAGTTCCGGACTCTTCCTGGGAAGATTTCACAGGGAGGGAAGCGCAGACGTTTCCAGGACCTCTTCCTTCTGAAGTCTGCCTCCCTCCTTTTAGCTTTTCTTGTTGAGACAGAATCTAATGTAGTCCAGGCTGACCTCAGACTCCCATTTTGTTCTTGCACTTGAAGCAGGATTCAATCAAACCAAGAGCTTGCCAATATTTCCTGTCTTGCTAGACAGCTTGCCCTGGGCACCTGCTCCCTGGCTCTGGTTTGTTTCCTTTTCTTTCTTTTTCTTTTCTTTTCTTTCTTTCTTTTTTTTTTTGTAGCTAGAATTACAGGCTGGCAGCCACACCCTCCAGACATTTATGTAGGTTTGAAGGGATCTGAACTCATGTTTTCAAACTTGGAGCTCAAGCGCTTTACCCCCTGAGCCATCTCCCCAGCTGCTGAACCTTTGCTCTGCAGGGCCAGCCTAGCGGTTGATTCACGAAGTGAAACAAGACCACTCTGCCTCGCACCAGTGTGGGACATCGCCAAGGTGACTCTCTCCTCAGCTGTGTACCATCCAGTTTCCATGATTTGGGCTTTATACTTTTTCTTACTTTCCCCATTAACTGGAGCCACTCAAAGTATGCACACCTGCATATACACATACATGTATACATCACCCATACACCACACAAACACATACACACATACACACACATACACACACATACACACATATACATACACACACATACACATACACACACATGCATACATATACACACATACACAAACATACACATACACACATACACATACATACCCATACACACATACACACACACATACACATACACACATGCACACATATACACACATACACATACATACACATACACACATACACATACATACACATACACACACGCACACATATACACACATACACATACATACACATACACAAATACACATACATACACATACACACATACATATACACACATGCACACATATATACACATACACATACATACACATGCACACATACACATACACACATACATACATGCACATGCACACATACACACACATACACATACACACATACACACATGCACATACACACATACATACACACACATACACATACATACATGCACATACACACATGCACATACACACATACACATACATACACACATACATATACACACATACACAAACACACATACATACACACATACACACATACATACATACATGCACATACACACATGCACATACACACATACACACACATACATACAGATACACACACATACACACATACATACATACACATACACACATACACATACACATACACACATGCACATACACATACATACACATACACACATGCACACATACACACACATACACACACATACACATACACACATGCACACATACACACACATACACATACACACATACATACACACATGTACACACACAAACACACATGTGTGTGCATGCATACTTATTAAGCCTTGGAACTAAGTTTTGTGGCAATATGGGGTTGTTCCTAATGCCCTAATTCAGGATACTGCTACTCTAAGCTCTTCCCTGACTGAATGTGTGAGAGGTTCTCATAATCAGAAGCAAAGCTTTATGGGAAGGCTCCACGCAGGGAAAAGTGGCCTTTTATTGTTTGAAAACAGACACAGAGTGTTTGAGAAAGGAGAACCAGCAAGCGCTTGCTCCGGAGACAGAACGTACTGTGTTTACGTGTCCTTACCTGTGAGTACATGAGGCGTATCCATGTCCCCAGGAGAGGCAGCTTAAGTTTGAAAACCCTTCTTCTGCTTTCCAACCTCCAGGCTTGTCGCCCCAGGCCCAGGGAAACCTGAATGACCAACACCGGCCCGTCTTAGTTCTGTTCCTTGGACCTCACAGTACAGCCAGCTGCTGTTCCATTGGGACTCTGTTCGTCCTTGAAGGGGAGCGACATTTCTGTGAGTGCGAGGTCTTCTTGTCTGAACAGTCCACCTCTTGGACACCCCCTTCTATCCTCTCCTTCCTTCCTCTGCCATGAGGTCTTTTCTCTCCATCATCACAGAACGAAGCCATGCATGATACTTGCAAAAACACATCACCAAGTGGCGGCTGAGAGTGACATTTCTCTATGGGCCTGAGTCCAAGCCTCTGACAAACACAGCTGCTATCAGGGAAACGAATTGTGAATATTACATCGCAGCTTCATGACAGGGGAGGGGAGCACCTCCATATTTGTGTGGAGCAACCAAATATAGTAGGGTCGAAGCAGACGAATTCCTTTCTAAAACCACTAACGTGAGCAAGTAGCTGCAAATTAGGTTTGAAATGGACATCCCTGTCCTTGGAGACTTTGCAGTGACAAATGGATTAGTCCCCGATTGGAGCACAAGCCTACTTTGCTTTCAGGGAAGCGAGCGGGACTAATGAAGGCTGCGGCGCTCTGCAGCCCTGAATCACGGACTTGACACCCTCTGTTTGATTGCCCTGTGCTCCTCCACGAGTTTCTTAATTAAGTTGCAATATAAGAGTTGGCCCTCAAGAAACTCTTAAACACCTGAGTCCTTGAGTTTATTTATTAATTAATATTTGATTTTCTGTAAAGCAAAGGGTCTTTAATTCTTATATTAGTTGTTGTCTTCTAATTAATAGAGATGGGACTCAGAAGGGGAGCCACAGCTCCCTGCAACCTCCATCCTGTTCCCCTGAGGACATCGTGGAATGAGAAGGACACAATTGTAATGCTGGGAGAATGGAAAGGAGAAAGAGGGAGAGAGGGAGGGAGGGAGGGAGGGAGGGAGGGAGGGAGGCAGGGAGGGAAGGAGTAGAGGGAGGGAAAGAGGGAGGGAGGGATGGAGGGGAGGGAGGGAGGGAAGGAGGGAGGGTGGGAGGGAGGAAGTAGAGGGAAGGAGGGAAAAAGGGAAGGAGGGAGAGGAGACTGGGGAGAGAAGGAGTAGAGGGAGGGAAAGAGGGAGAGAAGGAGGCAGGTTGGAGGGAGGGAGGAGAGGGAGGGAAGGAGGGAGGAAGGGAGGGAAACTCTTCCCCTGAGGCTAGGCTTCACTGGGCCTTCCTTGCTGCATGGAGAACTGCACCCTTCCTGTGTACGGATCAGATACAGACTTTGCCCAGGGAACATCAAGAAAGTTGTGTGCTCCATTGACCCTCTGTGGTTCATGGGTCAAGACCTCACACTCACAGAGCACCATTCTTTCTGCTACAGGCCTGGCCCTGGGACAGACTGATCAAGGCCTTCCCTAGGTCTTACTCTGTGTGCATCCAGAGAGCTCAAGACAATCCCTGGACTTTAAAGGCAAGATCCTCTCCTCTGCAGGGGATGGGGCGGCCTTTTTCTTGTCTTCACTTGCTCTGGAAGTGAAATGCCAGGGCCTTCTCATAGTCTCTGAACTACAGATTGATGACAGTTTGGACACCAAAGACATCATACTCATGAACTGCCTGGCCAGTCCTGGCGCTGTTTCCCATGCTCATAAACCCTAACCCAAAGCTGAGTGTCTTGTTGAAGTGGCCATGTTTGTGAGGCCCTAGGAGCATTGTACAGTGTGTGGTGGATGCCAGGGGAAGCCCCTAGGAACACTAGCTAAAAACAAACAAGTTAAGTCACACTGATCACCCCTACCTAAGGGAACATGTCCTTAATGAGACCGTAACTGTTCATGTAACAGAACAGCAAACACTAATATAATCTTTTAAAAAAAGTTTGACCAAACCAGGTATGGTGGTGCATACCCGCAATCCCAGAACTTGGGAGGCAGAGGCAGGAGGATTGCCGTTAAGTTTGAGGAAGCCAGTCTAGGACACATAGTAAGGCCTGTCTCGAGTGATTTTTAAGATTTTTCTTTAAATATTTTTATTAGCTTTTTGTGTATTTTTATGTGTATGTGTGAGTGCCTACGTGTGTGTATGTGTGCCAGGTAGAGGTTCGATACCTGCATGGCCAGAAGAAGGCATCAGGCTTCTGGGAGCCGAGGCTACAGATAATTGTGAGCTGCCATGTGGGTGCTGGAAAACTGGAAGAGTCACCAATGAGCTTAACCGTGGAGTCTTCTTTCTAGTACACAGTCAGTTTTTTTTTTTCAAATATAAAAGTTTGAGTACATCACCATCTGTCAACAAGAAACGCACAGAATGGACTCATTTACCAGAGTTGGTAATTTGTTAACTCAAATCTGAATTCACATTCATAAAGGTAGACTTGTCCCTCACCCCGGCAACACATGTATCTGTGGTGACAGCTCCCCCTCCACCCAGGGGTGTGACGTACTTGGGGGAGAAACACTATGATAATAGAAGGCATCGACCCCAAAGGGACACCTCTCAGGTCCTCCCACATGATGCTAGCCAGAAGGAGTCAAGGCCACACCCATCTTCTCTTGGAGAAGGTTCAGTGCTGCACGTATGACTTTCTGGGTAAGTTACTTCATATCACTGTGCCTCAGTTTCCTTGTTTGCTGCCTGAAAATGGAATCAGGACTCTGCTCAGAGCACTAAGAATGCAATGGGATCAATACCATGTTAAGTATTTATAACATCTAAAAGCATAAGAGATTAGTTCTGCATGTGTATTTAACATAAGGAGTCACACGCAGTCATTCCGGTGCTAATCAAGCTCTGACAGAAGCACTGGCCTTGCAGTCTGTACCGCCGACACACATTCACGCATGCTTCGAACACACACAGCTCATCAACGCAGGCAAGCCACCGTGAAAAGTTTGTCACATTGTCTTTTTTTTTTTTTTTTTTTTTGCCTTTGGCCCAAGGCCATTTCATGATTAAATGAAACGCAGGGGGTTGGGAGTTTCCCACAGCCTTGTAAGGACCAGACAGGAGAACCACACTCTGGGTAGCTCTCACATCCTTATCAAAAGAGGTTCGCTCTAGCCCCAGCCCTCTGCGCTGTGAAGTCATGAGAGGCACACAAGTGGGGATGTGGCCGAGGTTTGGACAGTAAAGTTGCTGGAAACCCAGAATCTGTATGCTGAGGGGGAAGTGGAGTGAAATGGGCCAGGAGAGCCCTGGGGAGTCTGGGACGGGGGATGCTGAATGGCAGAGGGACATAGCAGAACATTCTCCAAGCATGGGCTGGGGAGGGCTTTGGCCATGAGGGGAAGCAGGGCCTTTTCAGCATCCACTAACCTTGGGCAGTTGCTCTCTAATCCCTTAATGTCACCCACCGCATACTGCTTGGGTAGCCCACACGGCAGTCCCTTGGCCCAATTGTCCCCAGGCAGATGTGATGGCCGAAATAACTAATCGTAACACTTAAATGTGTTTGCTACCAGCTGGAGCTCTATTGCTTCTTAAATTACCCCGGAAGCAAAATCAATAGTTTATCTACTTCAGGTGAGAAGGAGGAAGAAGGGGAAAGTGCCCTGCAGGATGTTAGCAGTTGCCCTTGGAAAACCGGGTGTGGTGGTGCTAGCCTCGGACCCCAGCACTCCTAAGGTGGAGATAGGAGGACCAGGGTCAGCCTCAGTTACACAGAACCCTCAAGGCCAGCCTGGGCTATGTGACACTGTGGCTACAATGGTGACAAACTGAGGGGGGTTGCACAGCTGGCGAGGCCTGGAAGCAAGTACCCCCAGTCTTGCTTGTTCATTTCTCGGCCCCTTCTTGTGAATAACTGGCTTGACATCTTGGTGAAGTAGCTGCAACAGCCGGATGCAACATGGATGTTTTCCCCTGACCCCCACAATGTCATGTAACCCGAACCCTCACACAATGTTGTATAGTCCAACCCCACACAGTGTCGTGTAGCCTGACCCCTACTCCACACACACAGAGTGTCATATAGCTCAGGCTGACATGACTTTGAATTCCTAGTATTCTTGTCTCGCCTACCCCAGGGGCTGGATGCTCTGCCACAGCTGGCTTCCTGAATGTTCTGTTCTGTATGGGATACCTGAGTTCATGAGATCCTGGATTCCCCTGTTCAGGTTCTAAAAGCAAAGTTCGGAACAATTCAAGTACTTCCTTCCTTCCAATGCTTTCTTGTTTAGAGATCTTCTGACGGGAAAAAAAAAGATCTGGCTTGTGTGCATGTGTACATGTGTACACAGATGTATGCGTGTGCATGTGTACATGTGTGTGCATATGTGTGCATATGTGTGCATGTATGTATGTGTGTGCATGTGTCCCTGTGTGTACATGTGTGCATGTGTGTGCATGTATGTGTGTGCATGTGTGTGTCCCTGTGTGTGCATGTGTGCATGTGTGTGTGCAGGTGTGCATGTGCGTGCATGTGTACACATGTGCATGTGTGTGTATGTGCCATTGCTCTTGGATGTCATTCCAGAGCTGGAGTTACAAACAGTAATGGGCTGACTGACTTAAGGGCTGGGGACTGAATCTGTATCCTCTGCAAAAGCAGCAAATATTCTTAAATGCTGAGCCCTTTTGTGTATGAGGGGGCAGTGGTTAAAAAAATTGAAGTTTCTTGTGTTTTCCAGCTCATGGCTCTATGTATACCACATTTTTCTGGGCCGCATAGAATCCAACCACTCGGCGTTGCTGTTCCCACTAAAGAATTTCTAACACCATTAGTTGGGTGCCCTCCCTGCAGGCACCTAGCAGATGTGGCACAGACCTTACACGTGCAGGCACTCCTGACTAGGCCTGAACAGCTGGTAGATGCTTCACAACCAGCACCCTAGTGACAGGCAGGCGTGGCCCCTCCTGCTCATCTCCTGGTGACATCATCTGCTGCTGACAGACCAATGAGGTGGAAATATTTTTTATTTTTTATTTACTTTTGTTTTTCTCCTCGGAAGACGAGCATGGAGCTGTAAATCGATGGAAGGGCTCATCTGGGGCATGTTCTCTGTAAATTTAAAACATGACATGTCAGAGATGCTCAAGTCCCTGGAGCTGTTGAGTACTGGATCTAGTAGCCATGGAGACGAACACTTGCTGATAATACAAAGGGTTCATCCCAGGTGGGGAGAATGAGGCTTGGGTGTCAAGCACCTTGAGAAATGGGACCAGAGGAAGGAAAGGTGCCACAAGCCGGGATGGGAAGGTTGTGTGGAGTCCCTGCAGCACACTGGTGTGGACCCATTCCTAGGATCTGCATCAGCCTTCTGCGTGTGTGCTGGGGTAGGGTGTTCCTTAGCATAGTGTGCGGAGTGAATGTGACATTTCCTGTCCGGGTTTGCTGGGAGATGTGGCCACTGTGTTCCAGTTCATAGATGAGCTCAGTTATAGAAGTACATTTGGGGGCTTTTCTACCCATTCTAGTTCCCAAGTAACGAGCCGGAGACTTTATATTTACTAAAAGCTTCATCTACAGCTGGGCAGATACTCGCCTGTGTCTGCCTACAACCCAGACATGTGGCCCTTGACCTTCCATAATTGATGTGCCCTGGCTGCCCCTGCTCCACCAGTGTCCTCATGGAGACTCCTCTGGTGACCCATTCATGCACATCCCCATGGCCACTCCTGAGATCTGGTGGCCATCCCCGCCAGAGATCCCTTTCGCCGGGACCGGAAGTCCTGCCTCTTCTCTTCTCTGCCCAGCTATTGGCTGATCAGTTCTTTATTAGCCAATCAGACAGAAACAATTTTCACACGCCATCGAGACAGGAGATGCTTGGTAACGCCAATGTCCAGACTGCAACCAGATCTCTGGGCACAGAAATCAGCATCTGAATGCACAGTGCACAAGACACATCCCCGATACCGAGTGTTGTATTTAAGTTCTGAGAGATAGCTCATGGAGGGAATATTACCACGGAAGTGTCTCTTTCCCTTGCTGCTGACTGGGCACAGGCTCAGGGGTCTTATCCACAATAGATGTGTGCAGCCATCATGAAAAGACTATTTCTGAGCAGATGAGAGCCACAAGGCGGAAGGGGCCTGGGCCCTCCTTGACTGCAGAGAGGCTATTCTAGCTACAAACCAGCCACATTTATATGACACGGATGCGATTTTATCCACTGTGGAGGAAAACTGTAGCCAAAGGAAAACTCAAGCTTCACCACAGCTTACCTATGGGCTAGAAGTCTTCCTAAGGGTGTGGGTGTTTTGGGGGACCATTCTGACTAAAAGCTCCAGATGCTGTGGGCTCCGATGCTAGAGTTGCTGTGTCTTTGGAAGAAGGAGCAGTGTGAAAACCATGGTTAAGAAAGAGTTGGTTTTTTTAAGGTTTATTATCACTGTGTGTGTGCGCATGTGTGTGTGTGTGTGTGTGTGTGTGTGTGTGTGTGTATGTGTGTGGGCGTGTGTGTGCATGCACATGCACGTGCATACCTCTGAAACCCAGAAGAAGACATTTGATTCCCTGGAGCTGAAGTTAAAAATGGTTTGAGATCCCCTTTGGGTACTGGAAACTAAACCGGAGTCCTCTGTAAGAGCAGTGGGTGCCCTTAACCATTGAGCCGTCTCTCCAGCCTCTAAGTACATTTACAAACCTGTGATATAGTCATTTATCATCCTCAGCGAGATTGTGCAGTTTGTAATCCACGCACCCTTTTGTGAGCAGCTGGCAGAGTGACAGGGCTGTTCACACCCGTGCCATTCAAATATGTGAGAAGCATACTGCACTGTGACATCATGACAGCCGCGGTGTCGCTGGGTGGGAAACTGGGACCTTCTAGCTCCGCTACAGGACTACACTGCTGCACATTCGATCCATCATTAGCCAAACTGTCATTATGTGTCACCCGGCATGACAACGCACAACAGTCGTTTACAGAGCGAAAGAAAGAAGAAATGACTGCCTGGGTGTCACCCAGAGACAGGGGAGCAATAAGGGACCCGTGGCTCAGAATGAGTGCTGGGTGCTAGTTAACCTTGAGGGTCAACTTGACTGGCTTTAGAATCACCTAGGAGACACAACTGTGTCTGCGGTGGCTTTCCCAAATAGGTTTAACTGAGGAGGTAGAGGGCTGACCTTGAGTGCAGGTGGCACCATCCCATGAGCTGAGATCCGAACAGAGAAAAGAAAGCCCGCTGAGCACAGGTTGGGGACACAATGTGAACAGCCACCTCACAATCCCTTCCTCAAGTTGTCACACTCTGCCACCGTGAGATGGTAATGAATACTCAGTGTATGTAGGAGTCTCAGAGCCATGCCTGAAACACTACTGAGTACACAGCGGTGGGCCCGCTACCCTCTCTGTGTGGCTGTTAGGACATACAGTGACAAGTCAGCAGGCTCAGCTGACAGCAGGTGAGAGGACCCAAGTCCCAAAGTTGCCTCTTTCTAAGTATTTCTTTTTCTCCACATTACCAAGCTCCTTTGACTCTCCTTCAGGTCCTTGCTAATCTCACGTGGTCACCTGAGGTCCCAGAAGTCATCACCCCTGACAGTATGAGGTCACCCTGTCACTTGGCACACGGAGTAACGGCTCCTTGACAGACTCTGAGAGCTTTATTTTTCCTTCTGTCTTGTCAGCAGGCAATGGGCAGACAAGGCAAGGCACTTGTTAATGAACATGGCTCCTGCTGAACTCTGCCACACACCCTGTATTATGTCCTCTAGAGTTAAACGTCATGTGACGGTCCTCTGAATATTTATCTCGAGTTTAATGCATATTTGGATGAAGCTATGTTTTATATACATAGGCATTTGGAATATTTACATGAGATGAATAAGTGGATATTACTTGGCGCGTTATAAATATTGATATTTAAGAGACTATTTTAAAACAACTTTTCAAGCCTGAGCAGTTGACCTTGGTACCGTGGTGGCCGATGCTCTTAAGAGTCAGTTTATTGACAACGCACACATTGGAGCCTCGCTCTGTCAGGAATTTTGCATTGTTTCTCATTGAACCTGCAGAATGTGACTTAAGTATCATCTTTCATTCTTGGAAAGCCTTTGTTGATCACTCTATTGTGTCACAGCAAACATACGGGCACAGACTGAAATTGAGAACTTAAAAATTTAGGGGCTGAGGAGATGGTTCGCTGGGCAGACCACTTGATAAGCAGGCAGAGGACCAGACTCTGGATCCCTAACACCTGGGTAAATGTCCGGTGTGTGTGGTCAACAACCTGCAATCGCAGCGTTCAGAAGATGGAGACGGATCCCGGGAGCAAGCTCGCTGGCCGGACTCGCTGATTCAGGGAGCGCATACACACATACACAATTTAAAAATTTTAGCGTCTTCGAAGTTTAGAATAATTTATTTTACTTGAAATCATTTTAGGGACTGGGAAGATGGCTCAGTGGTTAAGAGCACTGACTGCTCTTTCAGAGGTCCCGAGTTCAAATCCCAGCAACCACATGGTGGTTCACAACCATCTGTAATGGGATCTGATGCCCTCTTCTGGTGAAGACAGCTACAGTGTACTCATATATCAATAAATAAATAAATCTTAAAAAAAGAAAGAAAGCATTTTAAGTTAGCAGAACACGATTGGTCAGAATGTAAATAAGACACCTCATGATAAAAACTAATCATAAAAGAGACCATTTCCTTGGGATGCGTTTGTCCTTCATCATGGTGGAGGCTGTGCTCACAAAGACTGAGTTGAGGGATGGTTACTGCTTGTCATACCATGCACACACTCAACTGCACAAACACACACAACATATCACGATCAATCACAGTATGGCTTTAGCACGCACCTTGAGAGGAGTCCATACAGTTCGCTGGTGACATTCAACATAAGCCTGCTCTTTTCACTGTTTATGAGGAAAGGCTCTGGGCAGTGGTGCCAAAGAAGCCAGGACACACACACAGTGTGTGTGTGTGTGTGTGTGTGTGTGTGTGTGTGTGCAGTATGTGTGTGTGTGCATGTGTGTGTATGCAGTGTGTGTGTGTGGTGTGTATATATGATGGGGTTGTGTGTGTGTATGGTGTGTGTGTGTGTGTGTGCTGTGTGTGTGTGTGTGTGTGTGTGCTGTGTGTGTGTGTGTGTGTGTGTGTGTGTGTGTGTGTGTCTGTGCAGGTCTTAAATGGAGGCCAAAGGTAGACACTGGGTGTTCCTTGATGTCACTCTTCATTTTATTCCCTTGAGACAAAGTCACTGACCATGAGGCAAGGCTGGCACCCCGCAAGCTTCAGGGATCCTCCCATCTCCATCCCCACCACAGTTCAGGGGTACCGGCATGTGTGTGGCCATGCTAGACTGTGTGGTTGCCGAAGATTTGAACTCAGAATCTCATGCTTGTGTATCGATCACTCTTACCTGCTGATCCATCTCCCAAGACCTCCGCAAAAGATATTTTTTATAATCTGTGCGATGGTTTTTAAATGAGGGATGTCTTCAGTTTCAGTGACCTTGGAAGAACTGAAAAGAGACTCATCAAAGAATGTGGTTGTACCCAGATACGGTCCTGGATTATCGGAGGTGTTCCAGACCACAAAGCCAATATCTCAGAATGCATCTTTCCCTGGAGAGCTTTTCCCAGCAGGAATAGCATCCTCGTAAAATTCCAGGTGAGTGACATCTTTTGTGGGGGCATCTTCCTCCGGCCGCTGTGTGACCTGTGTCACTGGGCTCTCTTCCCATGTGGCTTCCAGTTAGGGGTGGAGAGTTCCTACACTGGGCAATAATGGCAGGGGTGGGGGCGGGGAATGGCGAGCTTGCACACCTTTTCCCAGGGCTGTTAAACCTGTTTGTAACTCGGAATGATGCAGCCTTCACGTTCCATGCAGCCTCTCTTTCTCCTTATTTGAAAGACTTCCCCCTCCCCTCGCCCTGCCTCGAACCTGTTAGAGTTAGAATATCAGATTTCCCCATAAGGTCAGGTGGCAAGTGCTGGAGCCACAGTGTGGCTGCTACCTTGGGAGGTTTGGGAAACTTTATGCGGTGATGCTGAACTTGAGGAAGCAGGGCAGTGGGATGGTCCTGGGTTGTGTCTTATTCCTGGCCCCTTTCTGTTTTTCGGTTTCTGCTTCCTGTCTACCAAGATGTAAAGGTGTGCAGTGTGTGTGTGTGTGTGTGTGTGTGTGTGTGTGTGTGTGTGCATGTGTGTGCATATGTCCATGGGGTCACGGCCATAATGTCTGCCCACGCCCAAGGAGCAAAGCAATCAGGATCGGAACACTTTGAAGCCATAAGCGAAAATAAGCCCTTTCTCCCTTAAGTTGTTCCCGTCAGATGTTTGGACACATGTGATAACAAAATTAACAGCCACAGTCCCACTAGACCCCAGGGGATGTGCTACCTTGTGCCTTTCCTCAGCCATCCGTATCTTTGTCCATATTTCCTGTCACACTTTCTCATTGCCCAGTTAGAGTGACTTTCTGTGTGGTGCGACTGTCCTGGCCAGAAGTTCCATGCTCCATAAGGTGGAAACCAGTACTTGCGAGGGAAGAAGCAGAAAAACAAGATGCGTTTCAACTGAGGGTCTGAGATCGGCTTTCTTTTTTTAATTTAGAGCTGTAGGTGTCTGGGACCCTTTTATAAACATCATGTACCCCCTAGGGTCCCCACGGTTCCCACTTGATGTGGGCTGCTCTAGCGTCTGCCTAACTGTGGGATGGTGAAAGCTCAGTTGGGAACCAAGTAAGATTTTTAAGACGCTGCTGGTGGGTGCTTTCCCAGTGCTGACTGTGATGGGTAAACCTCTGCTTCCTGGCATGTCCATCGGTTTCCAGTTGCGGCCCCTCTACTGCTCTGTAGGGGATTAGATATATGCCTGGCACTGGAGGAAGAGAGGATGTGGCCTTACGAAGCTTGGAGTTATGGCTGCTCACCTGAGGCTCACACCTACCCCTGAAGGGCAGCTCGTCTGACCTCTTGACCCGCCAGGCTCTGCTGCACTGATTCAGTCATTCCAGACAGCCCATCGAGGGTTCTTTATTGCCGCAGGGGGCAACCAGTCTACAATAACAATAAAAGGATAGGGGTCCCCAGGCAGCGACAGCAGCTGCCGTTTGGAGTGGGAATCGGAGCTAAGCCATGCGCGGATCCACCTGCTAAGAGAGCGATGCTCCCAGCCACGCCCCTGAGCTGGACAGATGCCTTGGGGTCAATCTACCAGGGGGGTTTGGTGTCAGTTGGTTTCGGGGGTTCCTGACACATAGCCATGGCATGTGTTTGCACCAGCTCGTCACTCCGAATATCAGCCTGTGGCATTTGTGTCAGCGAACTAAGTCACACTGAAGCAATGCGACGGGCAAAACTCAGCCCACGGCTGTATTAGATGGGGCTGGATCACCGTTTAGGGCCACACACCGTTTTGTGTGGTGGTTGGAGAACCACAGGCTAGAACACATTTCCCCTCCTTCACGGGGTGTATAAGTTGCTCTCTGTGGTCGTGATAACGCACTGTAACTCAAAGTGACTTACGGCCAAATTTTTATTTCGGCTCGAGGTTCCAGAGGGAGGGAGAGCCCTTAATGGTGGGGGAGGCATAGCAGAGGGGGAGGGGAGGCCTGAGCAGAAAGCAGAGATGGCATCTGGAATTGCAAACACAGACCTGAGTGAGCAAATGGGAGTAGGGGGTTGGGGGGATACAACAAGGCTCTCAAGTCTAAAGCCTGCCACCCCGAGGGACGAGGGATGCTTTCTTCAGCAAGATTTTACTTCCTAAAGATTCCCTGACCTTCCCAAACAGCAGGAGCATCCAGGGGCCAAGCGTTTGCATACACGAGCCTAGCAGGGACACATCTCCTTTAGACTACCACACGTGGGGATGGAGAGAAAGTGTGTCTCTTATAGCCAGCCTAGAGGTTGCTTTGACCAGTGGGCGGGCATGAGTGCTGGTTAGGCAGGGAGGGGACATAAAATGTGCAGCTATAGTTTGGCTGGCTCTTGGGCCTGGGCTTGGCTTTGACAAGGGTATATGTCCTGGTAGCTCTGTTCACTTTCAGCGGGCCCAGGCTGAACATGGAAGGAGTTATTCTGAACCTATTCACTGCTGCTGCCTGAAGCCCTGCTCTGATCGGCTGAGGAAGAGTCTGCAGAGCTGACCTGTGTGAGCAGCGCCAGGGCCCACCCCTGCGGGTGAGCATTTTCCACTCCTGTCAACCAGTATGCCGGGCTGGCCACAGCTGGCAGGTTACTGTGGTTCCAGGTCCTCTATGGAGCCCGAGGGAGGCCGCTTTTGCCAGTGTTATTCTTTTTATATTTTCAATGATAGGGAACTGAACCCAGGTCCTCACTCACGCTGGACATCAGATGGCGGTGGGGACTGGACAGTACACACACAAGATAATAGAAGAGGAATCATTGTTATAATGGGACCAGGAAAGCTCACCCAGAGGAGGTAGAGAAGGAGAGGGAGGATCACGCTGAACTTAGAGTGCATTTAAAAGTGCAGCAGGCGACTGTGCAACCAGTGCCAAGACCCGGAGGCAAGACCAAGCCTGACTTGTTAAGGCAACTGCAAGGTTACTTCCCAGAATCCCACGGGAGAACAAGAATCTCTTAGGTATCAAGCTGGTATTTGTCTAACCCCTCACTCCACCCTCAGGAAGCGAAGCCTTACCATGGAAACCAGTGTTGTTTGAACAAAAAATTAACAAGAGGCAGCCCCATGCTCTCAGAGAAAATCTTTGGAGCAGAGAGTTGTAGCCAAAGGCAACCCAGGTGGTGGACAGAGAGACAATGACAGGGTTTGGTCTGCTGGCTGCTCAGGGCAAGGCACCTGCTGGGGTGTGAGAGGGCAGACACAATAGTCTCTCACTGAACGTGGGGCTCACAACATTTCAGCTAAGCCGGTTTGCCAGCAAACCTCCAGTCTGTCTGTCTTCGCTCCCTGCCCACGGCGCTGGGGTCAGAGGCATGTGCCACCGTGCATGGCTTTTACAAGGTGCTGGGGATCCAGACAAGTCTTCGTGCTGTGTGGCAAGCACTTTATCTGCTGGGCACTCCTTCAAGCCCCCTGCTGTTGTTTTTTGTAAGACAGGGTCTCAGGCTGACAATCCTCCTGCCTCGGCCTTCCATGTGCTAGGATTTTAGGTAAACGTTGTCACTTGAAAAAAAATCTCTTTCTCACTCCTTTGCACCGTGGATGCTAAAATAGTCCTTTGGTCCCTGCCACCCCAGCCCTTTGAGGAGATGATGCCCCTGCCCGCCTGCTGCTGGATGAAGATGGGGCAGCTGGCTCTAGGCCCAGCCCCTTACCCATGAAGGTCTACCATGACAAGGATCTTAAAACACATCAGTAAGAAAGAGTAATGGCCTGGAGCCATAGGAGAAAAAGACAGACCAGACCTTAGTGCCTGGGCAAGTGATCGTCACGCAGAGGAGAGCCGCCACAGTGAGCCTGGCTCCATAGGCTGGCTCCTGGCTGGGACTCAGGCATTGAGCCTCCTGTCAGACAGTAGCAGCTCATGGTACGGAAGCTGCTATTCAAACCCCGAGTGTCAGCTCGGCTTCCGGTAGCAGAATCCTGACCGATGCTAAACTGGGGAAGGTCCCATGGCTACCCCCCAACATAGCCCCCAAGCAGTTTTTCATCAGCTCCTTGGTTGACAGCACTCCTCATGTGGTATCATTGTCGGGGACTCAGCATGCCCTGTGGGTTCCTGGAAGCTGGTACCAGCTTCTCCAGGCACCTTCTTCCCAGGGCCATTTAGCTTTTTAATTCTTCTTAAAGTAAATACTAAATCAGAGCCCGGATGGATGACGGGATGCTGGGGGATATGAGACATCACAACAAGCCTTTTGAGTGTGCTCGGGGGCCCTTTGATATAACCCCCGCCTTTATTGGATTCCACAGCTCTGCTTGGGGACCCTCTTCTCCGCCAGAGCAGTGACCTGGCTTGCAAGATCAGCTTCTCGGTCCTCTGCTCAAATCTCACCTTGACCAAGAGTTTTGAAGGCACAATCCCTTTTTAGAATTCTACATCGTTTGATATCGGTGCCACCCGGCGGGGGTTGGGGGGCTCTGTGTCAACGCCGGCCATCAGCTCTCTTCCTAAGAACTGTCCATGTTTGGAGCTTTGTGACATGTGTCACTTTCTGACAGCGCTTGGTTAGTCTGGGAGCTAAGATAAGGCTCTGTAAAATGAATGTTTTGACATTGGTGTGCCTTGCCCTCGATGCTCTGTGTGCTGGAGAGGGACTTTGTAGGAGAGGATTTTAATAGATACAGAATCATCACCTAACTTCAAAATATTTTGACAATTCTTCATAGGCGCAAGTACGGCAAAGATACCTGCCTCGGCGAGAGCGTCTACCACTGTGATAAACACGCTGGGAAGCAGATGTAACTGCCATTAGAGATGCATGCCTTTCTGATCACCCCGTCCTCTTAATTCAGTCTCACTAGAAACACTTTTTTGTCAAGTGTCTGCTAAATGCTGTACTCTGTGAGCACTGGCATGCACATTCGAGCATCTGAGGCATGCTCGGTTCTCAGGTTCGGAAAGACCACCTTCTCTATCTGACAGTTTTAGAAGTGTCTATTTGCCAATTCTGTGTCTGGTTTCCCCACCACACTCTCCCGGGGACACTATTTTCCCCTCAGTAGTCTTCCAGGCTCAAAGAAACTAACACTCCCAGAGAGAGAGAGAGCAGTGAGCCCCGTTGGTCTCAGTCCCTTTGCCATAGAATGAGATCAGTAAATGTAGGCTGGATCCAACCAGCAGTGTTCTGTGCCCAGAGTGGCCCAACAAATGACATGCTCTATTTCCTTGGAAATCTCTTTCTGGGTGTGGAAGGATCTGGAAATTTTGAGCCTCAAAGCTGTATTTGAGTCACCTTGGAAAGCTGTGCTGAGGAGATGGGCATAATAATAATAATAATAATAATAATAATAATAATAATAGTAATAATAATAGAAGACAATGATGACAATGCAGGAACCTTGATGAAACTGTTCCTGATGCCCCAAACCTATCATCTGATTGGTCATCTGAACCAACAGATCACTTTGAATAATGAAACCAAGACAAGACCACGCTTTTGAGGTTTCAAGTCAAAGTTGAGCTAAACAATCTACTATGTAGTAAGCTACCACAGATTCCTCCCCCACAACTTACAGACTGATTTCCTTTGGAGAAACGCACCCTCACTTCTCAGGCATGCTTGGAAGGCAAGTCTCACACAAAGCCCAGCTCTAAGGTGACCTCATGCTGGCTTAGAGCAATCGTGTGGTTCATCACTGGTTCTGATGACTCGATGGACATGTACCCACTTTGGGGCTAGGGAAATGGTTACAGTTTCAAGATAAGGAAGTAGATGCTGTGAGAGAGCCCCCCTTTCCTTTGGTTCTCATGATAAAGTTCCATGTTTTAGAAAGATCTGTGTCCTAGGTGTTTAAGACACTTACTGCCACCAAGGGAACTCAGAACTGGTATCGGCTGGAGCCTGAGGAGGAAACTCTGCCCAATTGTGACTATCCTCTCCAGATCTGCACAAGTGTGGGCCGTCAACTTTCTGTCGGAGCTCTCAGATCATCACCTTCAAAGTCCTTCAAGTCTCTCAAACACACAAGCACTTAGAGGACAGGTCATATCGAAGCCAGAGCAGCATCCTTTGCAAGGAACAGCCCTTGAATCCCTGAGCACACAGCCTGCTCCCTGTGAGGCCCCTTCATCAAGGCCGCATACCTGAATCTGCCCCATCTCCATTTCCCATATAACAACCAATGATCACCAGTGGCCAGGTTGGGGCGGTCAATTTCCCCCTTGATGAAAGGAGCTTTGCAGCTGGGTGCGACAAGAGGGTGTTTGAGGTCACTTAGCCCCCATCTCACTGGGTGCTCCAGAAATTTTTCCTCCACTCATTGGGCCTTTTGGAGTAGGGAGCAAAGGGACTCTGGCTCAATTGCCATTGATACAGATGGTGGAAATTCAAATTCCACCGCACCGGTGACTTTCTTACATTTTGTGTTCATGTGACCTAATCCACAAAACTGAAAGTAGGTAGGGGTGGGGAGTAGAGAAAAAAAAAAAGAAAGAGAAACAGTAAATGAATAAGAGACAGGGAAGTAGATAAAATCAGGCAGGGATAGCGATGGATGGATGGATGGATAGATGGGTGGATGGACAGAAGGATGGACAGATGGATGGGTGGATAGAGAAATGATGAATAAAAGGATGGATGAATGGATGGATGAAGGATTGATGGATGAATGAACAGATGGACGGACGGATGGACGGATGGACGGATGGACGGATGGATAGATGGATGGATAGACAGATGGATGGATGAATGGATAACAAATGGCAGATAACACTACTTCTCGGGTGAGCCTGGAGAACCCCCTAGTCCTGGGCAAGGGTACGTTTGGCAGTCTGAACTCTCTCTCTGCTTCCTTCCCTCCCTCCCAATCTTCCTATGACCCTGTGACATTGGCAGGCAAGGTCTAGACCAGAGTTTCACTCCATAATACGCAGCATTCAGGATGAAGTCATATCTGTTGGCACACAGGAACCTGGGAACTCAGAACTCACCAGAAAGGAGAGCTGCAAACAGGGACACTGAAATGTCATTCTCCGATGACTTGAGAAGCAGTCTATATTCAAGGACAATTGAAAGCAACCCAAGCAAGGAACAGGGGGATAGCTCCCACCCTTGGGTAAGGAGAAGGGTTTTAGATGTGATTCCAGCCCAGGAAGACTATTGCTAGATGGGCAAAAGAAAAAAGCTGACAACATCGACTTCAGGAAACCTTCACTGTGTGAAAGGCCCGATAAAAAGAATTAAAGAACCCAGGCCAGGGCTGGCAAGATGGCTAGGGGTCGGGGGAGGGGTTTGCCACCAAGCCTGACAACCTGAGTTCGATCCCTGGAGCCTACCCAGCAGAAGGAGACAACTGATGGCCACTCTGATCTCTGTGTGCATGCCACCGCATGTTTGGGCCCCTTTCACATGCACATGCACACAAGAAATAAATAAATGCTGATTTAAAAAAAAATCTGACAAAGTATTCATAGCCAACAGATGTAAAGGAGTCTTAAAACCCAGACTGGGGCTGTAGCTCAGTGCTAGAGCGTGCACCTAGCATGTCTGAGGGAGCCCAGGTTCACTCCCCAGTTCTGCAAATAATCATCATCATCATCGTCACCACCATCATCATCACCACCATCATCACCACCACCACCACCATCATCATCACCACCACCACCACCATCATCCTCACCACCACCATCATCATCATCACCATCATCATCATCACCACCACCATCATTATCACCACCACCACCACCACCACCACCACCATCATCATCATCATCATCATCATCATCATCACCAAACAACAACAACAACAACTTAGAACAAATCGGCAGGGAAACAAAGGCCCCAATAGGAGCCTTGGACCAACTCTTGGATGGAGATCAAGCAGAGGGCAGTATTGTGCAGGATAAAATATCCTCCTGCCCTCACCCCCAAAAAGCGCATGCCTTTAATCCCAGCACCGGGAGAAAGAGAGACAGGCGGATCTCAAAAACAAAAACAAAACAAAACAAACAACAACAAACAAACTAAAGAAGCCTATTCCCCATCCTCCTCCTTTATGGGAATGCAAAGGAAGCCCCTTTGAGATACCATCTCTGCCTCTTTGAGAGCCTGATGAACAGCACCTGCTCTCTGCTTTCAGAGCAAGAAGTGGAGCTGTCACCCTGGTAAGCAAGGTCTCTGCCAGGCGACCCAGCAGCCCAAGCCTGTGTGATCCTGGTGACAGTTGCACAGAAACGCAAAGCCACGGATGTCATAGCCCAAACAATCCGGGTGGTCCAGGCACGAGGTGGGGCCTCAACTGACACCTGCCATACAAAGGCGGGAACCGTAGACAAACACAGCGACGTGTCTGGATGTGGCAAACATTAACAGACTCCATAACTACACACCATACATCTCCATTTGTGTAACTTTGACATAGAGAGGAGGCTGGGGGGAGGGGTGTGGCTGGGGTGACTCTAGGGGAAAGGAATGAGGTGGTTTGGATTAGAGGTAGGGAGGGAATCCTGACTACGGTGGTGTTTACACTAAGTGGTCCACACATTAAAATTCACAGGTCTGTGCCCCACATAAAGGCCAGGTTTTCTCTATAATAATTTTAAAACATGGTAGTTACATTCACATAGTTCTGATGATGTCTCTCAAAGCATACCCAGGTTTCTTAAAAAAAAATGACAATAATTTTAAAAAAGGGTAACCTAGTGTTCTAGCTGCCTTCCGTGGGGGATGCACTTCCTGGCTTGCCACACGCAAATCCCTGTAGGGGGATCAGGACGAGGCTGCACACTTCAGAGGCAGCCTCAGATGTGTGCTTGCCTGTGAAAACACAGACTCAGCTCAGCCGGGGCTCGACGCCCCATTTGTCACTCCCTGCGCCCGGCCCTGACAGGACGTATAGAAACAGTGCCAGAACTGTGAGCTGGGAGCAGAATAGGGATTTTATTCCCAGAGATGTTTATAATTTTTTCTCTTGGGCTGAAGGTTTCTTTCATATCCAAATAAATTACTTGGGGGTGTTGATAACGGGCCCAGTCAGAGAGGGCTCACAGAGGACTGGCCTGCTCAGGAGACCTGTCCTTCTTCAGGGCTGACTCTACCAAGGGTGGGAGGGCGTTGGCGGGCACTGTGGCTTTCCAAGGCCGTTTCATGTTTTCTTCTCGTTCTGATACATGCACAAAGCTCTCTAGGAATTGGGACACCCCAAGTCCAAGGAGAGCAGAAAGAGAGGCCTTGCAAAGACAATGGCCTTTCGCGTGAAGGCAAAGACACTTGGATCCCTCCAGGCCTGCCAGAGCAAAGCTGGAGTCTCTGTTGCCATTTTCAAAGGTAGCGAGTGGGAAATGCTCGGACGAAGACCAGAGATACCTGGCTGTGCTTTGCGGCAGTCAGGGACCGTCTGCTTACAGGACTCATGAGTGAACAAGAGGGTGCCTTAGCAGCTCGTGCATATAATCCCAGCATTCAGGAGTTAGAAATAGAAAGACCAGAAGAAATGCAAGCCCATCCTCTGCTACCCACTGAGCTGGAGGCCAGCCTGGGCTACATAGGGCCTGATGTCAAAACTAAAAGCAGACAAAACAAAGAGAAAATATATGCATTTTACAGTTGTGGAGAGGGGCACATTAAAGCCCTATAGTTTGAAAGTGTTATTGCCCCCTCCCGTCCCCTTTGACAGAATGTGTGTGTTTGTTAAGCCTCGGTGAGCAGTAACAGCGATCCAGACTAGACTGGAAGGTAGGAGTCCTTTCACAGAAAAGTCGAGGGAGCAAAAAGACAGGCAGGGCTGGCTCTGTGGGGTTTAGCCCTTATGCAACTTAGCTGCAATGAGGAGAAATGAATTTAGCTTGAGTAAGCATAAAAAAGTTCATTAGAGACTAACATCTCGGGCTGGAGAGATGGCTCAGCGGTTAAGAGCACTGACTGCTCTTCCAGAGGTCCTGAGTTCAATTCCCAGCAACCACATAGTAGTTCACAACTGTCTGTCATGGGATCCGATGCCTTCTACAAGTGCTCATATACATAAAGTAAACCTTTAAAAAAAAGACTAACATCTCACACAGGGAGGTGTGAGCTTATGAGATGGGAAATTCTAGACACGAGGTGACTTTAAATGGGGACAAACAACGAGGACCACTCTGTCAATGGCTGGCGCGTGTCGATGCTTTACTCCATTCCTGGATCTTCCAAGTGCTCTTGGGAGGGAATGCGGTCTTCACATCACCTCTTCGGAGGTGGATATCCCTTTGACCAAGGGTCCAGGGAAAAGAGATAAAGCAACCCATGTAGGTCTAGTGCGACCCTCCATTCTGGCTTGGGGGACAGCCCTGAAGTAATGCTAACCCCCAATAGTGCCACTGGACCTCCTTACTCTCGAGAGTGGTCTAAGTCGATCAATTGATCCTGGGATTAATATGTGTCACGCGGCTCGCAGGAAGACACTCATGACGGCCTACCGTGATGGCACCAAGTAGCATCTTCATCCCCAGTCCCCTCCCTGCCTTCCCTCACTTCTCCTTTTCCCCTCTGGGCTGACCCTTAGGCTGTCCTACTCCATGCAGAGGACACTAGACTCCACCGTCCACTTGCAGTCACTTGAGAGTGGGTTTTGCCTCTACTGTCACGGAAATAATGTCCCAAGGAGACTCGTCTGCTGTATGACAGTGGCCGACTCAGACGAAGCCTTTATCCCGTTGCCTGCAAAAGTCAAGCAAGCAGGGAGACTCCGATGGGTGCTGGAACCTTCTCGGCATCTTGCCAGGGCCTTCTTATCTCCTAAGCTGATCAGAGACACTGTCGGGAGGAACTCTGAGTGACTCATCCGTTTGCCTGTGCACTCGCTTCTCAGACTGGTGCAGCTCAGAGAACCACACAGTTGTCAAGGAGACACGCAAACACCTGAAAC
Organism: Rattus norvegicus; assembly: GCF_021556685.1. Taxonomy (NCBI): domain Eukaryota; kingdom Metazoa; phylum Chordata; class Mammalia; order Rodentia; family Muridae; genus Rattus; species Rattus norvegicus. The sequence goes on from NC_141536.1 coordinate 154,850,951, forward strand.
TTTCCAAGAGGCAGAATGAATGTCACTGGCTCTCTGCATGGGCAGCCCAGGAAGGACAAAAGGCTGGTCTCTAGGCACTCAAAGTATTGGGGACCTGGACAGTAGTCATGAAGAGGAAAGACAGGACCCCATGAGGCATCAACCCCCTCCTGCATTTTCATAGGAGTGGATTTTTCTGCTCTCATCGTGGCTGACACCTTTCTGAGTTCATCTGTTTAGTAGAAGTCACACTGTGGAGACTCATGCTTGCCCCCAACCCAGGTCCAGAGCCTGGTGCTGTCGTGTGTTTCAGATCTCCTGTGGCTGGCTGGCAGTGCTGGTTCCCATCACCATCCATCACAAAGTTGACGTGAACTGAGCCCCTGGCCATGTGCACAGTTAACAGAGCCCATCTGTATGGGATGCCTGGCTCAGACATGCAGGTCTGCGGAGTCCTGATGGAGGAGGGCCCGGCTGGCTGCCTCCTGTGTTTTCCCTCCTGTCTCATATTACTGGGTCAGTCCAGCAGCAGCAGACAGTACAGTACAGAATGCAACCCTCCAGAGACCAGGAATGCACTGAGGTCTATCCCTCCATGAACGCACAGAAACAAGACCAAGAGAAGCCTGGAGAAGAAGGTGGGCCTTCACTAGGGGACTGCTCACCTCTTCCTAAGGACATGGAAGACTTGTTTGGTCTCTGCTGAGAGACCCTGTCATGTTGGGTAGAAAGTTCCAGAAGTGGATAGATAGTGACCTGTGTTTAGCCAGTCGTCTGTGGCTCATGGTCAGTGTTCCTCGTTCCACAGCCATACCATGTGTCTATCCTCACTGTGAGGACCCGAGTTCTCTTGCGTTTTCAGATTTCATATACCTTTTGCCCTGTAGAAGACTCCTAGTAAATGCATCAGAAGTGGCTCTTGCCAAAGCAGCTTCTTCATACGGGTCTCATCTGGGCTAAAAAGCACAGTGCTCATGGTAGAGCTTACAAGCAATAGGGAAAAAAACTAAAGAAGGAATGAACCCTTCCACCAGGTCCATAGTGGCTCTGGCTCCAAACTCAAATGCCCACAAAGAGAAAAGGGGGGGGGGAGATGTAATGCCAGGAGCTCAGAGACAAGGTGACAGAGGGGAGCCAAAATGGTGTGAGGGAGAGAAGACCAGAGAGGGAGCCGAGTGGAGAGTGCAAAGGCAGTAAAGGTGGCAGCCTGGAGACAAAATGGTGAGGGCTGTTAGGGAGGCTGAAGCAGGAACAGGCCCATGAGGACTACAGAGTGAGTTCAGACCGTTCAGACCTGGCCTGGGCAACTTATCACAACCCTATCTCAAAAGAAACACTATACAAAAGAATCGGAGGTACAGTTCACTAGCAGAGGGCTTGCCTGGCACTTTTAAGTCCATAGGTTCAATCCTCAGTACCACTATCAGAGGGAGAGGGAGATGGAGATGGAGGGGAGGAGGAAGGGGAGGGGGAGAGGGAGAGATTGTGGAGAGACTGGGGGTGGGGGGAGAGCAGGGGAGGGAAAACATTTAAACACAGGAGCGAAGCTGACTAGTACCCAGTCTTTGCTAGGGGTTCACACGTATGACTTCATTCCATACCGCCCTTAGAGGCAGGAATCAAGTTATAAGTAGATGAAGATTGTCGGTGTCGTGGAGGCATGACCTTTGATTTAATTTATTCCTTTGATTTCCACCCTCCACTCCCCCCACATCCCTCCCCGCCCCCCACCCCCGCCTTTGGTCACTTTTGTATCTTTAACATGGAGAATGCCTAAGACATGTTTGCTGAATGGAAGAATAAAGGCTGAGAGTGATGAATGAGTGAGCTGTACGTCTTGGATGGATATTTCTTCAGGAAAGATAAGCACATTAAGAGGTGTGCACCCCTCACTCACCATCAAGGAGATGGAAATTGAAAACTCCGGGGGTTTTAATTTAAAACTCCGGAGGGGGCACACTGGTTAAGAGCTCTGGCTCCTCCTCCAGAAGCGCCAGGTTCAGTTCCCAGCACTCACGGGGCAGCTGATAGCTCTCTGAAACTCCAGTCCCAGGGGCTCCTACTCCCCAGAAAAGGCCTCAAAGGATTGCGCACTCCTGGTGCACATACGTGCACGCTGGCGAATTCTTGTACACACTAAATAAAAATAATAAGATCTTAAAAATAACATCAACATTGAGAAGCCACTTTACACCCACTAGGATGGCTGCTATGGAAACAAACACAAACAGAAAATAAGTTTGGGGGAAGGATGTGGAGAATGGTAAATCTCACTCACTGGTGGTGGGAACGTAAAAATAGCAAGGGCGCCCCGGAAGCAGTACGCCGCCACCGGAAGCAGTATGATGACGACGCCGGAAGCAGTGTGATGACGACACCGGAAGCAGTATGATGACAATGCCGGAAGCAGTTCCTTAAGAAGTGAGAATAACAGCTGCCAAGTACCCCTGAGGCTCCAGGCTTGCCCCACAGCTCCAATGAGGAAACAACTTGACTGGATCTGGAACCAACTAAGAGGCAAGCTCAGGGCTCTTCTTGATTGGATTACCTCAAGCACGTAGGTCCTTCTGGTGGCGGCTGGATGGGGGACTCAGAAGGAAGCTGCTTTTCTCCTGCTTGCTCTCACTCTTGCCAACTGGTTCATCTATCCCGCTGCTGCAGGATCCTTCGCTGATATTAGAACCAGACTCTCAAGGTGGACAGAAACCCAGCAACTCTCCAGGACTCTTCCAGGCCAACTAGGTCAGATTGGGCCTGCAGAAGCATCCACCCTCATGGATTCTCGGCCTTTGCGCTGTGAGACAGCCATTGTTGGACTTCCCAGATGATACTGTTTTAGCCAATCTAACAAAACTGATCACTTCCTCTAGGAAACGCTAACTCACATACTGTATGTATGATCCCTCCACCTCCATCCTGTTCCAAAGAATGGATTTCCACAACTTAAGGCAACGAGAGTGTACACACGCGCCTGTGTTCTCAGCATTATTGGAAACACACAGATGATATAATTCATTCAATGTGCCCCTTGCTAGATGAGCAAACAAAGACAATGTGATCTATCCACACAGTGGAGTAGTATTCCATTCCCGAAAGGGAGAGAATTCAAATGGATGAAGCTTGAAGGCTTACACTACGGTGAAACAAGCCAGTCTTCTCATGAGAACAAATTCTACACGATCCCCCTCCCATGATGTAGCTGTAGAGATGGGAAGTTGAGGGTGGATGTCTGTGGCTTGGGGAAGTAGAGAGAAAATGTAAATATTTTGTTAGAATTCCAGTTTTGTTACGGGAAGGGTTCTGTGGATGGCTGGTGGAGGTGAACACACAGTGCCACATATGACTTAAGTGGTAGGTTTTATGATATGTACGGTTCACATTTGTGTATATGAACACACTTCAGGTCTGACAGTCTCTGCCTCTCCCGTGCTGGGATTACAAGCACACACCACTGCACCATAGGACTGCTGGGGATCAAACTCATGTCCTTGTGCTCTCCAGGCAAGCACTCCACAGACTGAGCGATCCCCTCTGCCCCCTGCACAATAGTGAAATAAACGGTATTAGCTGAGAGGAGACGGTAACAGCAACGGGGAGCTGGGCAAGGCTCGCAGAAGCGCTGCACCCTGCTGCAGTCTTGGTCCTAACCCCTGGCAGCTGTGATGTCACCTTAGGGCTGGTCGGTGGAGTCTCAGGTGGAGGAAGACACAGGAGAAGAAAGGAGAGGAAGTCAGAGAGACACTGCATAAAACCCACCAGGTCTGAGAGAAAGGAAACGGGCTGGGGTGAGCATGAGGGGCTGCTGGAGGATAGGGTGAGGAGACATGGGAGGGTTGGTTTGGAGTTGGTACAAAATGGCACCATGACGGGACTGGGCTGTGACCTGTTAGCATGGTCTTGGCCCCTGCTTCTCGAGGACCATGCTGCATGTCAAGGAAGAAGTGGCAGAAGCAGACAGAGATCTTTTCTTCCCCAGAAACAGACTCTGATGTAAAGTGGGGCCCGGGGTGGGGGGGCTTGGGCACCCCCTTTCTCACCCCATCTTCTGCTTCCCTTTTCACTCTGTTCGTAGGCAGGCTTTTCTCCTGTGAGGCTAGAGCTGCTGACTGAAGCTCTGAGGCATCCTGCAGCTTAGCAAGGCAGGAAGAAGATCTCACTCCCTGAGAGCCCATTTCTCAGACCGCCAGGCCAAGGTCTTAGTACCAACTCTTATTGGCCTGCTGGGGTCATGTGACGACTTTCCATGCCACGCGGCCTAGGGGAATGGACTCTTCTGGTTGGCCAGGCCTAGGTCACGTGACCACTTGTAGAGTAGACTATCTGTCCTGAGGTGTATGTGATTCCCCAGAGGAAGAGTCAACTGTTGTTAACCCAAATGGGGATTGTGTGGAGGGCAGGTGGAAACCGGAAGCCCTATCAATAATGTTCCTTCCCCTCAGAACACCTTGAACCAGGGGTCCCCAGGTGCTGAGGCCAGAGATGGAAAGGACAGTAGAAAACTCATTCCTTGAATTTCTAGAAAGACAGGTGGGCAGGACAGTGGAAAGGGCTGTTTGTAGACTGGTCATTGCCTAAACAAACTATTCCTAGGCAGACAAGTGACTTACCCCAATTCCTGTGCCGCCCGCCCTGACTAGCAGCTGGCCATGGCCCTGGGGAGACTGGGAGATGCCACCATGCTGTGTATAACCGACATGCTGGCACTTGGCAGAGTGGACATCCCTGGCCAAGTGCTGTGACCCGGCAAGGAGGAGTGTGGCACGCCTGGTTGACGTGTGTCCATCTGGCTGGGATAGAGCTGGCCTTCTAGTCTGTCACTGGGAAGGAAATACAGGAAGGGTGGCTAGAGATGGGGACACGGAGGATCAGCAGCTAGGAGAGGGTATCACTTGTACTGATACCCCACCGCCTCCCAGCAGAGCTAGGGTAGGTGGCAGAAAGGGGCAGGAATAGGCACATATGGGCAGTTCAAATCCTCTCCACACACCTCAAAGCAGGAACCAGACACCCAGAACCCTGTCTGAGCCACCATTTACTTCTTTGGTCACAAATGCTGGGACTTTGTAGTGAGGGGTCAGGGGTGGGCTAGATCATGCTGTCTTTCATTGCTGTCTTCTTTCTCCTAGTAACGATGTTCCAGAACTCTAGTGGGCTGTAGAGATATGCAGATAACTACATCTCAGCCTCCTGGAGTTGAGAATAGTCACATGGCCAGGTTCTGACCAACCAGAGTGAATTGAAGTTGTCTCTGCCACTTTAGGCTGGGATCCACTCTTTGTGTTGTCCCTCTCCTACAGTGGGAATCTAGATGTGGTGGCCATCTTGAGCCTGCAGCTGAGGGACGGGGAGCTGCTAGCAGAAGGAGCTGAGGCACCCGATCCTCAAACTGGGCAGCCCCCTGCATGCGATCAGCAAGCATCTCCTGTGGGAAGCTGGCTAAGATGCTGGCTGGGGACCCAGGAGTTGCAGCTGATATGGAGGTAAGAGAAAGAGCCCAGAAAGTTCTATTCCAACCCACAAATTCTACTCAGGCAAAGGAGGTGAAGAGACAAGGACGGGTGGGGTCTGAGCTTTTTCATCTCCCAGAAGCTTGCCCACTCTGGGCCCTTTCCTGCCTGGAGGTAATGCTCTGAACTTTCCCACTCTCTCAGCAGCAGGCCTGTGACAAGACAGTGAAGGTATTTTCTCTGGGACCAGCTGCTTTCATGGGACAGGTCACAGGTGATGGTGGAGCTGCACAGAGAGGCCTACCAGGTTGGGAGCAGCAGCCTGGAGATCCCTGAGGCCAGCAAGCATTGTGACTTAACACAAACAAGCTTGGATAATAGGGGAGCTTAGGCCTGCTGCAGTGTTGGTGTCCTGACTCATGGAGCCACCTCCCAGAGTCGGTCATCATTAACTCCTCTTAAGCTCAGACACAGAGAAGTTGAATAACCTTGCCCGGGTCTTCCCTCTGGCAACTGTGGAGCCAGGCTTTGAGCTTCTCCATCTTCCCCTTCCTTTAGTTATAAATAAGATAAACACTGGATTCGTAGCAAGGGATTTGAGGTGAAATGACTCTTACAGAAGAGCTTTACAAAGAGAGTTCTAGGCTTAGGGCCACAGATAGCCACCATGGGGTCCTGGAAAGGGGCGAGTATTAGGAGAGACATCAGGACAGGGGTCCTGAAGGGAGAGAGTCCTCAAGTTCCAAAGAACAAAGTGAGGCTCCTTTCTCTTCAAGGTCACTGCAGAGAGAAGGTTTTTAAATTCTGCCTCATGTGACCTTGTCCACATAAGGAGAGTCACGGGGCAGAAAGGCGCTAGATATAGTTGAAGAAGGCCACAAGAACGTGTCAGGAAACTGGACTTGCTTAGGACTGCAAGGTAGAGGGAGAAGATTCGGGTCTCATGACAGTTGGCAAGGTGGTAGCAGCCAGAGCCGCTGGTGCTTTTCCTACACCCCCTTCTCCCATCCTGAATACTGCTGGGTGGTTGGTTCCAGGAAGCTGGCTCATCGGAACTGTCCCCACTGTCCCCACTGCCCCCTTGGGAAATGCAATGATATACACCGTGTCTCCTGCAGAAGGTTTCCCATCTGTTCCCTACATAAGCACAGTGATGCATACAGATGCTCTCATGCTGCCCGGCCATGGGAGAGGGCTGTGCTCCCAAGGAAAGTTCCTCAGCGGAGGACAACACCTATAAATCAGCCATCTGCCCTGGGCGTGGGGACCATCGATTTCCTGTCCCAGGGGTGGAGAATGGGCTTTGTTGTGCTGTATGCCCTGTGGTGAATCTGATCTGGGGAGGGTGATTTGCAGTCATCACTGCTGACCTGGGTGTGACTTCTGGTGACAGAAATCCCTGAGAGTGGCTGGGTTGACTCCACCCTTTATCACCGAGGAGGCGGACTCTTCATGCCCAGGAGCATAGAGAGACACAGGAGACTTCCCACTGCAGTGAGGCCACAGCCCATGGTAGTCAGTCTCTCCCTAAACAGAAGACCTTGTCGTGAATAAATGTGGTTTCCCTTCCTAAGAAAGTACCTGCCTCGGAATGAGCACAGGAAATGGATGAATGAAGGCCAGAGATGTCCCTTGACGTAAGTCTGCGGCATGGAGAAAAGAATGCATTTAAGAGAGAGAGAGAGGAGGGAGAAGGCTCTTTAATTTTGGTTTCATGTTCAGCAAACTTCTCCTTTGTGCCTTCCATATTTATGTTTACAAACCCCACAATATTATGTAAATATTCATTTACTCTCTTCTGGGACTTTGATGATTTCTACATTTAATTCACCAGTACATCTGGAGTTCATTCTGATATACATAATGAGATATGGATTGGATTCTCTAGAGCATTGTCTCTATGATGTTCTGGAGCCCAATTTCCCCCCATAATCTACCATCCTTCTGATTATTATGATATCATCAAACCGACCTCTCTGTGGATATGAACTTTTGTTAATTTTCTTACTTGGCTCCCGATCAGCCCCGTACTTTTGTTATTATAATCCTGTGTATGCAAGCACCTGACCACATTTATCATTTATTCTGTTTTGCAAAAAAAAAAAAAAGTACTCTATGACTTATGTTTTTAAGTTCACTTTTGACCATTTTCTCACGACATTGTCCTATACTGTTGCATGTTAGAGATTGGAGGTGAAGAAAACAGACATCTGGTCAACCAGTCCTATCGTCTTCACAAGGATGTACCTGTACTATTTTTCCTTCTCTTTTTTAACTTCGTTCACCTGGATCCCAGCGACTTGCTGTGATCATACCCAAGTGCTCCATTAGCTGCGGAATTTGGATTTATCCTCTTTGGACCATCGTGTTGAATAACCGTCCTCATTTTTGTGTCAAAATACCCAACAAAAGCAGCTTATGGAAGGGAGGGTTTATCTGGGCTCACAGTTGCAGGATGTTCAGTCCATCATCATGGGACATCTGGTCACCTTGCACCCAGTCAGGAAGGAGAGAGAGAGAGAGAGAGAGAGAGAGAGAGAGAGAGAGAGAGAGAGAGAGAGGAGGGAAGGAGATGCTTCTGCCTAGATTTCTACTTCTTCATGAATTTTATAGCTCATTGTGTCCCCATTTTTTTTTCTTTTGGAATGGAGTCTTCCTGTGTAGCCCAGGCTGGCCTGGAACTCAGAGATCTGTCTGCCTCTGCCTCCTGAGTTCTGGGATTAAAGGCATGTGTCATCACCACCCTGCTCAGTTTTGAATTCTTAATGGCCACACCCACCATTTGATAGCGGGGGTGTGTGCCAGTACCTGGGTTGGTCTCATTAGCACAGCCTTGAGCTCCATGCTCGCCCTGACCCTCTAGGACTCCTCTCGATGCTCACCTTGGTGGGAGTCCTCTGACTCTGACAGCGGGATGGCACTTGCTCCCATTTGGAGTAGATCTTCCCTCCTCAGTCAAACACAGAGGCATTGCCTTGGTGATTTCAGGTACAGTCAAGTTGACAGTGAAAATTAACCCTTGCAATCAGAGAGTCCATTCATTTACAAACTGGCACTTTGACCACTGATCTCTCTCTATCCCAACATCAACACTGATTTTGGTCAGTAGGCCCCTCCTACAATCTTTCCTCTCCAGAATCTTCCAGGATTTCTTCATGTGTTTCTTTGTGTGGGTGTTATGATTGGCTGATACAGCTCCCTATATGCGTGTAGATTGGACCAGCAAGAGTTCTAGTGGATTCTCTTGGATTTTCGAAGGACAGCCGGTGTTCACACATTCCCCTTGCTGTCTGTCCATCACATGTCGGCTCTCGACACTTTCCTGGCACCACCCCAAAACACCTCTTGGCTCCTCTGTTTTCACCCACCACATTACATGCTGTATCTTGGCTCCGTGCTGTGATTTTAAAGTCTGCTGCCAGCCCCGAGCTGCCCATGCTGCAGCCACCCTGACTTCATCTGATGACCGAGGAGAGGGGAGAGCTGCGTTCTTCATGGGCTGAGCCCTTCTCGTGCGCCTGTGGTGTTTGAATCCAGATGTGTTCTGGGCAGTTGTTCAAAGAGCAGAAAAAAAACCTGGAACGTGGCCAAGGGATCAGCCAGTCGTTGGAGCAGCAGGCCCTGCGTGGTATCATGTGTTCTGTGTAAGTTCATTTGTCAAATGAAGGTTCTAGACGCAGAAAGGCTTCGTCTCTTGTCCGAGGTGACACAGATGAAAAATGAAACCAGGTGGGATTCCAGCCAAGGGAGTGTGTCTTGTTTTGTATTCCTAACCATCCCACCCATCACTCAGAGAGATGAGTATGCTGGTCTTTTTGGCACGATCTGTTAGGCTCCCTCCTTACCCTGACCTTGTTGGGAGGGAGTCCTTCTTACTCTGACTTTGGCTGCAGGGGTTCTCGGTCCAACCAAACAAACCTCTTCAATATGTTCTGGTCTCTGTGTCATTTTCTGACTCCATGAATGTTCTGCTTGGCCTGGAAACAGGCTTCCTCCATGTTCCTTGGCTCTACCTCAAAGACATCAACTGGAGAGATCGACTTACCAGGGTGGACGTCTCCTCTGCTCCCATAGAGCACCAGTCATCTTACGTCCAAGCCATTGCTCACAGGTGGCAGTAACTTCGGCGTGCCCTGTGATGGGGAAGACTGCTCTGCTGAAAGCTCTCGTCGAAGCCACAGGGATCCACTTCCCTGACTGTGTAGGCACAAGCTGACATTTCCCAGCCCTCTGGTCATGGATGCTGCAGGGTCTCTAGCTCAGGCGTCTCACTGTTGGTTCCCAATGTTTCCAGTTCTATGTTGTAGAGAACTAAATGTAGCCAAGGGCTTGGTTACCAGTGGTTCCAGCCTGGCAGCTTGGGGAACAAAGGGACCTCTAGTGTCTTGTAGCAGGTGCACCAGGACTGGTCAGACCTAGGATGTCTTGTCTGATCCAGATCTTATCCTGGTAGGAGCAGTGCTGGTCTGTGGGTAGCTCTTCCTCAGCAGAGGTCTATCCACCCTAAGTCCTGCTCTGTAGATTAGAGATCTGGGCTGGACACGGGAGGGCAGCTGCTCCGGTCCATCGATTTGAAAACCGACAGAGAGTTGTGGTGGTGAATGGCCTTCCTAGGATCGCACAGTGGGCATGAGACTGGGACCAGGTGTTCTCTCCCTGGGAAATCTTCAAGAAGGATTTAAACAGCCCTGCATGCTGACAGTGCCCACACGTGCTTCTGTGTCCTGAACCCTCTCGAGCTGAATGTATATAAGGGGTGGGCAGATGGACATACCTTACCTCTGCTGATGTGTTAGGAGGGGCCTCTGAGGAGTGATTGTGTCCTGAGGGGTGGAACTCCCAGAAATGGCAAGTGTGCCCTTATGAAAGAGGTGTAAGGGAACTTGGTCCCCTGCTCCCACTACAGAAATATACCAAGAAGTTGCCACCTGGGGGCCAGAAAGGGGCCTCCCCAGACTGTTTCTACTGGCATCTGAACTTTGGCCTCTACACTGATAATGAAGTAAAATAAATTCCTGGTTTCTGTAAACGATTCCATGAGTGGAATTTTGTTACAGCACCTGGACAGGCAGATCATCCCGTCTAAATCTAGGGATCCTGCCGGCTTTCCTGTGAACTAAGAGCTCATCTGTCCAGCCCCTCAGCAGCTCACCTAGGAGCTGTCTTTGTCATCTTCCTACGAGGAAATGTGTGGACCCCATCTTCAGAACCTGCACCAAGGCCGGCCCCCTCCTGCCTTCTCCACTGGCTGGACCCACCTGGTTTTTACAACAAACTGCTCGTGGGTTTCTCATGTCTGCCCTCCGGCCCAGCCCCCATCCTGGCTTCTAGTCACCATCTAAGCATAGTAGATTTTGTGATCCCTCTGCTCAGGGCCTTCCGTTGATCTTCGCCTCGTTCTGACTAGATGGAATCCGGGGAGAATTAGACGAGTCTCTCATACCAGTGTCACTCCTGACTCAGTTTCTTATCATCCAGTGACCCTCTCTTTCCGCCCTCCTTCCTTCCTTCCTTCCTTCCTTCCTTCCTTCCTTCCTTCCTTCCTTCCTTCCTTCTCCTCTCTCTCCATGTACATGTGCATGTGAGTGCATGCGTGCATGCGTGTGTGTGTGTGTGTGTGTGTGTGTTGGTGTGCACTTTCCACAGTGTGTGTGTGTGGGTGTGTACACCCGCTCATGTGTGTGCATGCATGTGCGTGCATGCACACATGTATGCTGTATACTGGTATACCATGAAGGTGATTGTCGAGATGAGATTGACATTAGTGCCTTTGCTCATCACTTTCACTTTATCTTTTGAGATGAGGTCACTTGCTGGCTCCAGAGCTTCCTGCTTTAGCTAGACTGGCTGGTCAGTGAGTCTAGGGATCCTTTCTGCCCCCAGTGCTTGGATTCCAGACACACATGGCCACGCCTGGCTGTGACATGGGCGCTGGGGGTCAGTTTGTGCAGCCAGAACTTTCCCCTCAGTCTCCTCCCCTCTTCCTCCTCTTTCTGTTTTTAGTTGATACCTGTGAAGATTTTAGGACATAGAGGGGTCTGCAGCCTCCCAGTGTCCTCTCCAACTCACTTGGGCCTTTCCTCCTGATCCTCCTGGGAGCCGGGCCACAGCTTTGATTCTGCACCCCTCTCCCCTACCTCCACAGAAACTGTCACCTGTCGACTGCTCCGTGGATGCGCGGGCTCCCAGAGACCACGGCAACAGCTGCATCTGAAACGTGAAAGACGAAAAACAAGAATTATTTTTCCAAAGGGAGGCAAAAGCCCAGAAGAATGGAAAGAACATGTCCCGTGAGAAGGGCTGGGTGCCATATTGACTCATGGATGGAACTTATTTTCCAAGCTGGCTTTGGAGGAGCAGGAGCCAAGCCAGACAATGACCTCAGCATCCCCAGAGCAGATCTGACCATGTGGAAAAGACTTATTAAAGTCTGCATTTGCTCACTGTCACCGTCTAAATCTGAACCACCTCTGGGGGCTTGTGGTTTGAATGCTTGGCCCATGACTGGTAGTACTATTCTGAGAGGGTCTGGGGACCCTGGGAGAATGGAGCCCAGCCAGAGAAGGTCAGTCGCTATGTGGAGATGTGGGGATGTGGCGCCTCACCTCAACTGCTTCCTGCTGCTTCTCACTTCTGGGTCCATGACATGAGCAGCCTCTGCCACACGTTCCCACTGGAAAGAGCTGCTTAGCCAAGCTTTCGCCCTCTGCCACGGTGGTCTGAGGAGCTGCTTGGCCATGCCTTCCTGCCCTCCTGAGATCCTCCTGAGTAAATCCTTTCTTCACTAGGGTGTTTCTGCCAGGTTTTGTCACAGCAATGGTAATGAGTACCCATGACACCCACGCAGGTGAGGCAGGTCTCTCAGCTCTCACTCTGGCGAGTCCTTGTGGCACTGTCTACCAGTCACAGGCCAGTGGGTCCTATTTGCCACATTCCCAATTTCCAGCCTCTGTCCCAAGACAGAGACCTTGGCATTAACTGTCATGGCTGTCAAGGTTCTCATTTACCCTGCTTCACCGATTTACACACTCATGGGTGGATGGGTAGAGTGTTTCTTCTATGTCTGTATGCATGTATGTATATGTGTATGTGTGTATGTATGTATATGTGCATATATGTGTATATGTATGTGTGTATTATGTATGTATACATGTATGTATATATGTATGTGTGTGTATATATGTGTGTATGTATGTGTGTATGTATGTATATGTGCATATATGTGTATATGTATGTGTGTATTATGTATGTATACATGTATGTATATATGTATGTGTGTATGTATGTGTGTATGTATGTGTGTATGTATGTGTGCATACATATGTGTGTATGCATGAGTGTATGTATGTATGTGCATGTATGATTGTGTGTATGTATGCATGAGTATATGTATGTATGTATTATGTATGTATATGTATGTATGTATGCATGCATGCATGTATGTATATGCATGCATTTTGGTACCTGTGTTAGTTAGCTTTCTGTGAATGCAAAACACCCTGGACAATTTTCTGAGAGAGGAAAGGTTTATTTGGCCCACAGCTCTGGAACATTCAGCCCCTGTTCAGGTGGCCCTGTATCTCTGGGCCTGAGTTAGGAGTTGCATTACGAATGAGCAGATTCCTGCTGCCCAGGATGCAAAGGAAGCAAAAGGAGACCAAAGTGCCATAGCCTCCACCCCTGCCAATGATCTGGAACGTCCCTTCAGACTCCACCTTTTAAAGGTTCTATTGCCTCTCAGTAGCATCCCCCTGGAGGCTAAACCCTTGACCCAAGCAAGGCCTTTGGGGGACATTTCAGATCCAAGTTAGCACACAGTAGCTGGGTGTAGCTGAGAAGTGAACAGGTAAGGAAGCTTGGCCCTGAGGGCCCTTACAATGATTCAGTCGGTAGTGAAAGCTGTGCACGAGGTCCCTCGTTTAGATCACCACAGCCCAGGGGACCAGACCTCAGGTCACCACAGCCCCTGCAGGGGACCAGACCTCAGATCACCACAGCCCAGGGGACCCATATGCGATGCCATCACACACAATATAATCCCAGCACTCCTACATAGAGATGGGGGATGGGGGTAGGAGAATAGTGAACACTTGTGGGCCAGCTAACATGGTGTGCACAGAGGCAAGGGCTAGCACCCCAGGCTTCCCGCCCACACTCATGCATAGAGAGGGAAGGAGAGGGAAAGGACCAATATGTCTCCACTCCTAGGATCGTGGGGTCCCATGCAGAACAAGACAGCCATCGGGGTCTGTAGACAGCCTGTAGCTTTAAGTAAATCCCCCAGCCTGGGGTCTGAAGAGCACAGCTGCTGTCTGCCCCAGGAGAGCAGCTTTGATTAGAGCACCCGGTGGGCTCCAGAGCAACAGATGCTGTGGCTGGGCTCTTTCAAACCACACTTCAGCCTGGTGGCGAGCACAGGGATTGAAAAGACCATGTCAGATCAGTACCTGCTCTGAGAAACTAAGAAACTCCAAGCATTTTGTTAAGAAATCGACTTCTCTCTCTCTCTCTCTCTCTCTCTCTCTCTCTCTCTCTCTCTCTCTCTCTCCCTCCCTCCCTCCCTCTCCCTCTCCCCCCTCCCTCCCTCCCTCCCTCCCTCCCTCCCTTCCTTCCTTCCTTCCTTCCTTCCTTCCTTCCTTCCTAAGTGGACTTCCGCCTTTAACTCTAGACTTCACAGAGTCCGGGATAAACAAAAGCAGCAGAGAGTCTGAGCACATTGCCCGCCCCCCATCTTCTTTGCTGTTGATTTGTTCCAGGACAGGAAATCAGCCGTCATGGATCCCCAAGGCCGGTTCACACTCTGCTAGCTTACAGGACATGAACCTGCTGCTTCATCAAAGGCTTTGCCCTCTGGCTGCAGAGAGGCAGACCAGAGAGAACTGCAGTTGCTCCTGCTCAGCTCCGTCCGTCTTCCGCGGTGCTGTCCTGGCCCACAGATGGGCCCACACCCATGACAAAGGGTCCATGAAAGAAATGGTGGGGCATAAGTGCCCGCTCATGCACACATCTTTCCCAAGGGTTGCTTCAGCTGACCACAGAGGGGTTTCTTCAGAGAAAGGCCTGCTCAAGTCCTCCATGTCTGTTTGGTTTGGGGTTTTTGTTTTGTTTTGTTTTTGGTTTAGCTGTTATTAGTTTTTTGTTGTTGTTTTGGTTTGGTCTTAATGTTAGGTTGTAGAACTTTCTTACATGTTTTAGAAATGGATCCTGTATCAGATAAATAATTTGTAAATATTCTATCTGCTAGTAAGTAGTCTTTTTACTTTAAATGCTGTTTCTTGGCTATGCAGAAGTTTTAGTTTGATGCTGTCCCATCTGTCTATTTTTTGTCCTGTTTGCCTGTACGCTTACGTCATATCAAAAATAAGCAAATAAATAAACACACACATACACACACACACACACACACACACACACACACACACACACACACACCATCGCCAAAGCTACTGGCTAACGACCAACCTGTGTGTTCTTCTCTGTTTCTCTGTATTTACACGTGCAGGCCTCACATCGGCAAGTCTGCAATGCGTTTGGAACTGATTTTCTTAAATGTGTGAAGGAAGGCCCCGTATTCTCCCCTCGGCGTGCTGGGGTCTGGTTTTCCCAATGTCATTTGAAGGGCTGTCCCTTCGGCGTTGTGTGAACTTGGCAGCTTCATGGAAAATCCACTGCCGGTCCATGTGTGGATTCACGTCTGGGCTCTGCTCGTAAATGACATTGTTTACTAATTTCCTTCTCAGACAGCTCATGAACAAACGCAGCTGACTCTTACTGTGTTTGTGTTCTGCAAGTTTGCTGGTTTGTTTCTAACAGACTTCATTTTCTCCCCTGCCCCACCCCGGCCCCCTTTCTTCAGAGGTTTGTATGTGGATGATGACAGGATCAACAAATAGAAATGTTTCTGCTGCTTCTTTTCTGACTTGGATTTCTGTTCTTATTTCTTGCGTCCTTGCTTTGGCTCGGCCACCTAGTGCCCAGTGGAAGAGCACCCTTGCATGGTCTGAGAGAAATAGCTTTTGGTTTTGGACACAGACGGCTGATTAAGTGTGAGGTCTTTGTTTGTCGTCATTACTATATGGAGTTAACTGTCCTCTACTTCTAGAGTGATGAGCATATTTATTATTTCTTTTCTTTTTTTTCGGAGCTGGGGACCGAACCCAGGGACTTGCGCTTGTTAGGCAAGCGCTCTACCACTGAGCTAAATCCCCAACCCCGATGAGCATATTTATTATGAAGGGATCCTGCACACATATGCCATACGCTCACACACACGAAGTCATAGATAAAAATATTTTAAAATTCTTTTTTGACTGAAAAGGACAGTCCGTGTCAGCGTCGTCCACCCCCCTCCGAACCACAAACCCAAGGATCTTGCCACCTTCCTTCTCCATCTGCTACCGAGTGTCAGTAGGTCCATTGTCTTTACTGTAGACCTGACCAGCACCATACTGAGCTGCTCTGTCAGTTACCGAGGCCACCCAGCCAAGATAATCTCTACTCCCAAAGGATGATGGTACAGTCACGGAATGTTTGCAGAAAGAAAGCAATCAACAAAGAGAAGTATCAGGAGCCCGAGAGATGGTTCAGGATCCAGGTTCAATTCACAGCACGTATCCTACGGGCCAGCGAGTGCACAACCATGGGCCATTTCAATTCCAGGGGATCTGACGCCCTCTGCTGGCCATCTTAGGAACTGCATTTACATGTGCACAAACAAATACATAACATCAAAAAATAAATTAAGAAAAAAAATAGAAGTATCACAGGACACAGCGGAAAGTTACAAGAGCTTGTAAGTTACAAGAACTGCTTCAAAACATCGAGGCTGCTGACACAGACAGCTGTCACTCTCCCCTCCACCACATGGAATCTACTAGAATAGTGGTTCTCAACCTCCCTAATCCTGGGACCCTTTAATACAGTTCTTCATGTTGTGGTGTCTGCCCAACCATAAAATCATTTCCATTGTTACTTATTTTCATTGCTACCTTGTAACTGTAACTTTACTACTTTTATGAATTGTGATGTTAACAGTTGATATGCAGGATATCTGATATTTAACTCCCATGAAAGGGTCATTCGACCCTCAAGGGGATCACTACTCACAGGTTGGGAACTAATGTACTGGGGCTCGATGGATCTGAGGACTTCACCTTTCAACTCAATGCAACTGTGCCTGGGAATTCATTCCTAAATTAGTGCTGCCCTCAACCCTGGCCGGAGAGGTTTCTCTCTGCAACTGGTGGTCACGCTGGGATTCATGAGTGGCCAAGAGCTGAGAATAAGTGTCTCTCACGTGCTCAGTCCTAAACTGGACATCTCACCTCCCTGCCCAAGGCTCAGGAACATTGTAGAAGAGGGGCAGAAAGAATGACAATGGGGCTGGAGGATGGGAGCACCTGAATAAACTCAAGGCAGCAGGATCAGTCAACGTCTCAGGCAGCCTCACCACATTCAGTCGGTTACAGATTTTTTTAAAAAAGGAGCGGGCATGGAGTGCAGAGAGGATGTGTGGGGAGTACCTGGGGGTGGGGAGGGATGGAGGCTGCACAGGCGCATTACAAGAAAGACACATTGTTTGCATGTATGAAATCATCAAAAGATATTCTATTAAAAAAAAAAAAAAGAAGTGTACTTGTTTTGGCTTTCCCGTCTGACTTCAATACTGTCTATAATCTTTAACAGTCCTGTTTAAAAACAACATTCTAAAAACGTGTAAGTATTTAGCTAAAATTACTTCTTTGGGGAATTAAATTGTTTGGATGTGAAAAAAAAAACTGGAAGTTTTATGTGAGCCAGCTATTCCACTTCTGGGTTATTTATTTAAAAAAATAACTGAAATCTGGATCATAAAAAGCGTCAACACACCCTCATTCTTCAAACGGCCTAAATGACCACGGATGGATACACATGTTTAAATAATGTGGTACAGACAGTAGAAAACTATTCACCAGAAAAGACCAGGCCAGACCAGACCACAGCAACATATGACAAACCAGGGGAATGGAGAATAAACTCATGACAGTAGACACTGCCGGTCACATTCCGGGTGCTGTCAAACAGCCACTCATAGGGACAGAGTGAAAAGGGGTTGGCAGAGGCTAGGGAAGGGGAGGTGAGGACTCAGTCACCAACAGGCATAATGTTTCAGGCTCAGCAGACGAGAGGCTTCTGGTTTTTTCGAGGGCCTGAGTTTGGTTCCCAGCACCCATACCAGGAACCTCATGATGGCCTGTATTTCCAGCTCCAGAGGATCCGATGCCCTCTTCTGGGCTCTGAGGGAACCTGTGTTCGCATGCACACACCTACACTGAGACATACAACATACCCAAATTAAAAATAAATTAGATTGATTTTGTGTACATGGGGGTTCTGCTCACATACATGTCTGTGTACTACATACATGCCTGATGTCTACAGAGGCCTCCAACTAAAGTTACAGATGGTTATGAGCTGCTGTTAGATGTTGGGAATTGAGCCCAGGTCCTCTAGAAAGGCAACCAGTTTTCTTAACTGCCGAGCCATCTCTCCAGCCTCTAAAATAAATCTTAAAAACAAACGACAGAGGAGCCCTGGAGATCCGCCATGTGTACCGGGACTCAAGCAAACAATATTGAGTCACACACTTAAGCCCTGGTTCAGAAGCAGACCTCCTGCTAAATATTCCTGCCACAGTTTCACAACCACTCCTGCGTGTGCATGTGCACATACACCCGCGGACACACACACCACACTCATACACTGAAGTGCGGTTCTGTCAATAGTAGCTTTGAGCTATTATATTCCAAACACAACCAGCTGTTGGCTTGAGGAGTTCAATTTCTTCTTGCATCCATAGGATCCTTTCTCTTTGGTTTTTCCGACAATAAATACATTGTCTACATTCCCCTCCCCACTTAATAAAGACGTCCAACCCTTAAAGATGGGTTTTTAAAACTCACACTGTGCATGACTTTAATTAGGAGTCCGGTCAGAAATGCCAAGAACTGAGGGTCCCGTGGGTGGGCCATCAGGGACGGAGGGTGGCCAGTTATTAATAGCTTTCCTGTCCCCACCCCCAGCACACTGAGGCCGACAGGCATGCGTTCCCATCTAGAAGGGCAGAAAAGCTGGAAATGAGGCAAGCTAATTGAGTTTCCATAAGTTGGGGTTTCTAGAACCTTCTGGAATAGCCTTTCATTGCCTTTGAAGTTCAGTCTTTGGACCTACACTGGACTTGGGGCTGGTAGTGGGCAAGAAACAGAGCCACTAGCTATGACATACCAGGGTCCAATGGGCACAGTATGTGGCCTATTCCCTGTGGTGGCAGACTTGAAGCATGGGACACAGCCATGCACACATTTCCCCTCTGTGTTTCAGGGTTTTCTGAGACTGGGGATTGGGTTCAATTCGTTTATGTGTTCCAAGGGCCTGGAAGGTAGCCAGCTCCTGTGTGTAACTTGGCAACATGAGATGTCCCATTAGCTCCTCGGCAAGACACTGCTGTGTCACTGGGAAGGCTGCTGGCTATGGCTGTAGAACTCCAGCAAATGCTTCTGGGGGGGGGGGGCATGCATGCACTCCCTTGTGTGCACTTGTGTGTACAGTCATCACCCGTTCGTCCTTATAGTGTGGTCTTATCATAATGCAAAGTTAGGCTTTCCCAGCAAAGAGGCTTCCCTAGTCCTTCAGGCTGCACTGTGAAGGCAAGCTTCCAGTTGTGTGAAGGCCTCATGGGAAACTGGGGGTGGGGAGACCAGTGGGTTCATCTGCTCAAATCTCACCACTCTCCAGCCATTGCGAAGGCAGGGCAGCAGGGTACCTGGTATAAACAGAGGGTCAGTGGGGCTGTTCAAGTGGGGCTTGAACAGTCAAGAGCACTCGGGTTTCCGGCATTCAGGTCAGACAGCTCATAACCAACGGTAACTCCAGCCGCAGGGACCCAAGGGCCTCTTCTAGCCTTTTCTGGTAGCTGCACACGGATAACACAGACATATCCTCAGGCACATACATAAAAATAAAACAATAAATAAACAAGTAAATAAATGAGAGGGCTGTGGGATGTCAATGGTCTTCTAGCGCCAAGCTAGTCTAGTGCGTAAATGAGTGCAGACGGCCATGAAGTTAGAGCCTTGCATCTGACAACCGAGTCCCAGTTGTTTGGCCGGAAACAGAAACTGGAACCATGGCTAAAGTAACCAGGCTTGTCTTGGCTCTTAAAAAGGCAGCACCCTGGGCAGCTATGGCGGCCAGAGAACGGACTACAGATGCTTCGTGGACTCAAACAGGCTGCCAGTGCACCTGCCATCTGTCTTTTTAGCTCTCCTCCTCGCCTGAGTATGTGTCCTGGCCACTTGCTTAAGTATGATGGTTTCCAACCATGCAGCTTCAATACCAACAAGAGTTGGAGCCAGGCAACTGTGGTGGCACGTGCCTTTAAGCCCATCGCTCCGGAGGCTGAGGCAGGAGCATTGTGAATCTAGGTTATGTAGCATAAAGATCCCATCTCGTAAATTAAGAAAAGCAAAGGAGAGGGAAAAAAAATCCAAAATCATTGAAAACATCTGTTCCAGGAGGGAGCCATAAAAAGGCTTTTCCAACAATCTTATAGAATATAGTTGTTTAGTCTGTGCGACTGACCTGTTTATACAGAGCAGAAAGACTAGTGGGGTTGGGGGTTGGGGGAGCACTCACAGTGGGGAGCACTCTCCTCTGGCGTCCTCACCTTGACCAATCCTCCTGGGGTCCCAGCTGCAGCCTTGCTCCAGGTTCCTCTTCTCCTGCCTCCCCTCCCCCTCCTAATCTGGCCACTGCCTCTCAGCTGGCGCTAGAAGCCGGTTCACCTAATCGGTAGGTTATTTTCTCCGAAATGGCTTTCCTTTTAACCTTTTTTCATGAGGATCAAAGAGGAACAGGCGAGAGGCCGCCAAATTACCTTCCCTTGCAGAGCCAGTTCTCCGGAGGGGGGCGGCCTTAAAGGACAAATGCCTTTGGGGCCAGCTTCAATGCTCTCCCCACCACAGGGCTCCCGTGCTGTTCCGTGAAACAAAATGACCATTTGGGGCAGAGACACAGAAGTCATAGAAAGCTTTTGACACCAGCTCAGCAAAGAGCAGCCATTAACCTGGGTAAGAGGCCAGGGCCGATTCTATGCATGCCCGCTGCTCAAGTCCTTTGAAAATGACATCAAGCCGGACTCCGGAGGGTACTCAGAAGTTGACTCTGAGGACTGGAGTTTAGTGAGAGCCCAGCGGGATGCAAAAGTACTGCACTGCGGAGCAGAGCGCCAGTGTAGAAAAAGTTACAAGGTGTCTCTGGCTTCATATGCCTGTCTATTGCAAGAGGCAGAAAGGTTTCAAAGGTGAATGCCTTAAGGGGCAACAGGAAATGAAAATTTAAAAAGGCGGGGTTCCACCCAAATTGTACATTATTTTGTAAGATAGATGGAATATTAGGCTTTCTGCTGCCTTTTGGCCACTTTTATGTGTACAGAGTATACATGCATGATTACATGTGTGTAAGCACGCATGTGCGTGCATGTGAAGGAGGCTGATGTTACAGCCTGGTTCTTCCATTTTGTTCAATGAGGCAGGTCCTCTCAACCTCTCATGCCTGGAGTTCCAGGCCCAGCACATATGACTAGTCTGGCTCACTCCAGACGTCCACTGTCCCCGCCTCGTGAGCTGGAATTACAAGCGAGATGCCTCCGCTCAGCATTTACATGGGTTCTGGGCATCCAGACTCTGAGCCTCACTCTTGTGAGATAATCGCTCTGAGCAAAGTCCCCAGTGCCGATAACCGAAGCTGACCCAACCTTATGTTGCAGGTGGTGAGCATCTTGTGCTAAAATGTATCCAATAATGAAACAAAAGGCTTAGTGGAGCACCCTCAGCAGGGAGGGGGGACTGGGCTTGAAAGACTTGGCAGGACACAACAAACGATGGAGTGGTGTGTGTGTGTGTGTGTGTGTGTGTGTGTGTAGGCGCCTGTAGGCACGTGTAGGCTCGCCCCCACATGTACTCTTCAGCTGTCTCCTGCAGCGTGGGAGATAGAGACCTGGGTTTTGTCAGTGTCTTAGTTTTTGTTTACTTCTTTCTGCAGTGGTGCAGATAGACCCCAGGCTGCAGTGTGTTAGGCAAGCCCTGTACACCCCTGCCCAGTATTTTGAAACACCTTAATTTCCTAGACAGGAGCTCCCTTACTTCAGTACGCTGAATTGGGGTCTGGGGCCTAGGGCCTGGTTATCCCTG
Organism: Rattus norvegicus; assembly: GCF_021556685.1. Taxonomy (NCBI): domain Eukaryota; kingdom Metazoa; phylum Chordata; class Mammalia; order Rodentia; family Muridae; genus Rattus; species Rattus norvegicus. The sequence continues at coordinate 154,872,606 of NC_141536.1, forward strand.
CAGCAGGCTGGTCTGCTGAGGGGGGTGGGCAGTGGCAGCCCCAGTCTCCCCTCCCAAGTTGAGGTGATAACATTTTAGGATTTAGGCAGAAGTCTCTTGGGTTGAGTAGGGGAAACAAAACAAAACAAAACAAAACAAAACAAAACAACAAATGCACCTCTCTGGTTGAGAACCAGGAGCTTGGAAAGAAGCCTTTGGCTCAGAAGTGTCTGCCTAAGGTCTCAGAACCTGGGGAGAGGTGACTTCTGTTGCCAAGCTTTCAAGCGCTCCACAGGGTAGCACCCACCGGCAGGGTTGGGGATCAGGGGCACAGCGGGCCTGTGGCAGACAGACCGCCAACTGAGCACACTTAGAAAATAAAGAACAGGAAGATGAGCTAAAACCACACAATGAATACACAACTCCATGCACAGAAGTCGGTGCACGGGACCAACAAACATAGACACAGGCCTGTCAATCACCCAGCTACCCCGCCCCCTGGCCATCAATCACTCAGCTGGCCACGCCCTCCATGGACCACTGCTCTTTCCTCACTGGGCCTCTGTGGCCCTCACACACCTGCCTCAGGGAGCTGAGGTGAGACAGTGAGTGGCTCACAGGGCTCCCTAAAAGGGAGCTACTACCATCACTGAGTGGGTGGTTATTTAATTTCCTACGCTTAACCGACTGCAGAAAATCGGGCTCTGCTTCCAAAGGAGGAAATATATTTCATCCTAATTTTCAGAAAAGTTCATGAGGCAGAGAGAATTGTTGGATAAAACGAAACGAAATAGTCAATTAGCACATCCTCATGTAAAACCCCAGACAAAAATAATGTCACCTAGAAAGACAGCAGAGATCAGTCCCAGAAGACTTTCTGGAGGAGGAAATTCTAGGTTTGTCTGTGAGGAGATTCAAAGGAGGCGCGGGAGGACACCCAGGGAGAGAAGAGGATGATGGGAAACTGGCCATCTATAATGGGCAAATCATGCATTAATGCCACCATCAAGACCTTCAAGAGAGAGGCAGTCTCCTGGAGCGTGGCCATTAGTGGCTGCTGCTGCTCTCTGGAGTCCACAGGCCAGAGACAAATCAGGAATTCTGGTGCACACAGCGGAGGGGACGTATTATGATCATGTCGGGGCCAGGCATCTGCCTACGTGTGACAAACGCTGATGAATATTAATAACCATTTGTTCCCAGGGGACCACAAATCAGTTAATTAGGGCCCTGTCAACCTGTTTATATTATCTATAAATGAAGGCCCATCAGCAGCCAAACATGAAGTTAAGCGAGCCGTGTGTGGGCCGCCACCATCCCAGGGATAAATGATGCTGCTGGCTCCCGCTGAGCCCCCGCCTTGGCAGGGAGGTGGGCACGGCTCCTCGACACCCTCATTTTAATCAAGTCGTTGGTTACACGAGGCACATGACAGCCCCTGAGTTTCCTTGCGGCATGTGCAGGAGGGGGGGTTCGGGGGGATGATTTAAGACTGCCGGGAAATTAGCTCCCATCCAACCTTGGAGGAGAGAGAGTTACCCATAAATCACTGTTTCCCCGGGCAGGTAATCAAGCCCCCATTCCACATTCTGATTACTCCTGGGCCTGTGTTCCCTCCACCTCTTCCTGATGGGATGCGGTTCTAGAGGGGGCCCCTGAGTCACCGACCCCAGCTGGGTCAGGCTCTGATTCTCTACGCTGTCCCCCTGGCCTTTGCCATCCAGAAGTACCATGGCTCTAGGGTCTGAGGCAGAGAGAGGAAGACAGAACAGGATTAGAGGAGACAAGAGTTTTCCTCAAACACGAGAGCGTGCTCAGCTCTGTGCTTGGAGCTGGACTTCAGGGACAGGAGAAGGGCAGAATCAGAGCCAGCAGGGGCTGCTGGGGGCGGGGTGTGTGGAAACGGAGTCTCCTGCTTCACTATCCTTCCTGAAAACCCTTGTGAGACAAATTCTTGTAATAGGTTTTCCTTTGGGTGAGAGACTGTAACATTTCTTGATCATTTTCATTTAAAAAGAGGACACCTTGGCCTCTTCGTATCTCCATTTTGTTCATTTGAAACAACACTAAATTCCTGGAAGTTTGTTGAAATAGACCCAGTTCCCAGACAGGACTTGTCAAAATAACGCCTGAGCGGACACCACCTCTCCAGTGAGAGTTGGAGGGAGCCGAGTGGTCTCCCCTGGGCCAGCCCTGTGGTCTCCTCCTGGCCATCCCTCTGCCTGTCTGCCTTCTCTGTGACTCATGAGGACACTGGCTGCTCGAGCGAGGGTCCCAGGCTGATCCAGAAAGAGGACACCTTGGCCTCTTCACATCTGCGTACTTTACAGTCATGGTCCTGTGACAAGGGAGAAAAGACTCAAACCCTGTTCACCCAGGTAGACATCAACCACAGACCCCATGATTCCACCTGAGGCTGGCTCGGTGAACTGGGGTTCCCTGCAGGCGCGTGAATGACCCAGATGGACACTAACATTTCACCCCAACATGGGGTTGGAGGCCAAGGCACTAACACTACGTGCCTGGGGCTCCTTGCACAGCTTGTGGGTGACAAGGAAGGTCTGAGAGACCCCCATTTCCCAGGAGACTAGCACCGTTCGCCTAACCCTTGTGAATGCTGAGAGATCAGTTGCTTCCTGGCCTTTAAATTTCCTTTGCTTCCTGGACCCTAACAAACTTCTTTCCAGGAAGCAAGGGGGATAGCTCAGTGTGGAGGAAGTAATCACCACAGGTCACATTCGCAGGGCCTGGGGAGGGCTTCATTCTTCCTAGTTCAGCCCGAGGTACCAGCCAAGGACCCAGAGACTGACACGAAGGGGCCCTCTGAACCTCGCACAGGTTTCATGTGGCTAAGAGAAAGCTAACTGGTCTGTCTGTCCTCCACACTCCCTTTATAGGTGAAGAAACAGACACTACAGATCATCTGCTGGAAAAGCTGGCAGGCTGTCTGTCTGTCTGTCTGTCTGTGACAGTGTAAAGCCCAGACTCCCATTGCAAAGTCCCAGTTATTATATCGGTGACATTTATTGTTAATCAACCGCACAGAACATGTCAGGAGGCTGTGAATCGATGGCTGACTGTCACCTCCAGGGAACATGAGAAGGTCATGAGTTTACTCAGGAACACAGGGGTTGGGCCAGGGGTGATTTGGAGAAGCGGTAGTCATTAGATGAGCAGTAGCTATCCCAGAGGGGCATAGTCACATAACAGCAGGGTCCCCCAAGTGCCTGCCACTCTCCGGGCTGCTGGCTTTCGAGCCTTGCTTCCTCTCACCCTAAAGGAGCCATCAACGGAGGTGACAGGGAACATAACTCTGAGGGGATGACTGTGGAGCCTTGCTCGTTTCTGGCTGAGCGGTGCTGAGCGACATCTCGTGATTTAGGGACCCAGGGTGGAGATTAGGGGGGCGAAGCTAAATGGTGTTTTCCTTCCAGGTCTAGGCGGGCTGCAAACAGGCTTCTGTGGAAGAAGCTGATAAAAAAAAATGGTCCTTTTCCACTCACAATCAGTTCCAACAGCAGACCGCACAGTCCCCCAAGAAATAAGGCATTAGCAGCCATCGGCTGGGACTGGAGTCTTCTAAGTGCAGCCATCGTTCGGCAGACAGAGGAGATGAGACAGCGCAAAGCATCCCAACCCCGCGCCGTGCCGCATCCACACATTCTTCTTGTTAATGAACGCTGTGCAGTCATGATGTATCTGCCCCAATAAACGCAGGCAAGCCACACTTCTTTCTCAAGAAAAGAGTTGTCCAAAGAACACTTGTCCTAGGTGCAGGGGACTCTGCAGTGAGGTCTCGGGTCTGCGTCACGGACCCTGGATGCTTCCTACACCCAGTATGCTTGTCCCCTCCTTGTCCCCATGCCACCCAGTTTACTTCTATAACATCTCCCTTTATTCAGCTCACATTCTCTGAGTGGCACAGGGATAGCCGTGTGACCCAGGCCTGCTCCACTCCCGTCTGGTCTCTGTCATAGGGTGAGAAAGGAGGGGGTCACATGACTTGAGCTTGCCCAATCACTGCCTGTCCTGGGATGGTTACTAGCCGGGTTGGGAAGGCTGGTACAGTTGCCATTAGGGCAAGGGCCGTGAGTGGGGTTGCCTCTGCCTCTTTTGGGAGCCGACCCAGAGCTGAGAAAGGGAATCGAGCTTAACTCCTGGACCCAGCTGCACCTGAAGCCACACCTTCCACTTTCCTTACCTTCACATGTTAAGAATTCATCTTCCACTCTGCTTTGTCTTGTTCGAATTTCTATCACATGATCCGAATGAATCTGCTTCCTTGTAAGACTCCACCTAGTCCAGAGCAGTCTAGCCTACAGTGTTCCTGTGAAGACACAGTACTAAGTGTCCTCCCTCCCTTTACCTAACCAGGCACACACGGGACAGGACTTACCCTCCTCTTAAGGCCCTGTCTCAACCATGCAGAATATGAATTGTTCCTATGGGTCCCCATGACTGTGTGGCCAAACTATCTCTCTTCCACTGATGTCTGCTCAGTGCCTAAGCTGTCAGGCCCAAGCTGGGCTAGGACTCTGAGAGCCTTTACCTTCCTGGAGCGATTCTAGAAGCAGCCAGAGGCACACATTCTCCTCTTCCCAGCCTCCCCTGCCCCGTCCCTGCAGCACCTGTGCTGCCTGAAATGGAGTTCCAACAAGGTAGAGCAAGACAGGAAACCTACCAGTAAATCCTCCCAGATTGGCACAGCTCTAACAGCCTGATACCTGAGGTCACCTCCCACCCTGCCGATATGAAGGGCACTGTCCTTTGCCTCAGGCTCCATGTTGGGCTCCAGTCCTGGAGGCTGTGACTGCGGCAGAGTACCTTTCTGAGGTGGAAAAGCAGGGAGAGAGGCAGTGAACAGGAGGACTGGCAGCCTGGGCTCCTGCCTGTGTCACATCAGTAGCTGAAGGTGACTTTCTACCTTTCTGGGTCTCAGAGAGGTTTTCGAATGAGGTTGGATGAGCTGAGAGCATCTTTTTTGTTCCTGCTTTTATACTTTTGGAGGAGGGACTTTGTGTATCCTGTATGTTTCAGGAGCTTTCTGGGCTTTGTAAGTTTCACAGGAAGGTGGCTTGGAGTCTAATAACCCCCAGCTGCATCAAAGATACCAGTTGCAGCTAGGAATGCGCTGGTTACTATGGCAACACTGCACTGGGGAGTGGCTCTTGGGTCAGTGTGGTTGCAAGTAGGTGGGTAATGTCATACTGCCACACTGGCAGTCCAACAAGTGGTGGGACCCTCAAAGCTTCTTGCTCTGCCCAACCCTCCCTCTCACCCAGCTTAGGAGAGGAGAATAAGAACTATCTCTGGTCCTCGAGCAGATGTAGTTTTCATCAGCCCAATACTAGAGACAAATATTGAAATTTCCTCATGTTTCTGGTCTTGAGGATGGCCATATTTCCCCCCAAAGAAAAGACACTGAAGAATTCTCAGCCAAGTGGCCAAGGGCAGATGCTTGGATCTGGGCGATATGGGACACTATCATGTCAGCTATTGTCCTAGCCCCTCCCCTTCAGTCTCCTGTCACTCATGAAGGCTTCAGAATGCTTCTGCCCTAGGCACCCCTTACCCTAGAGGTGGCCTTGTTTATAATTGGGTGACTATGAATGCAGCTCTTCCTGTTACCAGAGTTGTTAGGGTCCAAGGCTGGCCCCTGGGAGCCCTAAGGAACGAGGCTAGCCACCAGCTGACTCTCTACAAGTCAACTACAGACACGAATGATAGTGAGAAGCAGAGAAAAGAAACCAAAGTGGTCGCCCTGGGGAGAGGGACAGAGAAAGAGGTCCTGTGACTGTCCCCACGCCCTGGGTCCATCTTTGAGATTCTCACATGAGATTTAAGTTTAAAGAGAGGGAGGGCACGAGGTATTGGTGATTAAGCGTCTCGATCAAGGTGAGGTCCTGCCTGTCAGCATTTTCCAGCTCCAGTCTTTCCCACTAGATGGTCTCGGAGCTTCCTCCTTCTACCTCAGCGCATTGACATTCCTTCCTTTCCCCGTGTCTTCAGCTCCAGCGCTGTTGTGGTGAACGGCAACTGGCCGTTGGTGGACTGTGTACAGCGGCTGTCCCCACTGACTGAGAGTCGCCATGTCTGGGCACCGAGCCTCTGCTACTCAGGTAGGAGCTACCTCACACAGCTGTGTACAGATGTTTTCCCCATCTGGGGACAGATATGTATCTTGTCACAAAGGTACTGCAAGTCCTTTGAGTCTCTGCCTCTGATCCCTCCCTCTTGGTTACATCTTGACAGATCTCGTGTAGATTGGTAGGCGGTAGGGATGCAGAGCCCCGAATGAACTGCAGTGCATGTCTGAGGTGGGCTGGAGGGGCTTCTTAGAGGTACGGCTCCATGCTGGGCCTGGGAAGAGGCCTTGGGCTGCCCTGTAGGAGGAAGCACTCTGGCTCTACAGGCTGGTCCGCCAGTCCACCCACTTACTCACATGAACTGTGCTGAAGGCCAGCAAGTGTTTTGTGATGGCCACGAAGAGTTTCTCCTCTGGGTAGTCCAGCAACCGCCCATTCAGAGACTGCCCGGGCTGATCTCCAGTCAGAGCAGCGGGTGGGCAGCCTCAACAAAACCACTGCCACATTCAGACACCGGAAGGGTACCTTCCGTCGTTTCCTGAGAAGGACTGAGGTGGGTGGTTCAGTCAGACTATTGACTAATCGGAGTAGGCACTGGCAGTGACTCTAGAGAAGCCTCTGGGGACACTGTTCTCCTCACCCTGCCACTCCTAGCATTAACCCTCCTCTGGCAAGGCATGGAGAAGCCTTAATCCAGGGTCTAAAGGCAGCCAGGATGACAGACAGAAAATAAGCAGATGAGGGTGGAAAGTCAGGTGGCAGTCCTGGCATTGTCACCATGTGCCACACAGATTACTCTACTCTATGGGCAGACTCCTGTTGACATATGGGGAAACCGAGGCCAGATACTCTCCCAGGGAATGAATGATGTTAGCTCAAGCCTGGTCTTAGAGGACATGGGCTGGTCAACAAAGATGAATCCAGAAACAGGAAAAGGCACAAACATGGGCAAACGTCTCTAAGAACCCAACCTCAGAGTCCCTAGAAAATTCCGAAGCTTTGGCCACGCTGGGCTCACGAGTCAGCACACAGTGACAATTACGTGAACTGTGTGGCGGTCACCCATGGGCCTGGGATCTCTAGTTTGGTGGTACCACCCCTGTTCCCTCGGCTCATTCATGCCCCGTCCCCAGCTGTGGACACAGCAGAGTTTATTCTGCTCCGATTTGCAAAGAACGCTCACCTGTCTTTTTCTTTTTCTTTCTTCCTACCAGTTACTTTCCATGCTCACGCGATCCAGGATCCAGTGTTTAGACAATATTTCTTTATATATACAAAGAAATGAGGCTAAAACACACGCAAAGCTAGGCAGGTCCCTCTCTGCCCACAGGGCTCCTGTAGTATGAAGAGGAGTTTCCTCCTGCGGGCTCAGCCTCTGCCCACCATGTAGAGTGAGTGAGGACACAAGGCCCAGCCGGGAAACAGAGTGGCCGAGCAGAGAAAGGCTGCGTGTGAAGGAGCATGGACCTGGGCAGTGCAAAGCCAGGGCCAAAACCGATCCAGCAGTCATGCCAGGGTGCAGCCTGCACAAATTCAGCAGCTCCTGATAGCATCGTCTACAGGCCTCGACATGCTGACTTGTCTGTGTGTTCATATGTGGGTTCAAGACGGGAGCAGAAGCAAGGTACACACAGGGAAACTGGAGGGGGCAGAGTGGGACAGACTGAAGGACACAGGAGGGGGGGAGGTGAGGGAGGATGCAGTTCTAGAAAGCAAGGAAAAGCAGAGGGAGGTCGGGGCAGAACAAGAGCTGCAGGAGTGGGAGGAGAAATTAGGATCGGGCCACTGAGGTCTCTAGCATTCAATGCTGGCGAGGGTTCACATCCCCAGAATGTTCTAGCAGCTGCTAAGTCAGGTGACAGTAATCCTGGGCTCCAACTGCCAGACTACCAGACCCCATGCCATACACACATCATCCAGGGCCTCTGGGTCTCCTGAGTACAGTTCACTGTGCCCACCCAAGAGACACGAGGCCTGGCATTGTGGAGTCAAAGCCAATGGCTCTCCCCAGGAAGCGGGAGGGACCAGATGTGCTTTTGTGGTCTCCATGGAGACCTGCCAACTAGGCGTCCTCCAAGGGCAGAGGCCTCCGAGCTTTAGTTTTTGACCGGCTTTTGATAGAATGCACACATTTTAAGCAAATCTGCTAGGCACGTGAAAGACCAAGGCGCCCTCCCAGCTACAGGGGCCCCAGCCGACCAGCACACCCAGAGCACCGACAGACAGCCGCGTGGCTGCCTCGATAGCAGTGGGCGTCACAGGTGCAGCTTTTGGGTTCTGCTCCGCTCCACCTGCCATTGTTTAAGCCTGCCAGCTCCGCTTCCAGCAGGAAGGCCCCGTGGCTCTGTCCTGGGTGAGAGGAAGAGTAATGACCTCCATGTGGCTTGAACAGGAAACAAAGCCAACCGGGCGAGAGCAGAGATGACTCAGAGAGTAGGAGTCTATTCATTTAGTCAGCAAAACCCAGGCCTTCTGAGAGCCAAGCCTGAGCAGGCAGCGCACAGTCCCTTCTCTAGGGCGTTGGATGCTCAGACATCAACAGCTGACGGTGACTCCCAGCCGAGGAGACAGAGACCACAGGTTAGAGAATGATGAGGATGAGGGGACAAGAAGAAAAGCAGTTGTGAGCAGTTGACACATGAGAAGGGACCTGAATGAGGAAAAGGAGCCAGATGAGAGTACAGGGAAGAGAGACCCAGGAGAAGGGAACAGCCAGGACGGAGGCTCAGAGTCCCCCAGCTGCTGGGGCACTTGGCCCACGAAGATGGAGGATCTCCATCCCTCAGAAGGGCTCCTGCCTTTTTCTTTAAGGGTTTGTGAGGGCTGAGTGCCACAGGATCCCCCTCACACTAACCTGTCTATCAGCTTTCAAACAGGCCCTCTAAAACCCCAGAAGCAGCAGGTCCCTAAGGCCAGCAAGTTCCCAGCATCAGCCCCCATTCCAGGGGCAAAGCTGTTCCCCTCCCCCATGTCTCCTCCCATCAGCTTTACAACAACCCACATGCAGAGAGACGCCAGCTAGGACATCATTGCCCAACCCTTCGCTCTGCTGACAGAGCCTGGCAACTGTGTGTCTGGAGACCACCCCGAACCACCCACAGAAGGTCTCTTGGGAAATCCCTACGCTGGCTCAGCCTTGAGCTGATGGCTTGCTAAGAGCTTCAGACCTAGAAGGATCTGTCCAAAAACCCATATGATTAAAAAACTCCCAGACCTACACTCCCCTCCTGTCCTCTGGGATGAATGACTCTCAGGTGACATTTGGGGTAGTCTGATGGCCCAGGTCATTTTGGTCTGGGGGATGTTCTGTGTCTCTGTCTAGCTGTCCCCTTCCCTCCTCCTTCCCGCTCCTTCTCTTCCTGTCTCACTCCCTTCCTCCACCCCTTGCTTTCCACAGCTCTGAAATCACCAGCAGGGTTTGCAGCCTGGGTTCTTCCCAGATGGGAGGAGCCACTAATTTCATCTCTGCTCATGAAGAGTCAACAGATTCTTATTGGTGATATTGGAATTTGAACATGAAATGTGCCCCATTGGCTATGGGTTTAACTGCTGGGCCCCCGACTGGTGGTACAGTTTAGGAAGGTTAGAGCTGTTGGGAAGTGGAGTCTCGGAGGGGTGGATCCTTGAGGTTTTATAGCCCGGCTCCACGTCTCTGCTTCCTGATACAATGTAACCAGCCAGCCTTCGGTTCCCTGTCTGCTCCCATGCCTTTCCTGTGTCAGTGGAATCATCCTCTCAACCTGTAACCCAGAATAATGTCCCTTAAACGGCTTCTTGTCAGGAGCTGTGAAACAGGGAATGTCACTAATGCACTTTGAAATACTAATCCCATCTGGGGTCAGCAGAGAGCCCGGGGATTGCGGGTAACAGAGACATTTGTGGACCTTACAGTTATGATCAAGAGCTTCCATGTGGGGATGGATGGCAGAGCCATCTCAGGTCTGTGGAGAGAAAGGGACAAAGAAGCCCTTCCTTAGAGAGCTTACCCTCTTCAGGGGAGTGGGATCATTCACAAACAAGCAAATGATGGCATCACCTCTAGCAGCATGAACAAATGAATGGGCAAATGAATGAATGAATGAATGAATGAATGAATGAATCCTGGGTTTTCACGGCTTTCCGTAAACAAATTTCTTTTCATCCTTCAAGGCTTTCCTCTGTTCCTCCCTGGCAGCCTCCCAACTCCACTGTACCCACGTTTCATCCCGTGCCGCCCGAGCCACCTGCAGCAGCCCTGCAGCCAAATGCCAGCAGAGGGGCTGTAGGATGAGTATGTGTTTGTGTTCAGAAAGTGCGACTGGGATGGGATTGTGTTTATAAGAATTGCATGACAAGTGGATGCATTCGTGTGCATGTCCATGCAGGAGGCTGGGAAGGTGGGGAGCACTGGACTGTATTTTGTGGGTTAGAATGATGTTGTCTTTGGCAAGGTTATGCATGGTAGGTGATTTGGTCTGCAGGGGTGTGTGTGTGTGTGTGTGTGTGTGTGTGTGTGTGTGTGTGTGTGTGTGTGCACTCGAGTGTTTAGATCAGCTTTGTAAGTTTGTGGATGAGTGAATTTGCGTGGTTTTTACAAGGGCACCTGTGAGCGCTTAGGTAAAGGTGTGGAAGTATGTTTGTTTGCAAGTATGTGAACATGTGTGTGTGTGTGTGTGTGATTTCCCTGTTTGACTGACCAAAGGAGACACAGACCACACTGTCCTGCTGGTGGCCCAGAGCTGCAGAGCAAGATAGACTTCTGCCTGGCACTGTCCTCAGAGCAGAGGGGAATAGAAGTGGGGAGAGAGTCCCATAAACCCTGATGGGACACTGTATCCTGCCTCCTGGAGTTCCTGGAACCATTTCAAGGGAAGCCTGAGGTTACCTGTGTAAGCCAAGGATGCACCTGAGGCAGCCAGGTTGCATTTGGCAAGTACCCGCCAATACTCTCCTCTGTGTAGGTCATTAAAGGCCTGAAGTGCCTGCCTCATGGAGGCCACGGCTGCCTTACCTGATCTATCATCAAGGACTCCCTGAGATGGGCGGAACCCACCAGGCTACCTGGCCCTGTTGCTGTGAGCTCTGCCTTGTTAGATCGGCAGCTTGGTCTCTCAGTTTGCTGGTGCCCTTTGTGGACAAAATAAAATGGCTTTGTTTGTGGCGTGATGAAAGCTAGAGGTCTATTCCAATAGTGTGAGGCAACATTTGGACAGTGTTTTACACAGTGCTAGTTGCCAGGGTCACGGTCGCGGTCATGGTCACTGTCATAGGCACAGCCGTGGCAGCATTCCCACTCTCAGACCTGAGCCTCAACCTGAGAATGGTGCTGCCGTAGACTCCATGGTCATGCCTGCCTGCCTCTCCTCTCATATGGCCACCTTAGAGGCCGCAGAAAACTCTTAGGGATTGTTCCCCTGTCCCTTACTTTGGACACCTCTTGTCAGTGTCCCAACAGGCTCTATTCTTTTGAAACTCTGGCTTGCCCAGCATTAATGGAAACTCACTCACTGTCTCCACTTGACACTGGATGCCAGAAGCCTCAGCCCCTGAATCATCTTGATTTCACACACCATCCCTGCCTAATTCGACCTCCACTGTCCCAGAGAATATCAGCAGGTGGGGGAGGCAAACATCAGTCTCAGGCTCGGGGTCCAGGCTTGCTCCTCATACCCTCCTGCCATTTCACCATTTGCAGTTTGCCCTCCCATCCATTCAGAGCCCCAGATTCCAAATCACTGAGATTTCTAAGTCAGAAAAGCCCCCTGGCCAATAAGCTCACTCCTTGTCCAGTTCCTGGGAAGGGCTGGATAGGTGGGTGTGTCCCCTCCATGAAGTCAATGTGCAAATCCCCTGTGGGAACCAGCACAGGGTTTGGGTAGAGATGGTGGGACTGCACCAAGGCTCTGGACTGAGGGGACACAGCTTGTCTCTCCAGGTCCATCCAGGTCACAACCATGGCTGGAAGCAACTTCAGGCACTGTGCTTGGAGTCAGGGATTAGACCTTCACAAGTGTTTGCAGACGACTGCCAGGCTCCGTGCCGTGAGGCTGTGCAAAAGCAAATGCACTCACTCTAGGACAGGCCGGGCCACCCCACCACCACGCACACATCCCGTCCAGATGTCTACTGTGAGTTCCACCCTGATGAGTAGTCCTGGGCATCAAGTCAGGCCTGCTGTGAGAGAATGCCGTGTACCCCTGGCTGGCAGAGTCTGTGGCTACGTGGTGATGCCCACACAGAAGCTGTGTCAGCGTGGCTGGGTCCAGTTTTGTGTTTCCAAGTACAGAACCGCACTTCCGTCATCCTTTACAGAGATCACACACTGGTAGCTCAAAGCCAGTCCCCCTCAGAGTTTTTGCCACAGTAAAGCCTCCTTCAGGAGAGGCGGGTTCCAGGTGCTGAGATGTCACATTCCGGGGCTGAGCTCCTGCCTGGCTTCTGCAGGGGCTGGGGGTACAGAACCCACTCTGCAGTTAAGTCTCTAGTCCGCTCTGGAAGCCACCTGCAATGGTGATGTATCATAGCAGACCGGGCCTTCTGCAGGTCAGATGTGTACTGCAGGCCTGGCATCCTCTCTCCTCACTCCCTTCCAGGCACATGCCTGTCTCACAGCTGCCATCTCTCAAGTCCAATAATGGATGTTTCTAGAACAAGCTCCCAGCAACCTCCTCCAGAAAGCCCTCCCACTGCCCCCTTCAGGCAGCAGAAACACATGGCCACACAAGGGAGACTGGGGTTGTTTTTAAGACCCTTCCAGCCCAGGCCTTTAGGTGGAATAAAGAAGGGGTGTCCAGGATCCAGGGACTCTCCTCTGGTCTATCCTATTCCCTTTTTCTCAGCAGCAGACTCCCCCCACGATACAGATCATACCTAGCGCTGACCCCAGGGCACCACCTCCCACAAATACGTTGAATACTATGGGAATCAGGGCCCATACCAAGAAATGTGGGCCAAGGGTTTCTGAACCTTCAGTATCATTAGACGAACCCCATTCACAGGGCCAGCCCAGAACCAACAGGCCACAGTAGCGTATGAGCCTCTGGTGGCTCTTCACTGGCACCTGTTACTTTGGGAGCATCCACATTCTCACACAGAGCTGTGTCACCCTTTAGCAGAGTTGCTGCACGAGGCGACATGAGCCTCTCCAGGCAGCCATGGAGACAGCTTTCACCTGGCCGCGTCTCCTACCTCCCTGGAGGCTGGGACGCAGATCGTTGGGAAAGCTGACTTGGAAATCACATGCCAGCTGCCCCTCCCTCTTCCCAACTGCATCTACGTGGGTACCAGCTTCCCTGAGCCTCTGTGTCCTGAGGCGTGGAGTATGGGTAATGGCATTCACTCCACGGGATGTCGTCATAGTTAATGAGCTAATGCTGTGAAGCCTTTGACACACAGACAACCCAGGTATTTCCTGGAGCCATCCCTAGGCTTCGTCCTAGGGCACACTGGCTACTCTGAAAAGCTGTCCTTGGATCTGTTCCGGGGCGCCCTGAGCACTGGGTTCTAAGGATGGCAGAAGAGACAAGCAAGCTCCAAATGGCCCAGAGATCCCGGCACTCTGGATGCATCATTTCTCGGTGATGGTGATGGGTGGATCAGTCTCCCACACTGATATAAACATCAGTAGTTCAATCCTCAAGGAAGGTGTCACCTGCCTTGAGGGCCGGTCATATCGTGTGTCTTCAAAGAGCCAACATGCCTTCCCCTCTGTGAGATAGCCAGACAGATGCAGTGTTGGGACAGGGACAAGCTGGAGACAGGGCGTGGTGGGGACAGGGCACGCGCTTGCGTGAACCTGATGGCCTGGATGTAGCTGAGTGCGCGGAGCGTGCTGACGTCATCACCTCCCAGTGACGCAGAGTGGACGACATAACTGTACTGGAGAGGAGGTCTGAGGTCCTGAAGCCATCTTTGATGAGATTGAAGCCAGTGCAACTGTGATCCTGCCGAGGAGAAAGCTTCAAGCAGCTCTTCCAAGCCCCTAAGCACCAGCAGTCACTTGGGCTGCTCTGTTCTAGAAGAAGAGAATGCAAACCCTGCTCAGAGTCTCCGGGGCTTTGGGTCTGCCCAGAATGTGACAGTGGTGCGTGCTGCTCTTGTTTGGGATGCTACTCTTGCCCGGCCACCTTGGGAGAGGTGTCGGTTATCACACCTAGAAAGGGCGGGAGCCTCTTCAGTGCATCAGAAGGTGAAGAGCGACATCGACCAGCCGTGACGCTCAGTCATCAGCTGGGAGGCGAGCCTGCCGCTTGGCACTTTGCCCGGTGCAGCTGTCACCCTCTGCATGCCTCTGCCCGACGTGGGACGCACAGGGACAAAGAAAACAATGCCTGTCAGGGCTTGTGGTGGCGCACTCCGTATCCACTCTAGTCTGCTTACTCCACAGTCCGTCGGTGCCATCATTTTAGGAAACAATCCTCTCTCCAGCCTCAGGGTACATGCCAGCGTGCAGCCAGAGAGGACTAGGGAAACGTGGAGACGGGCAGCTGTCACTACCGTCCGAGCCAGGATACCTTTGTTATTCCCCTGCACGTGCTTCATCCCTGTCAGAAGCTTCTCTTTCTTCACCTACCAACCTCTGTCCCACGGGTGCTCCTGGGATGGAGGCTTCACGGAAATAAAACCAGATGAAAGGTGGCCCTGTGGGTCTGGGGGATTTCTTTAAGTCATGTTATTTCAAACGTTTGTCCACTCTGAGGCAAGTACCAGCAGGTCATTCCTTTAAGGGTAGAACAATGGCGAATTATGCAGTTGACCACAAAATATAAATCCATTCTTTGTGGTGGTGTGTTTGCTTTTTTTTTTTTTTTTTTTTTTTTTGCTATCTTGAGACAGAATCCTTTGTAGTCCAGGCTGGCCTTGAATTCCTGATCCTTCCTCTCCCATCTCCCAAATACAGGGATTAGAAGATTCAAGGAATGCGGGGTGTGTATTTGGGGGTTGGTGTACTCTGTCTTTCCAGGCATACCTCTTTTCTTCCGCATCTTTGTTGGTTTCCAGCCTTCCAGAATCTTCTCTCATATCCACGGATTCCAACAGAGTCATGTGTCTGTCTCTGGGGAAAACGAGCCATGGGCCTCATTTTAATGTGGGCACTAAAGCACCCTGACACTGTGGGGAGGAGCCCATGTTGGGAGACAAGCCAACCTCCCTGTCTATGTTGCTTTCGTCTCTTGGGCCATATGCCACTGAAATGAGATTTGTAAATATTTTGTACCCAGAAGCCATCTGCAGATCTAATAGCGAGGAGCCTGGTGAATTTGTGACATAAGGTGTTTACTGAGTGTGTGCTAATTACTCTCGTATCAAAAACAAATCTTGTTCTTCAGGAAAGGGGTGTGAGATGGGGGTGGGAACACACCGCCCACCCATATCTGTGGTCTGGCTTTTGGAATTTCAGTTATCGCTAACTAACTGTGATCTGAAAAATGCTAAATGCAGCTCTAGAAGTAAATAGTCACACACTGTGGGCTGCGCTCTTTTCCAAACAGTGGGAAGAGAAGGTTTCGTTCCATCCTCCCAGGATGCAATCAGCCCCTTGGCTAGCTTCTCCCTACCATATGTGCTACCCTCCCGTGAGTCCTACAGTGGGCATCTTGGTTATTGGGTGGATGCTCTCAGAAGGGCCATGCTTGGGGTTACACTTCCAGTGCAAGAATAATGACCCTGACACATTTGTAACCGTGTGTTGTTACAGTGCATGGCCACCCTGGCTTTCACACTTCCAATGTAATGACTGATACATTTGTAACAGTGTATTGTTCCAGTCGGGCTCTGGCTGGTTAACCTCATTCTCTTACTGTTGTGACAGATCTGTTTATGCAGAAAACCTGCATTTTGAAAGGTCCAGTGGTTTCTGTGAAGGAGTCCAAATCCCCCATGTGTAGTATACCATTGTTGAGTTGAGACCCAGTAGACTCTTCCTGTGGCAAGAGGGTGACCCAGGATGAGTGTGGCACAGTCTGGAATGCTTGAAGTCTAGAATGTGTGGAGAAATGGAAAGGGAGGGTGATTGTGGGGTCCTGGAGGGGGGATGGGGTGAAGCAGGTACAAGGATAGTGAGGTCTGAAGGGAAGAGGAGATTGTACAACACAGAAGAGAGACCCACATGTGGCGGCCTGCTCCACTCTCCGGTACCTGCAAATTTGGTGCCAAGCATGAGCAGACAGGGTCTAGGCCCTTCCCAGGGTGGGATTGGGTGGGGTGGGGCAGGGCTCTTGTTGGGTGAAGACAGAGAATGAGAGGATTACATAAAGTGTTAGTGCAATGGAGTGTTGTCTGGATGATCAACAGGGGACAGAGAGAATGCCCCTGCCAGTGTGAAGGACTCTTTGCTGGGAGGCTGCGAAAGGGCTTTCCAAATGGGTGGACATGAGGACACATAGCTGTGACAGTCATAGACCCCTGCATGCTGGTTGCTGTCCCAGGAGCTAGGCTCTGCTCAGCCCACCAGCTGAGGTGGGCTAGTGTACAAACACTAGTACGCCTCATTCCAGGAGGCTCCTCTGTCTGTTTCCCAGCTCCCTTTGGAGCTAGATGCTTCTGTGAGCTTTAGAGTCTACACACATGGTTTGGAGAAAGTAGCAGCTTCTTCCAGGCCTGGCCCAGAGCAACCCCCAAGGCACAGGCACAGGTCTGAATGGTAGGCACTGTCTGGGGGCGGCCCAGTTGTAGTGGAGGAGAAGACAGGGCATTTCTCATGGTTTGTCTCTGCCAGGCCCAGGCTGAGATTTTGCTGTGCCTCTGGCTTAGTTTGAGGTCTCTCAGGCCAGTCCTGGCTTGGTCTACCCAATGTCCACTGTGTAAGGAGGGATCACTTTCTTCCCTGGGGAGAAGAGCTCTCTGGTCATCTCGTTACCCTGAGATGCCAGCTTCAACATGGCCATGCTCTCCTGGCCACGAGAAAACAGTTCACCCATTTACTAGCAAATACTTGGAAGCTGAACTTACTGGAGACAGCGGCCAAGTAGGTTTTCAGCCCATAAAAGCAAACAGGGCTCGGTACTGTCCCAACCAACCGGCCATTTGGCTGCTAAATGGGAAAAAGTGTCTGCTAATGACCTTGGCATCTGGGGAAGGGAAGGAGGCCTGTCAGAAGAATTTCCAGACTGAGATACCCAGGATTTTGGTCATTATGCCTGTAGGAGGAGAGCGGCGAGCATCCGGACAGCGTGTGGCAGACAAGAACAAACCTTAATGGGGCCGTTTCTTATGTCTGTAAGGTGGCCAGCTTGAGTCTCCGTCCCAGCGTATCCTTCACTGTCATGCTCAGATCCAAGAAAGATAGGGTGTGAGGAGGGGAGGTCGAGGGCATGCAGTTTACAGAGTGTTCTACAAATCACCATAGCTTTTACTGCCCTGATAAACTGGATGGGCCCTTACTGTCCCAACTTTATAACCTAGTGCAAAAGGCTAATCTTGGTTGTCAACCTGAAGGGATAGAGTTACCATGGAAACAAGAGTACAGGCATGTCTGTGAGGGATGCCTCTAGGTTAATTGAGGTGGGAAGACTTGTTTTGAATGAAGATGGTGTCATTCCACAGGCTAGGGTCTCACAAGAATATAGAAAGAGGAAAAAGAGCAGGCATACATGTGTGTGCACCTGTGCGCATGCACACACACACACACACACACACACACACACACACACACACACACACACATGTTTTTTTATTCCCTCCACTTTCTGATTGAGGATGCAATGTGACCAGCCACTTCCTGCTCTTGCCACTGTGTCTTCTCCACCACGGTGGACTGTATCCCTAGGAACTGTGAGCCAACCTTTCCTTCTTTTTAAATTCCTTTTGTCTGGCTTCTGTGGCAGCAACAAGACAAGATCTAATCCTTCAGCATGTCCTGAGACATCAGAGCAGAGTCTGTGGTCCAAGAGGAATCTGTCACCTTCTCTGGCACTCTGTGTCCCATGAAAGTAGTTGTCGGTCATCTATCTTAGGCCGGTTGTGGATGATGCACAATCTCCTGGCTGTCTCCCAGCTGCGTTTCTCTATTCCTAGTGAGAGATACAACCCTGTCGCATCTGGCCGTTTCCTCCCAAAGTTGCTTTTGGTCCCAGCATTCTTCACAGAGATAGAAAGCTGACTAGAATGGATGGTGAGCTCACAGCCTACACGGTCCTTTCCAACACGTGTGACCTACAAGTGGGATTTATTCCTGAGCCTTAGCTTGATGTTCTCTCAAAAGCAAGGAAGGTGGAGTCAGAGCCGGCAGTGATGCTGGCCCACATGAGTGCAGGACACAGACCTTATGAGGTTATTTCTAGCTCACACACTAGCTGTGAGCTCACGACCCCCTAGGCCATCCACCCCTGCAGACAACCAGCTACAAATTCAGGCATTGCTACGGTCCTCCTAGGTTCCACAACTCATTGGAATGTCACACGCCCTCACTAGTCCTTGGTGGTTCTCCCCTATTTATTGCTCTGGGTTTTTTCTTTGTTTGTTTTTTCCACCTTCAGTACCCTGGGGTCAAGCTGTGATCTTAGAGATTAAGTGGAGAATAGATATAAAGTTCTACAGCTATAAGATTTATAAGCTTTAAGTTGTATGTCCTTCTGACTAGTATGAGAGACCCCTCTGGCCCGCTCCATCCCATTGGGATAGGAACTGTTGTTATCTCCAGTGTATCTACAGTATACTTGGTATTCACCTCGTACCCACCTTTCCGCCATCTTGGCTATCAGAGTGCTGCGGCATTGCAGGCCTTGTGTTCTGTTAACTCCTGTGCAGTGCCCTACTGTGTTGCAACACCCATGTCGCTCACTCCCCCTTGTCTTGTCACACAGGCATGTGTCATATCACCTCTTCCCCTGACAAAAAGGGCAAGGCCAGTACAATAAGACGTTTGAGACCATATTTACATAACTTAAAATACATTGTTTTCCATTTACTTATTTATTTAGAGGTTGGCTGTTGGTATATAAATATGGGTAGGCACACGCCACAGTGTACTTGTGGAGGTCAGAGGACAACTTGCAGGAGTCAGCTCTCTCCTTCTACCATTTGGGCTCCAGGGATTGAACTCAGGTCTTTGGTGGCAAGCCCCTTTAAGCCTCTGAACCCTCTCGCCGGTCCTCACATAACTCCTTGCAGTAGAATGTGCTCATTGATCTCTGTATCTCCATTAATCTTACTGAGGCTACCCGGTAAGTCAGGCTGTGTCACAGGCATGTAGTGATAGACTACCACTTTCTGGCATTCACCTCTGGGTTGGGGGTAGAACATTCCCAGATATCTTTTCTCCCTTTTCTCCATTGCCTTAGTTTCATCTCCTGTTGCCATGATAAAGCATCTTAGTGAAAATAACTTAGAGGGAGGAAGGGTTTATTTGCCCTACAATTCCAGGTTGTAGTCCACTTTTGTGGGGGTAGTTAAGGTGGTAGAAACTTGAAGTGCTGGTCCCATATCCCTATAGTCAAAGGCATCAAGCAATTGCTTAATTAATTAATGCACTTGCTCCTGGTCAGCTTAGTGTCTCCACTTTTATACTGTTCAGAATCCTTTGCCTAGGGAATGGAACTACCCACAGTAGGTAGATCTTCCTATCTTGTTAACATAATCAAGACATCAATCACACACTCACACACACACATACACACACATACACACACACACACAAACACAGCGAGAGAGAGACACAAAAACAGAGACAGAGAGACAAAGAGAGACAGAGATAATCAAGACATCAATCACACATACTTACACACACAGAGAGAGATAGAGAGAGAGACAGAGACAGACAGAGATCACACATCAATCACACAAACACACACACACACAGAGACAGAGAGAGAGAGAGAGAGAGAGAGAGAGAGAGAGAGAGAGAGAGAGAGAGAGAGAGAGAGATCCTCCTTCCTGGGTGATTCTGGATCCAGACAAGTTGTTAGTTAAAACTAACATGAGAACCTTGCAAAGCCTGCATTTTGAGGTCAATTCTTTTTTTTATTTATTTTATGTATATGGTACACTGTAGCTGTCTTCAGACACAGCAGAAGAGGGCATCGGATGGTTGTGAGCCACCACGTGGCTGCTGGGAATTGAACTCAGGACCTCCAGAAGAGCAGTCAATGCCCTTAACCACTGAGCCAGCTCTCCAGCCCACAAAGCTTGCGTTTTAATTTCAGCCCCCTTCCATTTGTTTGTCTCCTATAACCAGTCAAGGGTCTTCCCAGACAACAAACCTTCCCATTGTGTTCCCAGGCCCTCACTAGACCTTGAACTTCCTGCCCAGAGTAAGTGACAAGGCTGCTGTGCTGAGACATCCCCATCTTGGAACACAATCTCGTAATCATTGGCCCATTAAAAAACAGACTACATTGACGGCAGAGCCCTGTGGAAAATCCCTCCTGTGGGTCTCACAGAAACATGTTCGTCTGTTCCTTCAGTGACCCCACGGCTCTTTAAAGGCCCTGTTTATAGTGAAGAAAAAGATTGGGATTGTCTGGCTGCCGGCTCCACACCTACAGCGCTCTTGGAACCATGCTCGCCCGGGAGCACGCATGTTTGTGTGGAAAGGGGCTCTGAAGCCCAAAGGAAAATGTTGTGTTTGGATGTGCCAGCCAGAGACGTGAGCAACAGGCTGGAATCTTCAGACAGATGCCAGCATGCAAAGGGCAGAGCGGCTGGTGACCGGGGAACCTCACAGTCTTCCTCTCTCCCATACACTGTGTGTGTGTGTGTGTGTGTGTGTGTGTGTGTGTGTGTGTGTGTGTGTGTGTGCAGAGGCCAGAGAACCCGTTTGGGTGTCCCTCCTCAGGGGCTGCTCCCCCAACCCCTGCCTCACTAGCCCGGAGCTCACTGGTTTGCTCAGCTGGCTGGAGCCTGCAAGCCCCAGGCACCCACCTGTCTTTGTGTGCCCAGCACTGGGATTACAAATGCCCACCCCATGCTTGGTTTTCTTATATGGGTGCTAGAGATGGAACTTGGGTTCTTGTGTATACAAAAGAAGTGCTTCGCTGGCCGGGCCTTCTCCCTGCCCCTGCCTCGCAGAGCTGATGGAGAGAGTACAGGGGCCCCTGACATTGAGAACATGGATGTGACAGAGAGGGTCTGAGGTTAAGACCTTGACGCATAATGAACGCCCTGCTTCCTTGCACGCAGAGAGAACAGCAGCCCACCAAATGTCTGAAAGGGCGGCTCTTCGGAAGTTGAGTGGCGTTTTCTGGTTAAAGAGTGTGCTCACCCGACAGTAGCCTCAAGGTGCGGGTGGTGAAGAAGGGGCTTTTTGCTTCCATCGAGCTTCCTTGGCTCAAGGATCAAAAAATCCAATTCAAGTCAAAATAAGCAAACCAGGGGTTTGATCAGCTCATTCTGATGAAGAGGAGGGGTCTCATTTATATGTTTGTGTATGTAACTGTGTATGGCTCTGTGTGTGTGTGTGTGTGTGTGTGCACTGAAGATGTTGTTTCTCAGGAGATGTTCACCTTGATTTTAGAGACAGTGTCTCTTGTAGTAGGTGTTAGCATTCTGTCTAAGCTCCACCCCACAGTTACCTGGCAACAGCCAAGTGTGCCTGACACTATAAAAGGGGCTGCTTGTCCCCTCCTTACTCTCTTGCTCTCTGGCTCTTACCCACATCCCTCTTTGTCCCATCTCTCCCTCTCCCCATTCCCTTCCCCCCTTTCTCTCCACATGCTCATGGCCCACCTCTACTTTTCTACATTCTCTCTCTCTCTCTCTCTCTCTCTCTCTCTCTCTCTCTCTCTCTCTCTCCCCACTTCCCTCATAACTCCCCTCCCCATGCCCTGAATAAACTCTATTCTATACTATACTGTCATGTGGCTGGTGTCTCAGGGGGAAGGGATGCCTCAGCATGGGCCCACAGAGGCACCCCCTTCCCCATACCTCACCGCACCTCCATAGAACATAAACCCCCCTCTATCTTTTTATAAACACATCAGTGGGAATTTCTCAGACATACCAGCAGTATAAATAACGACATGATTGCTTCTAATAGTTTAAAGCTCAGGTCTTTTCCTGGGGCAGTCTCCTGGCTATTCTAAACTTAATCCGGCTAACTAGCGTATGACCCACCACATGGCTACCTCTATACCTTTCTCTGCTTCTGTTGTATACAGCATGTCTGTTCCCTCTGTGTCTGCTCTCTGAACCTCCTGCTTCTCTTTCTTCTCCCAGAGTCTCTCTGTCTCTGTCTATCTCTCTGTCTCTGTCTGTCTCTGTCTATCTCTCTGTTTATCTCTCTGTCTGTCTCTGTCTCTCTCTACCTCTCTCTGTCACTCTCTCTCTCCCAGCTATTGGCTGTCAGATCTTTATTGCAACCAATCAGCTGCAAGATAATCTCTGACACAATTCTGGATTGTCTCTAAGGTATCAAGGGCTGCCTACCCTTCAAGTATGTGAGCAGGTGTGGAAGGACAAGCATTTACAAACGTAAGGCGGGTGTTGGGCCGTAGGAGTGACAACACCAATATCCTGCTGGTATTTAGCCCTCTGAGGATACAGAATTAACAATTGAAAATACAAAGACAACCTTCACACAATGTGAAAAAGGGTTACCCCTAACAGTCTCTCACTGGAATCTGGGCTCCCTGGTTAACTCAGGCTGATTGACCACTGAGCCCCGGGGATACACCCATCTCCCCGCTGCTGGCATTTGGCTCCATGTGTCTGTCCTGGGTATGAAATTTAGGTAGTCATACGTGTGCAGTTTGTATGGTAAGTATGCATATTTTCTGAACTGTCTTCAGAACCTTGAAGTTGACACTTGTGCTGGCTAGTTTTTATGTCAGCTTGACACGGGCTTGGGTCACCTGAGAAGAAGAAACTTCAACTGAGAAAATGCTTTCGTCAGATTGGACTCTAGGCAAGCCCATGGGACATTTTCTTGATGCATGATTTATGTGTGTGTGTGTGGGCGGGGTCCAGCTCAGTGTGAGTGATGCCATTCCTGGGCCAGGGGTTCTATAAGAAGCAGGTTGAGCAAGCCATTGGGAGAAGCCAGGAAGCAGTATTCCTCCCTGGTTTCTGATTCAGTTCCTGCCTTGAGTTTCTGCCCTGTCTTCCCTCAGTGATGGAGTGTGAGAGTTGTAAGCTGAAGTAAACCCTTTCCTCCCCAAGTTGCTTTTGGTCATGGTGTTTTATCACCACACTCGAAACCAAAGTAAGACAGGGTCCTCACAGAACCAGGCCAAGCTTCCAAACATATGAATACAGCAAGAGACTCCCTTCGTCAAACAGGACCCCCATCTGTGGGAACACGAACCGAACAGGTCTGCCCTGAGCTATGAGATTAAAGAAAGAAAAGGGGACATGGTGAACATCCCAGCATCCTGCCGTCTCAGCTCTCCAAAAGTGTCTGTTGTGTGTGTGAACAGTGGTTTTGGAGTCAGAAACACACTATGCTCGACTTCAAGACAGGCTTTCCCCAGGTCAATTTTCCTTCAATATCAAGCTTGTTGAGGAGAAAAGCCCAAATTTAGTGCTAATATATTTTAGTCAATTTCTCAACCTTTGCTACTAATCATAAAACAAGAGGTCACTTCTTTAATCCTGGGGCTCTGTAATATTGGTGTTAATTTTCAACTTGACCAGGTCTGGAATTACCCAGGAGAAAACCTCTAGGCACACCTGTGTGTGGAGGGGATTAGTGAGCCTCTGAGAGTGCCCTCAAGAGGGCATATTAATTTAATTGGGATGGGAAGACACACACTAAAAGTGGGTATTGGGCAGCACCATTCTCTAGGCTTGCATCGCAGATGCAGCTGTGTAAAGAGGAGAAATCTAGGTGAGCACGAGCTGTTCATTTGTTCGTTGTTGCTATCTCGCTTGTCACTGCAGACATCGTACGACCAGTTGCTCCAAGCTCCTGCTGCTCAGTTTTCCCACATGACAGACTACATCTCGAGCTATGTGCCAAAACAAACTCTTCCTTCCTTGAGCCACTTCTGTCAGTGTTTCCTTACAGGAATAGAAAGGTAACTAAGACGGCCCCGGTGGATGACAGCACGAGGCAGAGAGAATTACCACCTGCCCTTTCTTCTCATTGATTTTGGATTCCTCGATAGAAGAAAATTACTCTGGCCTTGATTGTTTTATGTTCTCTCTCTCTCTCTCTCTCTCTCTCTCTCTCTCTCTCTCTCTCTCTCTCCCTCCCTCCCTCCCTCCCTCCCTCCCTGTTAGAATGCACCAATTGCTATATGAAACATCTCCACAGACTCATGGATCTGAACACATTGTCCGCCTCTGTTTGACTTTGACACCAGTGGCCCAGCTGGAGGCACAGTCTGTGACGTTATTACCTGGCTTTGTTTCCGTTCCTTCTTTCTACCTCCCAACCCACCAAGAAGTGAGAAATGGCTACCTCTTGTTTCTGCTACAATGAGCAGTACCACCCTAGACACAGTGCCCTCCCTGCCATGATGAGTTGTATCCCCCAAACGGTGAGCCTGAATAATTCTTCCTCCCTCAAGCCATTCCCATCAGGGGTTCTGTCATGGGGGACAAGGACAGTAACTCGCACCTCTGTCGTGAGCTACAATCCTGACCATTTCGGGCCATGGATTGGTCTGCGTCCATTGCTGCACTTCCCAAAGGAGCTGGCCAGCCAGTCACATAGCACTGACTCAGGACAAACCTGTCACCACACTCCTTAGGAACCTTAGGGACAGAACTCCTTCCTATGCAACGAGGCCTATTCTACCACAGATGGGGTTCATTGCCAGAGAGCTCTCTCCTCCTCTGAGTCTCAAATTCTCAGCCCAAGGGCTGGCACGTGTGAAAGAATGGCACTCTGTGTTGCCCTTCTTGGGCACAGAATCGGAACTTGGGGACCCCGTCGCTCCCTTCTGAATTGAAGGCAAGATGCATTCACTTAGGTCACCCTCACATTGGATTTTCTGAACTCTATCCCTATTGATGAAGAAACACATGATTTATGAGATTGATTGGGGGGAAGAACTGTCAAGAGTCAAGCAATATTTACTGCTTGTAGATCAAGTCCTTCATGGCCATGCTCAACCTGCCCCAGAACTAGCCAGACTCCACCAGGACCTCACATTCTCATCACATCCACTGCGTGCCTACCTCCCCACCTGCTCTAGAGCCTTCTGGAAGATTCCTGTCTATGCTCAGGACCTGCCGAGTGTCACCCCTTTACTCTGGCTGCTGCCCCAGTGGACTAACTAAAGCCTTGTGGGATGCTGTTTTCCACACGTATCCAGTATCTGTTCCCCCAGCAGTTGGCACTCCCACGACTGACTGAGCAATGTCTGGCTTTCCCACAGAGGCAGCCTTAGAGTCCGTGCCCACGTGTCAGATGTGTTAGGGGTGCTTAGCGAGGCACCCAGCTTCCCTCTTTGCAACACAGGTCTTGGGTGTAGAAGGCTCTTCTAAGCGTTTGCAGAGCTGATTTCCAGCTGCCTTAGCTGGTCCTGGCTGGACCCTCCACCAAATCCACCAGTCTAATAAGCATCCACCCCAGCCAATAGAAGACAGAATTCAGTGCTGGTCCGTTTGGTATAGCAGCAGCTGCTCCAGTCACGAGGGACAGACAGCGGTGGGGTGGGCAGCTAGTGGGGTGCAGCACTCATGGGTGTTCGCAATGAGTTTGCCCTCAATCCCAAGCCTTTTCTGAATGGACTGACAGGAAAGCCAGTGACGGTGAGACTTAAGTGGGGCATGGAGTACAAGGACTACCTGGTCTCCATTGATGGCTACATGGACACGCAGCTTGCAAATACAGAAGAATACATAGATGGGGCATTATCTGGACATCTGGGTGAAGTTCTAATAAGGTATAGTAATGTCCTCTATGTCAGAGGCATTGAAGAGGAGGAGGAAGATGGGGAAATGAGAGAATAACATCTTGGGGAAATATATATATATGTATATATATATTTTTTTTTTCTATACAGTAAAGACTTGTGTTTTTTCTTTTTCAAAAAAAAAAAAAGAATTCAACGTCACCTTAATACATACAAGTTGGGGACTTCTATGGAAAGGTTGATAAGACACAAAACATACCATTTACGTGCTCTGTTCCATGGCCTAGCCTGCTTGTCCATCTCCCCAGTCATACCTTCCCCACAGTCTACAGCCATCCCCCCTCTCTCTCCCTGTGCCTACAGGCTGGTTTCTGCAGCCTCAGTCACCATATGTAGTCTTAGGATTGCCTCTTCTCTCTGACCAGATGTCTCAGGCAAATGTCACCTCCTTTGTGAAACCTCCACTAACCCGCTAAGCTGATAGATGTCCCTCTGGTCTGTGAGTCTTTCTCACACATGCCGCAGTCTGAAGTTGTGATTCGTCTTCCCTCTAGAACATCAGCTCTGTGGAATTAGCCAGAGTCTGCACTCTGCCCTTTCGCCCCCCCCCATAACTGAGTCACGAGGTCTCGAAGCCAAGCTGGCTCTTCCCCAAGGAGGTTTCCTCAGTACTGCTTAGCTATGGCCTTCACACTGGCAAGGGTGGCTTGACCTTCCCGGCAGGCGAGAGGATCAAATGCAGTGATCAGAGCATGTAACAGGGTTTCTCCATTGGAGATTGGTTCTAATGCTTTGATTCAGTCTGGAATCTGTGTGTCCAGATGCTGAAGGACCTTGTCCCCAATTGGTTTTTGATGGATCAATAAAGATGCCAAGCGCCAATGGTTGGGCACAGGGCGGGACACTTGCTCGGGTGAGGACTCAGAGAAGAACAGGACAGAAACATCATGACTCTGGAAGAAGGATGGGACGCAGTGACGAAAGCCAACCAACCATGTGACATTTCGGGTAAATGGCCACTGACCACTTCCCTGACTGGGTCTGGGGTAGCGTGGGAAGGTTTAGGAGTGCCCGACCTTTGAGGTAGCCAAGGCATTTTAAAAATAAGCTTGTGTGTGTGTGTGTGTGTGTGTGTGTGTGTGTGTGTGTAAATATGCTAATAAATGGATAGATGGATAAGTAAGTGGGTGGATGACAGGGAGGACAAGTGAAGGATGTACAAACTGAAGGACGGATAGAAGATGATGACTACATAGGTGATGGATGGACAGGTAGACAGACATAGATGGATGAATAGATAAATGCTGGGTGGATAGATGACTGGCTGGACAGATAAACGGATGAATAAGCAGACAGGCAGTCAGACAAACAGACAAATAGATAATAGATAGATAGAGAAGTGGATGGGTGGGTGGATGGTACTACAGTAAGTTTTTAGTTGTGTGAATTTATCAGACTCTTGAGAGTAACTTTTCTGAGCAGGACTGGAAGGCATTTGCAGACACTCAGCCCTAGGAGGGAGGATCAGGTGACATTCAGTACTGTCACCTGCTGAGAATTCTTCAGCAACAGTGACAGGAAAACCCACAGAGAATCCTGCCTCAGGATGTCCCTTTACAGTGTTCCCAGGAGTGGTACGACACCTCCAGAGTCCAATGGAGCGAAACTCCGAGAGAGAAATCTATGCAGCCTCCATGCACGGAGGATCCTGTTGGGGCCTTCAGTTAAACTGTCAAGTGGGGCCCTTGGAAGGTATCTATTTTCAGAGTGAAGAAGCCATGTAGAGAGGCGGATGGCGCGGTACCAGGCCAGAATGTGCTCTGGTTCAAATCCCGACTTCACTCATCAGCTGTGTGACTTTGTACAAGTTGTCCCTGACTCTGAGCCTCAGAGCCCAGTGTTTTCCTCCAAGGCTGAAGCTTGGAGGTGTTACTGCAGAACCCCACAAGTAAGTGCTAACTCCCCTGGGCTAGGCTGCTGGACTGATGTGAGACAGGCTGTTGGTGAGTATTTCTGGGATGAAGTAACTGAAAGAACAGCCACAGCCACAATTTCAATCTCACCACTATTTTCTTTTTCCGGATTGGAAACTGAGGCTCAGAGACGTAGAGAATCTGCAGTCCCACAGACCGCCCAGCTTACAGTTGCAATCTCATGCTCCACCGGGTCAGAGAGCAACGTTTCCAGACCCCAGGCCTTGGAAACTGCCCCTCAGCCTCCCTCACATTCCTCTAGACTCAGTCTCCCTTTCAAGGGCCCATGACCCTTTGGAGGGGCAGAACTGACTTCTTGCAATGGCCCTCAGCTGGCAGAACTCAAAAGGCTTTTCCCCCTTCCCTCAGGCTCCTCAGGCCCCTCCAACCCCCAGCCCCTCACCATCTGGTCTTGGTCAGGGACCAGTGCCCTTACCAGCTGCACTGGTTCCCTGGGCCAGGAGCAGACGTTCCCAGGGCTCTCCGCCAGTCTTATGGACATGGGTTTGCTCCTGCCCTCAGCCCACCCCTCCCTCCTCCTACCTTATGGCTCCCAGAAGGCCATTTGGCTGAGGTCCAGATTAACGGCTTCAACAGGCAATCCTCTGATTTACCATAAAACTGCCTTCGATTGAGCCCCAGGGACAGCACTAGGTCAGAAGGGACAGGGAGCCCACATCTGTCAGCCAGTCTCCCCCAGACTGGGATGCCCAGCCTGTCTCTGAGCCCTCTAGGTGCCAGCCTGCTGCTATAGCTCTGGGTGTGTGGCCTGGGGCCCCCTTAAGGCACACCGTCCATCACCTCCATCCTGTTTATCCTTTTGATGATAGCCCCATGTCTGGATCATGCTGACTGCAGCCCCACTGGGGGCAGCTCTCCCAGGGAAGGCTTCTGAGAACTGCTGTTCCCATCAGCCGGCATTCCCTGCTTCTCACCCCTTTTGTGCCTTCAGCTCGCCCTCAACTCTCATCTTCTCTGCTTGTCGTTTTTCTTGTTTGATTGCCTCAATGACTGGGTGTGAGAGTCCCATCCATCCCGGAGGACAGGTCTCCTCTGTCTTGTTCAGAATTGCTCACCCTGACCTTGGAGCACGCCTAGTTATAGTGCATGATCAGGGACCATCCGAGAGATGAGTGGAGCCATGCTGTCTCTAAGGATGAATCTGCTAAGAATGGATTCTCCTGGGCATTTGCACTGAGCGTAAGTTCAGCCATTTCCTGACTTGCTGGCTTTCATACATAATATCTCATTTAATCCATCCTACAGACCACCCACCTGTCTAGGCTGTGAACTCCATTGTCGGACCTCACTGCTGTTTCTCTTCTGGGGTGCAGGAGCCACATGGAAAGGAAACTCCCAAAGGTTTGCCTGGAGTAGGAGGGGCAGCAATACTCCCCAAGGGCCCTAGGCACGGCACTGCCCAGTGGGTCTCACCATTGCCCCTTCAGACATGGGTTTGCAGCTGCCCCAGTTCCTCCCTCCCTCCCCCTTACCTTATGGTTCCCAGAAGGCCATTTGGCTGGGGTCCAGAATAACGGCTTCTCAGCATTAATGGGCAATCCGGATTTACCATAAAACTGCCTCGGATTGAGCCCCAGGGACAGCTGTGGGGCAGAGAGGACGAAGAACCCACATCTACCTTTTCATGGGTCCACAGCTCTTGGGGGCCTCCTGCTGAAGGTCTGGGGGCCTTTCACACACACCACCGCTTGCCAGAGTCTCCCTGTGTCTCAGGCGCACATGTGACCTCATGCAGCCCCACACCCTGAGGAGTGGGTGCTGTTGTCCATCTCTGCTTAAGGAGAGGAAACGAGATGCAGGGTAGCTGGATACCTGTGCCCTCCTGGATGCTGTGCTAGGGAATTCTGGGGGAAATCTGTGTTCCACAAAGGGGGCTTCTGAGCTGCCATCTCCTTTCCTTGGAGTACCCTCCCCTCCCGCTCCACTTGTCACTACCATCTGACCCATTCCTTAACACTCCTGCTACGGTGCCGACCCAGTCACCATCGCAATTTGGTTGGAATATCCCAGACTGTTCTGGGGGCGCCCTCCCAGATTCACCTTCTCCCAAACATGCAGTCATGGGGAGCTGTAGACGTTAAGGTAGCCATGACCTTCTGCTCAGAACCCTTGGGAGACTCTGTTCCCCCTGGAGTGAAAGCTCAAGAGCCCGCCAACCCACGGGACCCTTCTGACACTGGTCTCCTCACTGGTTCCAGAACTTTCAGGGAGGCTCCAGCTGGGGCCTCCATACAAGCGCCTTCTGTTTGAGACACCCTCTGGGAATGCCTGAGATCCCCTCCTACAAGTCTGTCCCAAATTGTCATCTCAGTGAGGATCATGGGAGTATGTAGCTTGTTCCTCTTTCTCTATAGGGACAGCAGGATTTGTCCTTCTGAGCCCTCCCCACCCCTGTGACCTGGGATGAGAGTCACCCTTAGGGGTCTGGATAGTACGTGGCACTAGGTTAGATCCGCCTCTTCCGATGTTGATCGTCCTCCAGGGCTCAGGAGACACCTTGCTGATGTCTCCACTCCAGGCTGCGTTTCCACAATGATGTCTGGAAACTTCTCACACAAACAGTGGCTGGGATGTGAGCACAGGCCTGGGGCTCCATTGGTGTGGCTCCCTGGCTATGTTGGCCATGGCTCTTGGCATAGATGACTGGGTACCCTTGGGTTCTGCTTCTATCTAGAAGTGCATGGACCTCAATTGGGAGCCTTGACCCCCAAGTTCATCAGGGTCCCCAGCCAGCCTGTGCTGAGAATGTGGGGCAGCATTCTTCCTCTCTGTTTTCTCCTTCTCTTCCCAGGCCTCACTTCCTGGTGTGGGGTTACCATGTCCTCACCATATGTCCGGGTCCTGCTGCTTTAACATCAGCTACCAGGTCCTTCCTCTAGTCCCTGTGTCCATCAGAGTCACCAACCCCTCATTTCCTTCCTCCGTCACTGCTCTCACTGAGGTTATGGTCTGTCAGGAAACCCTGCTGCTAAGGTTGAAGTCTGACATTACCAGAAAGCCCTGAGCTCCGTGCAAAATGGTGGACTCCGTTTATTAGCGGGGCTTTCTCTTCTCTACCTGGTGGATCCTGGACATCACCACCTCTCTGAGGTGTCATACAGCCTTGCACCTGAGAATCCTGGGATGCCTCCCCATGCTAATGAACATCTCAGTAGCTTAGCCTTCAACCAATGACCTTTGCCCTCCCTGGATATTCCCATCCCTTCCCCCAAATGCTATAACCCTTGGTTTACCCTGAACAAAGTGTATGTGTACAAGCCCACCCCAGTAGAGAAATATGCAGAAGCTAAATCATCTTAGGGAGCTGTTTCGTTGAAGATCATCAGAGAAGGCCTTCACCTAAAAGAGCTGTAACACTAACATCCTGAGAGAGGGCCTCCTTCCTCCCACCCTCTCGCCCCCAGCACTCACTCCCATCTAGACCAGGATCCTGCAGAACTCCACCTATGCTGGTCTCTGCTTCATCCTTCCAGCCCTTGTGCGTAGTGGCATCCGCACACCCTGAGAGGGAGGAAGCAGAGGACTCGGAACCATGGCTGGACCCCAAAACGCACACCACGTTGGCCCTGCGCATGGTCCCTGCTATGGGGCCACTGGGAACTGTCAACCTCATGCACTCTGCTGTCCCAGAGACTCCTAGAGATTCAGTATGACAAATGGGGCTTCTCGGGCTTCCTGGCAGGGCTGTGAGCTGTCTCGGTGACATCACGGAAAAACAGGGTGTAGGGAAGTGCTCCTGAGCTGGAAGACTTGGGGCTCCCCCCCAACCCCTACCCTTGGCCTTGCAGCTTTTGGAGACAGGCCCAGGAAAGGCCTGGGGGTGGGAACCCGGGGCACCATGGGGTGCCTGTCCGAGATTAGGAGATGATGATCTTCCTGCAGGACCCATCATGATGTAACATGGGGCTAACATGCATATAGCTGGAGGGACCCTGGGCTAAGGCCGGGGTGACATCTGAAACAGGCTCACCTGTACACGGTCTTCTGATCTAGCTGGGCTTGACTGTGTGTGGAGTCCCGGAATGACAGAGGCAAAAGGGAAGCTGCAGGTTTAGGATGATGGCCTACTCTGTGCTTTCAGCTTTAAAGGGGAAGGAGAGGGAGGACCTGGACCAGACTCCTTGGTGATGGACACACGTGTGTCAAAACTGAGTGTGAGCCAAAGCTGATGAGACAGACCCAAAGTGAAGGCACGAGCACCAGACTTTATCCTCCAGAGCCACCCTGTGGGGCTCAGCTAAGCATCTTCCAGAAGTCTGCCGTAAGAAAGTCCATGTAAACCCTGCCTCTTCTCCTATTGGACAGATGAGGCAGATTCAGGGCCTGGAGTGACACGAGGATGTATGTGTTAACTGAACACCTACTTTGTGCAGGGCCTAGTGTCTGTGACTGGGCCACATCGCCTCAGTGAGTACAAATAACAGTCTCACGACATCTCGTTTCCATACCTACCACTGTGGGGAGGAAGGAGGAACCAGTGGCAGCCCAGTCAGGGACCCCACGCTTAAGGATGGGACCCAAGACACCCCGTATCAAAATATGAAGACGGCTCAAGAGTTTAGAGCACTTGCTGTTCTTGCAGAAGACTGAGACTCATTTCCCAGAATCTGCATGGCAGCTCATGTCTGTAACTCCAGTTCCAGGAGATCTGACTCCCTCTCCTGACCTCTGTGGTTAACACACACACACACACACACACACACACACACACACACACACTTCATGTGAACAATATGCAGGAAAAACATTCAAACGCATAAAAGTAAATAAATGCAAATTTAAATAAACCCCAAAACCTCGAAGATAGGCAGAGCCCGGCTGTGGAGACGGAGTGGCTGAAGGGCTTCGGTGACACTTCACCCTGTCGCCGCCGCTAAGGAAATGAGAACCAGGCAGCCTCAGGAAACATGACCCCAGGTGCTCAGCCTATAGAGAGGGGACAGAGGACTGGCCTCCGTGTGAAACCTCTTCCCAGGCAGCTTGACCGGTATATGCCTTAGTTTTATTTGCAAAATGGGTTCACAGGGGCGGGAGGTAAGTGCGTGACAAAGTGTGTCATATGGGGGATGCTGTGTGTGATTGTCCTTTGCCATGGCCTACAGTCTCTCTGACTTTTTCTTCAGCCTCCTTTGAGGATGACTCTGAATCTGAAATTTAGGCCTTGGTGGGGAAGACGTCCACCCTGACTTGCTCACCCCTGAGGGGTCCTTAGTGATGCTCGCTTAAGATGAAGGTGTGAGGGAACGTGTGTGTGTGTGTGTGTGTGTGTGTGTGTGTATGTGCTTTCACACACTATAGTGTGTATGTGGAGGTCAGAGAACGACTTTCAGGGGTTAGTTCTCTCCCTCTGCCATGTGGGCTGTGGGGATTGAGCTGAGCTGTCAAACTTTTGGAGCAGAAGATTTTCTCTCAGAGAGAAGTCTCTGAGGCAGCTTACACAGGGCATCGTTCCAGTATGATAAAACAGTGGGGATTAAACAGCACCATGGGGGCTGGAGAGATGGCTTGGTGGTTAAGAGTGAGATCTGCTCTTGTGGAGGATCTAGGTTCAATTCCCAGCACCCACGCTGGCTGGCTCACAATTGCCGGTAGCTCCGGTTCCAGGAGGACCCCACGCCTCTGGATTCAAGGTACACACAGGTTTTATCCACACTCAGACATACACATAATTGAAAATAATGAAAGTCAGTCTTTAAAAAATGGCAACAGAGCCAGGCAGTTGTGGCACACGCCTCTAATCCAGCACTTGGGAAGCAGAGGAGGGAGTTTCTGTTAATTCGGGGCCAGCTTGGTCTACTGTACAGAGCGAGTTCTCAGACAGACAGAGCTACACAGAGAGACCCTGTCTTGAAAAAACAACAATACCAAAACCCAAAAAAACAAAACAAAATGGCAACATAGGTTAAAAAAAATAAAAACAAAAAGTAAAAACCATCAAAGGAAATTCTTTCTGTACACAAGGGTCACAAGGAGGTCAACCTTGTGCTTTGACTATGAGTCTCAGAATCTCGTTTGTGAGATTTTTCTCAGAGAACTACAGGTTTACAGAGGAGAGGGGCAGATGATGTGACACAGGTCAGGGAGGTCTGGCCTTCGACATGTTTCATCAGCTGTTTGAGAAGCAGAGCTTTGTCAGAATGCCGGCAGTCTTCACAGCGGCCTGGCATGTCTGAGGCCTTGGGTTCAATCTCCAGTATAGGAACAAGGAGGGAAAACCAGCTGATGATGGGCTGGGAGGATTCAGACGCTCACATGCCAGGAAAAGGCATTCACAAGGTAGAATCCCAAAGGCCTCTGCATGTGGGACCGTGAAAGGTAGCTTGGTCCCTGGTTCAGCTAAAGCTAGACGCTCTGGAGACCCTAAAGGGACAGTAGGAGCTTTGCTTGCTCCTGGGCACCAGGCCCTGCCACTAGCCACAGACTCCCATAGATTTGTCCCATCAGCTACGTAAGGGCAATGTTCCCCGCCTTTCCACATGTAGAGGACATAACCACAGGTCACATAGACTCAAGACAGGTCTCCATTTTAATGAGGTACGTAAAGGCCTGGAGGGCTCAGCCAATGGCCTTTCCTTCCTAGACATGCCTCCCTGCAAAAGGTATTTAATCTCAGACCCACCCTGAGAAGTAAGGTATGGTTTTACACATCTACTTTCTACCATGACAATAAATGCCTTGAAACCACGGACTGTCTCTTTTCATTGGGATCCGCCGTGGGGAGCCATGGAGAAGGCCTTTGCCTACAAAGACACTGTCTAATCTCCTCTAGAAGGTCTCTCTGCAGTCTCAGCCACGACCTCCAAACTCAAGCCACTGCCCACCCATCAAACCAAGGACATCCCCCCTCAGCACCAGTCAGAGCTCCCCCCTTTTTCTGGCCCCGGGCTAGATCCAGACTGAGGACCCCCAATCCATTCTCAGTTCTCAGCTCTTCAGCGGTGCCTGGATGTCCAAGAGCCTGAGGACCAGACAGCCCCAGCCTTGTCACAGGCCCAGGGATCCCCAGAGCCAGCTCCGGCTATCCCACACCTCAGACTGTATTTTCCCACACCCAGAACGGTGTCCTTGGGCTTCCCTATGACCCAACATCCACAGGGCGATGGCGTGGGGTAAGTTCAGTCAACTCCCACATCCTGCCTCTCTGAGCAGCTGTGCCCTGTGGCGGAGCAGACTCGAGACCCATAACCTACACCTGGACACAGTGGGGCTGCTCTGCCAGAAGTTCACTGTCTGAACTCAACTGGCCTCAGGATTTGCCCCTGGCCTTTTCTTTCTGAGTCTCACACACAGTTCTGAGGCTCTGTGAACTGTAGCACACGGGAGGAACTTCTGGTCCAGCCCGGATAGATGTGACAGCCATAGGAAGATGGTGCTTTATGTTCTATAACACAGAACCCAGCTAGAAGTAGATCAGGTGGTAAAGTCCCAACTCATCTGACCTCAGGGTTGGCCCTTAGCCCCTTCTCTCTGAGTTCCACAGAGGCAGGACCTAGTGGCTTTTTCTTCCTGTTCTGTGCCAGAACTCAGGCCAGTGCCTGGCACAAAGGGTCTTACGTGGCCCTGGACATACTGCTTTGCTAGGTTCTGTTCTCCCAGTGGCAAAAAGGAAATGGAAGCCCTGATAATATCAGTTACAGGCTCTGAGTGTTTAAGCCAACAGAGGACAGAGCCACAGAACTTACACAGAGCTCTTGCCACAACCAGGGCACCCCGCTGCCCTACTTGCCTTCCAGGCCTCTCTCTGACTATTTTGCTCCAGGTTAAGAAATCTGAGCTGGTCTGGCCAAAGGTGGACACCCACAGTCCCTTTCTTTTGACCAATACACTGTGGATATAAATCCAGTAATGTGCGGTTGGTCAATGGCTTTTTTTCCCCCCTCTAAGTAGCAAATTTGTGGCCTCACATGCACCAGGGTGGTTTTTCCTGATATTTTACAGTACCAAGGCCCCTTTATTGCCCCAGTAAATCCAGCAGCTGTGGACTGGCAGATCAGACAGTGCATTTTCTGGCGTTAGAAGGATGTGACTCCTCTGTGGTGATTTAGGAAACTTGGAGCGAAGGGAATTTAGCATCCTGCAAATCAGATCCAGGCACATTTGCTGCGGCTGCAGTCAGAGCCACGAGTACCAGGAGGAGTCCTTTCTCCAGAGACACTAAGCTCTGCTTAGCATGCAAGACACAGGAGCCCAGGATGAGGTTAGCACAGCGCCCCTGTGTGATTTGTAGCTTTAAAACCTTCAACAATGAATAAAACATAGAAGTAATTGTGAAGAACGGTCGCCAGCACACAGGAGAGAGCTGAGCCCCTTGGAAAGCACTAAGATCAAAAACAAAAACAAAACAAAAAAAAAACCCCAAAACAAACAAACAAAACCAGAAACAAAGGAGGCAAGAGAGAAAACTTGGGAGAGACTGTGCGACCCCGTGAGTCCCAGAGACAGGAGCCAGTCACGTCTAGAATTTTCTTAGATGAAATACACACCCATCTAGATCTTGGCTCAGAAGGTTGCTTTCATAAAGTCCTCTTTGCTCCCCATCCATATGGAGAACATACCTTTGTCTGATCTCCTGGGGTTCCCTCACTCATCGAGTAAGAATTTCCTGAGACCTGCTTGTGTAAAGCCCTTGCTGTTTCAAGTGCTGGAGAAATAAAGAGGAAGAAGTTGGGCCATGTCCCCGCCACCCTGGGGCTGCCCTCCTGTCCAGAGTGAGACCCTGTCTCTCTCACCCGGGGAGAGAACACTCTCCTCGGTGCCTGACTCCTGGGGTGATGGGGCTGAGAGCGGGGGCTGGGCTAGGGCAGTGGAGGGTATTAGAAGATATTAGAAGATGTTGAGGGTGAGGAAGACAGGGCGAAGGCCATGGGCAGAGCGGGCTGCAGGTGGGATGGCTTGCAGTTCTGAACAAGACAGTCGGTGAGGGGCGTGGCACGAGTGCTGGCGGATGTGCATAGTCCCTAGGAAGAATACTGTGGGCACGGAAGAGCAAGCGCTGCAGCAGGAGGATTCTCTGCTCTCCGATAAACAACAGCCACGGTTGGAGTTTCTGGAGTAAGGGGAGAGGTGGGTGATGAAGTCTGAAGAACAGAGCCAAAGTCAGCAAGGTCCGTCCACCTGTCCATCCACTCCATCTGTCTGTCCACGTGTCAATCCGTATTAGTTACTTTTCTTATTGTTAGGACAATATCTCTGACAAGCAGGCTCAAAGGGGGTTAGGGCCTATTTGGGCTCACAGTTTGAGGGGACACTGTCTGCCGTGATGGGAAGGCATGGCAGCCGGACCTGAAGGTGGCTGGCCGCATTGTTGTCATAGGAGGATAGGAAGTGAGGCACGGCTATAAAGTTCAAGGCCTGCTTCCAGTGTGCCATTTTCCCCAGCAAGCCTTTGCCTCTGTTAGTTTCCAGAGCCTTCCAATCAACACCATCCACTGGGGACCAAGAGATCAGATACGAGCTGTGGGAACATTACACACACGTTCAAACTGGCCATTCGCCCACCTCCCAACCATTCATTCGCTGGACATACTCATTCCTGACTAGACTGTGAGCCAGGCCTCCCTGCCATCCTGCCCTTGGAGGTCATGACCAGTTACTGTTAGGCTGGTTCCTGGGACTCATCTCCCATCAAGGACATAGAAAACTAAGTAACATACTAGGAAGGAAGGCGATGTCTAGGCTTCATGGACGCATCTGAGCTGGTGATTTGGTGCAGAAGGACCTGGCAGCCATCAGGTTGTCCTCATGGAGTGCCAAGTGGCTCTGAGTGTGGCAGAGTGCCACCAAACCACACAGGGGTTCCTATGACTGTGGGAGACAGGCACTTAGCAGCCAAGAAAATGTAGGAGCCCAGAGATCCCCCAGGTGGCACGGCTGCCCCAGCCTTGGATTGGTACGAGCTTAGAGCTGGTGACAGAACACCCACCCCACCTTCTGCTGCCAGATTCTGGGTATATGTCTCCATCCTGTCCCAGTCCACCTGGCCCTGAGTGGAGCCCCTAACCTTTGACCTAGAGGAGAACGGGTCTCACATTCCCAGAAAGCTATTAGGGCCATCACCCCTCAATGACTGCTATAGAAGGAGGACAGCTCCTTTTTCCAGTTGAGGATCCTCTACTCCTGGATCCAATTGTTCCACTGTGTGCTTTCAATGCAGGGCCAAGATTAGGCTGTGGTCCCAGGGGAAGGAGGCCCGTGGATATATCTTGTCTCAGAAACTCCCACAGCTTGCACTGGCTTCAGGAAAATGAGAGTAATGTCATTCTCTTTCTGGTCACAGTGCGTCAGAGACGCGGGGTAGTGGGCATCTGTCTGGCCACGCCCCATTTTCATGTGACGGGAGCTGGGGCACCATCTGCTCTGCAGCTCTTTGTGGGTATCCCACCCACCCAAGGGAAGGTCAGCTCCCAGGCTGAGGTGACTCGGGGCTGCATGCAGCTCAATGAACCCAGCCTCATCCAGGGCCAGGCCAGGGACTACAGCAGGTGGCTGGCTTTCTCAGTGGGGCCACCGTTCAGCTAGGGTTGGAAACAGTTTCTGCCAATGATGGTCCCCAGGCAGTGAGTGGTCCAGGCTCTTCATTCTCTCGATTCTGAACTAGAGAGCCTGGACTCCCGCAGACTCCAGGCCATTTCTGCCCCACCCCGGTTGACCTCAAAGTAAACCTTTTGCAGATGGCAGAAGAACACTGGCCAGCACCTTGTTCAGTGGATTTAGCGCATGCTCTCAACCTTCCTAATGCTGCAACACTTTAATACAGTTCTTCATGTTGCGGTAACCCTGGACAACAAAATCATTTTGTTGCTACTTTGTAACTGTAATTTTGATACTGTTACAAATTGTAATGTAAACTGTCTGTGTTTTCCCATGGGCTGAGGGTGTGAAAGTGTCACTTGGCCCACAAAGGGGTCCTAACCTACAGGTTGAGAAACACCGGTTTAGGGGTTGGTAAGGCGGCTACTGAGGGAAAACGTGCATTCCATGTGGAGGCAAGCTAGAGGGACACCCTTAGGGTGGGTCTGGTGACCAAGCAGGGTAGTTACCTGCACACATGCTGGCCGATGTATAAGGCGTGGGAGTGGGAACATTCCTGGCCCAGCATGGTAGCCTGTCTTGGTCACCTTGAACAGCCACTCAGGGCATTTGCGAGTGGAAGCCTGTGTGTGTGCTTGTGTGCATGCGTGCGCGCATGTGTGTGTGCGTGTGTGTGTATGTATGCATATGTGCGCGCACGCCTGTGCATGTGCATGCGTGCATACAGATCTTCTCTTTGTAAATAAAGCATTATTTAATCGGCTACTGGCAACAATGTTCTGGAGTTAAGGCAGAGGTGAAGTCTAGGAACTTGTGCTCTGTGGCATCTTCATACTCTGCTCCTTAGAAAGCTAAGGAGTGTGGGTGAAGCTGAGCAGAGCCTTTAAGCCCTTTTTAGGCACCCACCTCAGCCCTAAGAGTCCAAGGAGGACACAGCTGTGAGCTCCAGTCCCATGAACCCCAGAGCTCAGGTGAGATGGGGGGAGAAGCCCTGAAAGCAGACTGGAACTGATCAGCCAGGCATGCTGTGTGTCCTCAGGTAGGTTGCTAACCTCTCTGAACTCTTGCAGAAGCTAAACATAACCTAAGTAGTCTGATAGAGACTTGCCATCCTTCTTACTGTCCAGCCTTGGCTATGTCCTTTCCCATGACACTGTCCTTTTCTTTCTGTCATCCGAAAAGCAGATGTTCTATTCGTGCTATGACATCTAGGAGTGCCAGCGTGGTCCACACGTGTGACTAGGGGGAGACTGCCTGTGTCAGCCTGAGGCACCTGGCCTAGCGCACGCGGGTGGTCTGCAGAGGACTGCTGTACACCGTGGGCGGGGTCATTTCCACATGGCCCCAAGTGCACAGAAGTAACAGAGAACATCTGGGTCCAGGGAGCATCTCCATGGCAACTACTTGAGCCATACCATGATCAAAGCTGGGAAGCAGACTTCAAATAGAAGCTCAGGGGGCTGGCACCTAAGGGCCATGCTGGTCCCCACAGTCACCAGGCAAAGCCTCAAGAAGTCAGAGGCATGGCCATCCATCAGCCGCAACTGGGTGGAGGGTCCCGTTTCTACCGTTTATGCACAACTGAGTCTCGAAATCCCACAGCTCTCAGTGCCACTGTAAATGCTTGTCTGAGAACATGCTTCTAACCCTACTGCTACATCAGAGCCTATCGCCACTCACACTACACATGGGGAAACTGAGGCACGTCATGCTCAAGTCTGCCTACCAGGGCCAGGCCGCCAGGAGGAGGTGAGAATGAGGCAGCTTTCTAGTCAGGATCTGTCTCTGACCCTCTAGTGACACCAAATGAGGTTCAGTTTGAGACTCTAATTCAAGTGTCTTTTCTCCCTCTCCAGAGGTCTAGCCTCCTCTCCAGACAGCAGCCAGCCACCCCAGCTTCTTCCTGACTTTCTCTTTCCTGAGAGATGCTCAGTGGTGCCTGGGAGGGAGAGGCTGACTGATGGCTGACCAGATCCTCTGTTGGAGACTCTAGAGTAGTGGTTTCCAACCTGTGTGGTCGCTCACCCCCTTGGGGGTCACCTGACCCTTTCACAGATATCACATATGAGATAACCTGCATATCTGATATTTATGCTACAATTCATGGCGTGTATCAATATTATATTCGTGAAGTAGCAACGAAATATTTTTATGATGGAACTTATTAAAGGGTCATAGCATTAGGGAGGTTGAGGACCACTGCTCTAGAGACACACAAACCATCAGCTAGTGAGGGTCACTGGTATGGCCTCAGTGGTCCAGGATCCTAGGCAAGTCACTGGACCTGAGAAGGAAGCACCCAGACCCCTGCCGCAGCTCCACAAGGTTCAATTCCAGGAGACCTCCCATCGAAGCAGGCTGGAGAGGAAGACTGCGGCTGTCTTCCCCAACCCCACGCTATTGGAAGGGATAGCCATAAAAACACATGACCTTTCTGGGCACAATGTTAGGAGGTTTGGGGATGTCTTGCCTGTGAAGGAAAGGAGGAATGGTGTCACTAAGAAGTCCCTGTGTGACCCAGAAAGTGCTCTCTGTATGTCAGCCTCTAGACATGCCACACTGAGGAGCACCCTTGAGGGTTCCCATGGAGATGCAGCAGTAACCAAGACAGAGTGACACAGTGAAGGGCCAGACACACAGATTGTCACGGGTGCCTGATCCCTACAATGACCAAAACGTCTCCTCAAGTCCCTGAATGTACCATGGGGGCGGGGGTGTCAGGATGGCCAGGAATCTTCACATCTGTTCACCCAGGTGAAGGGCAGTGAACTCTGGGGAGAGCACCATAGAGAGGCTGTCCTGCCTCCTCCTCCATGCCACCTGCCCCTCCTGCCCCTCCCCAATGCCACCTGCCCCTCCTGCCCCCTCCCCCATGCCACCTACCCCTCCTGCCCCCTCCCCCATGCCACCTGCTCCTCCTGCCCCCTCCCCCATGCTACCAGCCCCTCCTGCCCCCTCCCCCATGCCACCTACCCCTCCTGCTCCCTCCTCCATGCTACCAGCCCCTCCTGCCCCCTCCCCCATGCCACCTGCTCCTCCTGCCCCCTCCCCCATGCTACCAGCCCCTCCTGCCCCCTCCCCCATGCCACCTGCCCCTCCTGCCCCCTCCTCCATGCTACCAGCCCCTCCTGCCCCCTCCCCCATGCCACCTGCCCCTCTTGCCCCCTCCCCCATGCCACCTGCCCCTCCTGCCCCCTCCTCCATGCTACCAGCCCCTCCTGCCCCCTCCCCCATGCCACCTGCCCCTCCTGCCCCCTCCCCCATGCCACCTGCTCCTCCTGCCCCCTCCCCCATGCTACCAGCCCCTTTTGCCCCCTCCCCCGTGCCACCTATCCCTCCTGCTCCCTCCCCCATACCACCTACCCCTCCTGCCCCCTCCCCCATATCACCTGTCCCTTCGGCCCCTTCCCCCATGCTACCAGCCCCTCCTTCCTAGCCCCTCCTATTTCAGAGGAGGAGAACCTCACCTGCCCCTCAGGCCTGCCCTGTGTTCTGTCTAGAGAGCCTTCTCAGTGCGCTGAGCATTGTGCAAAGGTCTCCAGCGGGGGCTGCAGGCTGAGCCATCCTCAGGTGTGTTTTCTTTTTTTTCATAAGGAGAGCAATAAGCTGCATTGTGTCACCTATGGCGCCTTGTCATGCTGTCTAGGCTAAACAGGGAGATTGGGACGATGAAAGTCACAGTGGGACTTGGCAGAAGCCCTTGGGCTGAGGGGCAGCCGTTCATCCATGTGGAATCTGTGGCCCCCACTTTGCCTGCCGTCCACTCCTCTCTGTGGTCTTGTCCCTGGCCTATCCCACCCTCTCGCAGCCCTGCCTGGCCCCTGTGAACGGTAGTGACTTTGGGTTGTGCAGAGAGCTGAAGGCACTCCGTTCTCTGGGTCTCAGCTTCA
Organism: Rattus norvegicus; assembly: GCF_021556685.1. Classification (NCBI taxonomy): domain Eukaryota; kingdom Metazoa; phylum Chordata; class Mammalia; order Rodentia; family Muridae; genus Rattus; species Rattus norvegicus. The sequence goes on from NC_141536.1 coordinate 154,914,803, forward strand.
TCCTTGAGACAGGCAGAATAATCACCCCAACGCAGAGCTCAGGCAGAGAGGTGTGGCAACCCTCAAAGCATGGCCCTATCCAGCGCCTGGTGTCACAGGGCCACTCTTCTGCCTGTCAAGGCCCCACCTGCCCTCCAGGACCTGCCCATCGGTTTCTTTCCCAGAGGTTCCTGGGTCCAAGTTGCCTGTCCCTTGCCTGAACCCCAAGGCAATCTAGCCAGCAGTCACTTGACAGTAATTTCTACCTAGCCTGTCTCCTGCAGAGTCCTCGGAACATGTCCCACCCCTGCCACGGCCCAGGCCCAAGGTGTCCTCCTTGGGCTGCCCCCCATGAAGGACTTAGTTAAACAGAACACAGTTAGGGCCACACTATGTCACAAAGATACAGCCTTAGGCCTCCGTCAGCTTTAAAGAGTAATGAAATCAGAGTCCAGGCCACAGGACATCCACAGCACGTTAACAATTCATTCTTCACAACAACAAAAGGACACTTAGTGAGTGACTGGGCTGGGACAGGCCCTCAGCTCCCAGTCTTGCCTTTGGGACTGGAGGGGGTTTTTAAGGAAAATCTGACCGGAGGCTGTGATGACAACCATTGAAAACTTGGATTCTGGGATCCACTAGAATCTTCCTGGGTTCAAGTTCAGATCAAGGTCACTATCTTGTGGGGCTGTGGGTGGAATCCAGGACCACGAAATGCTGCCTAAGTGCTGTACGACTAAGACCCATGCCCTGCCCTCTGTGTACAACGTCTCTGTTTTGCCCAGGCAGGCCTCAGACCTTTGACCCTTCTGCCTCAGCCTCCTAAGTACATTGCAGGCACGAGCCCCAGGGCCAAGCTCAGAGTTGTTCTTAAGAGTCATGTGACCTCATTCTAAATGGAGCTGGGCCTAGGCTGTCCGAGGGCTCTGTTGGAGAACTGTCTCAAATACTTCATTGTTACTGGGCCATGCAGGAAGCCGGAGTGCCCCAGGCTCTGCTGAACTTGTAGAAAAAACGTCTCCTAAATCTTTCTATGTAGCTAACGTAATGAAAATATGCTTTCAGACAGATTTAAAAAGACAGCACCCCTTATGCACAGTGGAACCCAGCACAGTAGTGAGAGGATGCTGGAAACTTAACTGCAGCTGCTTCCCCAGAGCTTCAGAGACACTGGACTTTTTTTTTTTTCTCTGACCTTTGGACCTCTTAGACACATGGGGGGATGGGGCATGTGTCAGGGTCCTAGCATACCTGTCTGTGCTTCTGAAATTTGTCACCACCCGTTTACTGCCTTCTGGAGACACTTTTTTCAGCACAGGACTCCAAGGCACCGGCCCCTAAGTGGCGCCATGATTCACTCAGAGGGGCCCACCCAGGCTGTGCAGGGGTCGGGCCTGTGGGTCTGAGTTTCGCCCTGCCACTGGGAATGCTTGACTGCATCTCCCTGTACTGAAGTTGTCATGTGCTACACCTTAAGGGAAGTGCCAAGACAGTGCTCAGAGGCTGGGAGAACGTTGTCTAAGATGGGGGTTTCCCTGACTCCCAGTCATCTAGTCACTGCTTAGAGTGCCACAAAGAAATGTCCGAAACGAAGGATCAGGGTCTACCGGCTTTCGATGAGGCTGGGACGGTTGAGGGCAAGCCGGCTGAGGACAACAATGAACCTGAGGTGGGGGAAACATGGAAACTCTGGCTTAGCTCATCGGTGATTGTCCTTAGCTTGGCACCGGTTGTCTGGAAGAGTGGAGAGGCCTTCAATGGAATACTTAGGGACTGAGGCATCAGCTCAGTAGGCAAAGGCCTTCCCCATGTTCCCCACAGCGGTTCCGACAGTCCATGTTTATCCATACCATTTACTGACTGCTCACTGTGGAAAATAGGTACATACCAACTCCTCAGGGTGGACCAGAGATTGAATACCTTTTGCAGGGAGGAGTGTCTGGGAAAGGGAGCTTATTGGCTCAGGACTTCTAGGTACCTCATTAGCATGGAGAATTCTGTTTTGGGCTGTGCAACCATTGGTCACATCCCTTTGTGGGGAGTGTGGACACATGTTCCAAGCCAGGAATCTGGTAGGGAGCAGAGAGGTGCCTACTGCCTCAGGTGTGTACCCGAGTGCCAGGGTCTCAGACCTGCTCTACCTTACCAAGTTTCCAGGCATGGTCCACTGCCCCACATAGGCCTGGAGGCAAGTCTCCAGAGCTGAGGAAAGAGTCATCCCTCTTTTGGGACTTATAGGCTAGTTGGGTGAGGTAAGCACACAGCAGGAGAATGGTGCTGAAGGAAGGTAGGAAGGGGTGGAGACTGCCGCAGACCCCGGATCTCCTCACAGCAGACCCATTGCAGAGATGTTGAAACTGAGGCCCCGAGGCTACAATCGTCGTCCACTCAAATACACAGTGGTGGAAACAGGAACTGAACCCAGGCCCCTGTGAGCACAAAACCCTTGTGAGTCTGGGAGAAATGAACCAAGAAGTGTCTATCACAGCGGGAATACGTGGGCAGACCTCAGGGTTCATGTCAACAGAGAACATTTCAAACTGCCGGATAGTCTGCATCTTCCCAGACTCTCTGCTCTCTAAGTCTGCTGTTCAGGGTCAGAGCCAGGGTCAGTCAGAAGACCTGTCTTCCCACCCCCGACCTGCTGTCACCCCCCACTGACCTGCTGTCCCCCCATCCCTGACCTGCTGTCCCTCCACCCCAACCTGCTGTCCCCACATCCCTGACCTGCTGTTCCCCCTCCCCCACCCCTGACCTACCTGCTCCAGAAGGCTGAGACTCTCTGCCTCCCTCAGCCTCGTCTACCTCAGACCACCTCATCATCTGCCCCAACCTGAAGGCTCTGGAACCTGCGAGGCTCCGTCCTCTTCCGAAGAGAAGCCAGCAAGCTCACAAGAGCCCTCACACCAGGTGACTACTGGAAGGTCACCCATGTCCCAGTGAATGACTCTGCACCCGTGCCTATATGGACAACATCAACTGGTTTCAGTGAGTTATTGAGAGATGGGGGAGGGGACTGGGGAGTATGTGAGGGGGTGGAGATAGGGAGTAGGGGGGGTGGAAATGACCAAGATGCAATATACATGTATGACAGTCTCAAAGAGCAGATGAACTAAGGAGTCCCCAGACCTGCCTGCTCCACTGGTGACCTCTGCATCACCAGCCCCCCAGCCTTCTCCCTGCTCAGACTCAATGCTTCCTATTCCCCTCAGCACATGGCGACCGGCACTGTAGCCTCCTGGCTCACCCTGCCTCTGCCTAGAAAGTCCAGGGCAAGCATACTCCTGACTCCTTCCCTCTGCCCATGGGTCTTCAGTTCATTCAGCTCCTCATGAAGCTGGCCCAGTTCACCCAGTGTCTATCTGCAGTCTCCCCTGCTTCTGTCCTGCGACCTTCCCTTAGCGATAGGTCTCATCGGATGCTGTGCTATGCATCTTAAGAGTCGTCTGTCTCTCCAGAGTGTTAAGTCTTGCCCCAACCCGTTCTAGTTCAACTCCTAGAGCCTCCTTTATAGCCGTGAAAAAGAAAAAAGAAAAAGAAAATGGACACCAGACACAGAGGGAGGCCTTTCCACAACTGTCCCTATCCATAGGAAGGCCGTGTCTCTCTGCCTCATCAAAGATGAAAGGTGTCACTTGAAGCTGAGGTGTTAGGAATAAGCCAAGAGACACCGACAGAAGATGTGGTGGGTAGCAAGTGCCTGGGAGAGGCAAGGCGAGCTGAGGAGGACCAGGCAAGCTGGGGATAGAGGGAGCTATGGGGAGCAGGTGGGAAGGCAGCAGAGGTCCGGCCACTCCAGGCTTTGAGAGTGACGACAAGGAGTTGGGATTTTATTATAAGAGCAATGGGGAACCATGGAAGGTTTCAGAAGAGGAGACTAGATCATTTGGTTCCAGTTTTTTTAAAGCTTCTTTCTCACTGCGGAGAGGGAGCATGGGGGGAGGGAGGAGACCAGGGAGGAACCCACGAAGGCTGATGGGCTGTGCCTAGAGAGACAAGCAAGTGGGCTCAGTTCCTCATGAGGAAGACTCCAAGGTCCAGCTTGGCTGTGGAGTGGTGCGGGGGTGGGGGTCCACCCTGAGGACAAGGCTCTGGCTAGCAGTAAAGTACGACCGCTTCTGAAGAACCTTTGTCCTCTGGACACATCCCCTTGGGGATCCCATGGCTGAGCCCTTTGCGAAATGCCATCAAAACACAAGCCCCACTGTCCCCCAACTTCCCCACACTGATAATCGCAGTGATGTGTTGGCCCCAGGCTTCCTTATCCAACCCCACTCGTCCTCTGAGGAGGCCCACCAGGGCTGGGCAGAAAGCCTATGTTTGCCTTGCTAATTGATATAAATGGCTTCCCTTTCACAGCCTGCACGGGCGCTGAGCACGGCCACATTAATGGGGCTGGAGAAGGAAAATTAAGTGCTTCAGCCTGCCATCATTCAAGATGAGAACTGAGAAAGGAGAAAGTCATTCCGCCAAGAAAGAGATGAGCCGTGAGGAGCTGGAAGCCCCCAGGGAGGGGGCAGATGTCCCTTGGGACTCCCAGGGACAGCACTGGCTTGGGGTGGGGATGGGGGGGATGTAAAGAGGTCAGAGCATACCTCTTCCAGAAGCCTTTGTGCACACATGCTTTAACCCGTCCTGTACAGGTCAGCCAGAATCATGGCTGTCCCCAAGGGCACCTCTCCCTGACCCCTGGACCGTTCAGGCCCAAAGCTACAAGAACTGGAAATCCAAACGAATTATTCTGAAACCAAAGGGGCCATGTGACTGCACATACGTTTTGTCAGATTGGGCTCATCAGTTCATGCTCACCCCTCCCCCAAATCCTGAGACCAAAGTAGTGACATTGGTCCTGTCAGCGGCTGTCTCCTAGCAGTACCTTGAAGAGACTTAGAGCAGGGAGAAGCATCTAGAACACAAGGCTTCTGGCAGTAGGGTTTAGTTCTAGTTATGAGGCCCAATCCACCCAGGGGTCCCTAATGGTCCCATGTTTCAGTCGCAAGCCCTGACCTGCGTGTTCAACGCTGAGCCCTACTTCCCTCAAACCTAACATAGTTGAGATGATGTTATCCAGCAGACAACACTGAGAGTGCATAAAAAGTGCTTACAAGATGCCTGGCAAACAGTAGGCACTTAATAAATGCATACCACAATCAAACAGTCGTTTCTGCACCTCCTGCACACCAAGCCTGCAGGAGGTGTGCAGTGAATGATGTGTGGGACACACAGACAGGTAAACTCCCCGGTGTGCACACTGCTCTGAGCCTCTCTGGGCTCCCAGAAGCCCTGGGTGGAGAAACTTGACTCCCTCCTCCACCGTGGGCTGAGTTCAAGAAGAACAACGTCCCCTGAGGTGACCACTCCTTTCCCTCTGTGGAATTCTCTCACTCTGTAGGTGAACAGGTCCATGGACATTAGGGTCAAAAGGGCTTCACCTGGTCAAGGTCTCGTGGCAAAGGTTGACCCCTGGAGGACACCACATCCACAGAGACCTGTGGAGCTGTTGCTCTGGTGTCCTGCAGTAGCCACTGCCCGGACTCACAGCAGGGACTGAGACGTGACTACCCTGCAGGCTAGGGAAACTGAGGTCCAGAAGGCTCAGCGCTTCTTTGTCCACCTACCATGCAGCTGAGGGCAGCTATGAATGCGGCTCAGCTAAAAACTGTATAAACTTCCCTAAAACATTGTGAATTTGCCCTGTGCAATCTTCTTTTGTAAAGTGAGTGCACAATTCTCTAATGTGAGCTCTGTTAGATGACATCACGGGGTGACGTCAGAAGGTTCGACAGCCTCTGGCTTCCCCCGTCCTAAACTCAAGCCAGGTGTGCCCACTACAAGCCTAATCCCAACTCGTGCTGGCCGGCTACCCATCAGGGAGAAGCAGTTAGCTGAGGCTGGGCTGGATCTGTAGGATGGTCCCAGGCCTGGGCATGATGCTGGGGACATGGCCATGCCAGGACCTACTCCCTCATCTTGTAGGACTGGGGCACATTCATTAGAGGGGACACAGTGTCTCTGTGAGGAGGTTGTGATAGGCTGTGGGCTCTCTCTCTCTCTCTCTCTCTCTCTCTCTCTCTCTCTCTGTGTGTGTGTGTGTGTGTGTGTGTGTGTGTGTGTGTGTGTGTGTGTGTGTGTGTGTGTGTGATACCGTATAGAATCAGACCTGAGTTCAAAACCCAAGTCTGCACTTGAAACTGCTGGGTTTTGAGGGTCTACCTTAATGGACCCCTTGCAAGAACCCTGTGACATCGCACAGCTGAGGGTGTTGACTGCTCAGGCCCACCATTCATGACGAGGTTCTCTTCTCCACCATGGAGCAGGCTCACATGGCTTTCCTGGGTAGAGACACCTGAGAGTGAAGTGGCTAACACCCCGCCATCTCTGAGCTGTCAGGAATCTTTCTCCTGTGAGTCTGCTAGGCTGATTCATCTTCCTCCCTCTATGTCCACCCAACAACACTGACCTAAGCTGAGACCCAGCCCTCAAGAGACAGAGGCACCATTTCTGTGTCCTAGAAACTTGTCATTGTAGCTGTCCTCTCTCTTCAACAGGAAAGTAGACTGGAGGAAGGTCCATCAACATTAGGACACAAGGACTGGGTTAGTTTGGCTGTTAGAGCACTTGCTGCTCTTGCAGAGGACCCCAGGACCCAAGTTCCTGTTACCGAGTCAGGTGGGCCATGTCTACCTGTAACCAGGGATCCCATAACTCTGGCCCCTTCCAGCCTGCACCCATGTGCAATGCCCCGCCCCCCCAGACACCTGTGCATGCATATATTTAAAAATAATAAAAGTAAATCTTTCAAAATGATTTTACATACAAAAGAAGCTGGTTTGGAGAGAAAGACTAGAAGCCCCTCATCACCCAGGCTTCAAGTCGCAAACAGGGCATATACAAGAAAAACCCAGGTTGTACAGATGTGGGAGAGGCAGGTGCTATGTAAAAGCCTTATCAAATGTCCTGTGTCTCTGGGCCCAGCTCTTTCTGGCTTCCCCTCTGCTCAATAGCCCATTCCTATTCTTGGAAGTCCATTTCCCTTGCTCAGTGATCTTGCTTAAGGGCTGACCTCCATTTCTGTTTCTCACCATACATGCCCAGTGCAGTCCTTTGTAATGAGACACAAGAACCTAGATGGTTCAACAGAGTCAGGGTCCTACATGTTACAGTGAGTTACTAAGCCTTTCCCTTGCCAAGTCTCAGCCTCTCCTCAAAGCTGCTGCTGGGAGGTGCCTCTTGCTGCCAGCCCCACTCCCTGTCCCCAGGTGCCTGGTCACCTGTGCAAATGTGTCACATCCACCTCTGGGCAGGTGACCCGAGCCACTCTCCAGTGGTGCATCTTTTGCTTTGTGTGTGTCGTAGGTTAAGCGGTCCGTCCGTCCGTCTCACAGAGTCACGTAAGCATCCCAGTGACCTCATTTGCTTGCCCATGAGCTCCCCAGGGTCCTGAGCAGTGCTGACTTGGAATCATTTGCCTAAAGGCATCCAGATGTATGTCAGCACTCCATTCCCCACGCAACCGAGTTGAGAAGCATAGCCTTTGGGAGTCGTTCTGTCATGAGACCGTGCTTGAATGGAAAGTGGCCCTCGGCGGACGCCGATTCTTCCAGACCCTTGACCTCAAACCCCAGAACCCTAAGAAATAGTACTGTCATTTGGCCAATCTGGGGCATAGCAGTGAAATGGCCAAGGCTCAGTAAATACGGCTGAGGAAGGATCCAGGACACAGCAAGACAGAGGAAGGGGGGTGAGGGGAGAGAAGTAAGTAAGGGTCCACCTTAGTGGCTGAGGACAGAGCTAGCCCCGACCTGATCTGCCAGGCCTGAGTCAGACTCTGCAGAAGCAGGGGCGACCCCAGCCGCTGCAGTGAGCAACTCCAGAAGCCAATAGCTGCCTAAGGGGTCCTCACAGCTGAGGGTGCTGTCTGCTCAGGCCCACCATCCACGATGAGGTTCGTCTCCACCAGGGAGCAGGCTCACATGAAGCTGAGGACTCACTTCATGTTTATCCTGAAAAGCTTTGTGCATCCTTGCTCCTGGCTCTGGGTCTGTGCTCCCGCTAGTCCCCTGTGCTCACCTGCCCAGCACACTGGCCTCAGAAAGCCTGCTTCATCCACTTCTAAACTGTACACTTAAACCCCTGGACCGATGCAGGCAGCTGTGTGTGACCAGCACACAGAGCCCCTCCCCCTGGAGCGCTAACCCCATTTATTAAAACTGCTGTAAACTACCAGCATTTCAACATCTCTAACTCAGAAACATGAGCCCCGAGCCCCTCCTCCCAGCCCCAACCCTGATGCAGAGGGACATGGGGGTGGGAGGGAGGGAAGGAGGTGGAAGGCAGGAACTGCCCTGCCTGGCTTAAATATTTAAGAGGAGGCTGTCTAGCCAACCAAAATGTGCTTTCCCCAGCGTCAGCCTGGGAGGGGTGCAGAAAAAACAGACCTAGTTTCTTTCCATGATTAAACCTCCCCACAGCAAAGGGGCCGCAGCTGAGGTCATCCTAACACCTTTCTCTGTGACTTTAGTGGATCATTCAGCCCCTGACTGATGATATTTAAATTCCAGGCCCAGCCCCTGCATCCTGCTGGGACAACATTTTCCAAGCACCTCACACTCCTCACACTGAAGCTCTGGGCGGATCTCCTGGGCCATCTCCAGAAACCTGCTATGCAATTATTTGGCTAGTCTTTTAAAATCGGCCTGCCTCGGGGCTGGTAAGATGGTAAAGTCCTGACCTTGGAAGCAAGAGGGCCCGAGTCCAATCCTCCAGCACCCAGACAAGGTGACATACATCTGTCACCACAGTGCTGGGGTGTGGGTGACGGATTAGCTCCCAGGTCAGCTAGCCCAATCAATTTCTGCAGCTCCCCACAATCCCCCTCATCACACCCCTCCACCCATAGTGAACAGACACAGCCTCTGGGAAGCAGCAGGCTCCGTCTGTCTGGATGGGTGCAGGTGACTAGTG